>NW_028234424.1:2626055-2636055 GCF_977035675.1 Penaeus japonicus
AAGAGGAAGAGGAGGAAAAGAAGACGAGAAAGAAGAGGATATCGAAGAAGAAATATATAAGTAATAAGCTTACTAGCGAAAAAATAAATCAGTAGCTAAGAGGAAGATGAAGAGGGTTTCTTGTTTCTCTCTCTTGAAGGCCTCTTACATATCCAAGAAACAGGAAGCACGAGGGCGCCGTTTAGGAGAAGAGGGAAAGAAGACACGAATAATGAGGATAAAATGGACGTCTGTAGATATAAGAACGTTTTTTTTTTATTGCTATGGACTGTCCTCTCTTTCTCCTCCTTTTTATATCTCTCTTCTTTCTCGTCTCTTCCTTTTTTTCGTTCTGTCCTTTCTGCTCTCTTTCTTTCTTTATTCAAAACACTTCTTTCAAATCTTCCTCAAACATACACAACAACACATACAAAAAACAACTTTCTTTTCTCTCTTTCCTTAACCTTTCTTCCCTCTTACTCTCTTTTTGCTTTCTCTCTCCTCACTCTCTTTCTATCTAATCTTTCTATCTCTCGCTGTTTCTAATCTGACTTTCTCCTCCTCTCCTCTCCTCCCTCTCCTCGTCCCCCTCTCTCTTCTTCATTCCCCTTCATCCCCTCCTCCCTCCCTCCCACCCCGTCCCCCCTCCTCTCCACTCTCTCCCCCCTCTCTCTCCCTCGCCTCTCTCTCTCCTCTCTCATCCTCCTCTCCTCGTCTCTCCTCTCTCTCTCATCCTCTCACCCTCCTCTCTCTCATTCTCTCTCTACTCTCCTCTCTCGCCCTCTCTCTCTCCTCACCTCCTCTCTCTCTCATCTCTTCTCTCTCTCTCTCTCTCTCTCACCTCACGGGAGAAAAAACGAGAGAAGAAAAAAGGCGAAAAGGAAAAATGATGATAAAAAAAAAAAAAAAAGGAAAAGCGAAGAAAAAAGAGAAAAAAAAGGAAATAACAAGACAATGAGGAAGAAAAAGAAGATGACGAAGAGGAAGAAGAAGAAGAAAGGACGGGGAATAATAAAACAAAGAAGAAAAAACAAACAAATAAAAGTCTGTTCCAAAAACCGAAAAGCTGGGACTTCCGTCCAATTTTTTCCCACACAATAAAATCTTTAAAATAATCATATAATCAATCCCCATTTATTTTCTTTCATTATTTTTTTTTGCGAATTTTTGCTCTTGACATTGTAGAAGAGGAAGAGGAGATATCGTGCAATAATTTTACAAGAGGAAGAAGGCTTGCAGAGGATATATAAGATCCTTTAGGAAGAAGAGTAGGGCTGGCAGATTCAGGGAGGAGAGAGAAGGTTTGGAGAAAATAGATTTTTCTTTGTAATTTTTTTAATAATTTTTTAACACTTTATTTTTCACTATCCGTTATCTTATTATTTTTTTAGATATTATTTTGGGGGATTTTTTTTTGGAGTATGGTGTCTTTAATATTATAAAAAAAAAAAAAAAATTGATTTGTGCTTTTTTGTTTGTCGTTTTCTTTTTTTTCATTTCTTAGGTATTTTTTATTTTTCTTTTTTCTTTTTTTTTTTTTTTTTTTTTTTTCTGTTTTTTTTATATTAAACTTCTTTTTTTTAAGTTAAAAAACACAAATCCTTCACTTCTCTTTTTTTCACAGATTACTAACTCCACCCCCCCCCCCGGCCCCCTCCCCCCCCCACTTAACTCAACTCCCCCCCCGCCCCTTTTTTTTTTTTTTTACTTTTCTATTTTGTATGATTTTATTTTTAACAGAATAACAATGATAGTGCTAATGATGATAATATCAATAAGGATCATAATTATGATAATACTGGTAATGGTAATAAGGATAACAATGATAACAATAATTTTGCTAATGATTATATCCATAACAATGAACAATTCTACAATTATAAATAAAAACAATAAAGATAATAACAATTATAATTATAATAATCAATAATCATGAAAATGATAACAATAATGTGTGATCGAATGATGATGAGTGGGGGTGAAATGTATAAATTAAGCATGATAATAACAATGAGGTTTTAGTAAGCATTTTTTAAATGATGAGTAATAATAATAACAATCCCGACAAGTGCAATAATAATAGTACCATAATCAGCACCCCTCAAAGGAATAACACACGGCGATCCACCAAACCCATAAAGAACAATAAAAGAAAAAGAAGAAAAGAGGAAGAGAGAACGATAACGATAATGATAAACAACGATAAATAATAACGATATCACACAACCCAAAAAAATCACTTTCTAACACATTAGCAGCGCATTAAGCAAAAGGAGCTTCACAACACACCATACATCAAAGGACACATTTACAGTGCTTTATGGGCGCTGCAGTCACCATACAGCGAGGTCGGAGTTAAGTCAGGTCCCTTAAGAGAGCCATTAATAAGTGCAGTAAATTAGGAAGGAGTGAAAGGGGATGGGAGATGGGGGAGAGGGGAAGGGAGGAGGAGTTGGAGGAAAATAGGGTGAAGGGAAGAGGAGGAAGAGGGGAAGGGAAGAGGAGGAAGAGGGGAAGGGAAGAGGAGGAGAAGTAGGGAAAGAGGGGGAGGAAGAAGGTGGAGGGGGGGAAGAGGGGAAGTGAAGGGAAGAGGAGGAGAAGTAGGGAAAGAGGGGGAGGAAGAAGGTGGAGGGGAGGAAGAGGGGAAGGGAAAAGGAGGAGAAGTGGAGGAAGAAGGCGGAGAAGGGAAAGAGAGGATGAGTGAAGGGAGAAAGAGGAGGAGGGAAAGATGGGAAGGGAAGAGGAGGAGAAGTAGGGAAAGAGGGGGAGGAAGAAGGTGGAGGAGGGAAAGAGAGGAAGAGTGAAGGGAGAAAGAAGAGGAGGAAGAGGGGAAGGGAAGAGGAGGAGAAGTAGGGAAAGAGGGGGAGGAAGAAGGTGGAGGAGGGAAAGAGGGGGAGGAAGAAGGTGGAGGAGGGAAAGAGGGGGAGGAAGAAGGCGGAGGAGGGAAAGAGAGGGTGAGTGAAGGGAGAAAGAGGAGGAGGGAAAGAGAGGAAGGGAAGAGGAGGAGAAGTAGGGAGAGAAGTGGAAGAAGAAAGCGGAGGAGAGAGAGAGGATGAGTGAAGGGAGAAAGAGGAGGAGGGAAAGAGGGGAAGGGAAGAGGAGGAGAAGTAGGGAAAGAGGGGGAGGAAGAAGGCGGAGGAGGGAAAGAGAGGATGAGTGAAGGGAGAAAGAGGAGGAGGGAAAGAGAGGAAGGGAAAAGGAGGAGGAGGAAGGAAATAGGTGGGAGAGAAGAAGAAAGAGAGAGAAGAAAGGAATGAGAGAAAAAGTGGGAATGCAAGAGGGAGAGAAAGGGAGGTAGACAGAGAGAGAAAGAGCGAGCGAGCGAGTGAGAGAGAGAGAGTGAGGAATGGAGAGAGAGAGAAAGAGGGAGAGGGAGAGAGACAGAGAGAGAGAGAGACACAGAAAGAGGGAGAGAATGGGACACATTGATAGATAGCCACATTCAAACTAAGAAACTTTGAACAAACTATGATAAGAAAACAAAAGAAAAAACATCAAATCAAATAATAACGAAAGAGAAATAACGAAAAACAACAGAAAACGGAAAACGGAGGAAAACCAAACACAAACAAAACAAAACAAAACAAAACAAAACAAAAACGCAACCAAACACACACACACAAAAACAAAAAAACAACAACAAAAAAACAGAAAACGAAAAACACAACAAACACAAAGAAAACGGAGATGTTTCACGTCTGTCGCTGCATAATAATATTCCTTTTCCTTAAGCAGGTTATTTAGAATCGTTCTTAGGTTCTAAATGGAAGGAGCGTCTCTAAGAAACTATTCCTTATTCATAGTCCGAGGAGGAAAGCCGAGAGGAAAACGGGAGGGGGGAGGGAGAGGGAGGGGGGACTATAAGCTTTGGAGGACTATCTTAAGTAGATTATTTGGAGTAGATTTTTAGTAGATTATCTTGATTAGATTATCTTTAGTAGATTATCTGTAGTAGATTATTTTGGGTAGATTATCTTTAGTAGATTATCTTAAGTAGATTATCTTTAGTAGATTACTCTAGTAGATTATCTTGAGTGGATTATCTTTAGTAGATTATCTTTAGTAGATTATCTTAAGTAGATTATTTTGGGTAGATTTTTAGTAGATTATCTTGATTAGATAATCTTTAGTAGATTATCTGTAGTAGATTATTTTGGGTAGATTATCTTTAGTAGATTATCTTAAGTAGATTATCTTAAGTAGGTTATTTTGGGTAGATTATCTTGATTAGATTATCTTAAGTAGGTTATTTTGGGTAGATTATCTTGATTAGATTATCTTTAGTAGATTATCTTTAGTAGATTATCTTTAGTAGATTATCTTAAGTAGATTATTTTGGGTAGATTATCTTGATTAGATTATCTTGATTAGATTATCTTTAGTAGATTATCTTTAGTAGATTATCTTTAGTAGATTATCTTAAGTAGATTATTTTGGGTAGATTATCTTGATTAGATTATCTTTAGTAGATTATCTTTAGTAGATTATCTTTAGTAGATTATCTTAAGTAGATTATTTTGGGTAGATTTTAGTAGATTATCTTGACTAGATTATTTTCAATAGATTTTTAGTAGATTGTCTTTAGTAGATTATCTTGATTACATTATCTTAAGTAGATTATCTTGTTTAGGTAATCTTGATTAGATTATCTTTAGTAGATTATCTTAAATAGATTATTTTGGGTAGATTTTTAGTAGATTATCTTAATTAGATAATCTTAAGTAGAAAATTTTCAGTAGATTCTTAGTAGATTATTTTGATTCGATTATTTTGAGTAGATTTTTAGTAGATTATCTTGTTTAGATGATCTTGAGTAGATTATCTTAAGTAGATTATTTTGAGAGTAATTTGAGTAGATTTTTTAAAACAAAGATTATCTAAGAAGCTTTTTCTAAGCTTAGTCTTTTTCTAAAGAAAGAGATAATTATATATGAAGATTGATATAATAGAAATAATGATAATGATAATGAAAATAATGAGGATAATAATACTAATGATAATGTTAGTTATGATAATAATGGTAATAATAATGCTAATTATAATACTAATGATGATAATGATAATGATAATAATGATGATAATGATAATGATAATAATGATGATATTAATGATAATACTGAGGATGATGATTATGATAATGATAGTGATAAGATTAATAATAATAATAAGGAAGACAAAAATAATAATGGCGATCATAATGAAAGTGATGGCAATGATAACAATTATAATGATAATAATGATAATAATGATAATGATAATGATAATAATGATGATAATAACGATAATGTTTATGGCTATAATAATTATAACTCGAATATATTATGATAACTCGAATAATGATTATGATGATAATAATAGATATAGTTATGACGATGACTACAATAACAATGATGATAAAAATATCAATGATAATGATAATAATAATGATGATAATAATATTAATGCTAATAATAACGATAACAATGTTATCAATAATGATGACATTAATTATAATAATAATAACAGTAATAATGACAATGATGATAATGACAATAATGATAATAATAATAATAATAATAATAATAATAATAATAATAATAACAATAATAATAAAAATAACATTAATGATGATAATAATAATAATGATAACGATAATGATAACAACAATGAAATATTAATGATAATAATGAAAATAATTATAGTAATAATAATAACAGTAATGATAATAATGATAATAGCAATAATGATGATAAACGTGAAATAAAAAGCCTGAAGAAAGCATTGACTGTGGTCTTGACCCAAAAGTCTACGCATATTTACGCCAGAATTCCATTAACTTTCTCAAGCCTGCCATTGTCCATTTCCGCCGACTCTGAAATTTTGCATTTAATGATTCAAGATTCTATTTCCTCATTTCGGTCTCTGGGTGTTTGTCTGTCTGTCTGTCTGTCTGTCTGTCTCTGTTTATTTATTTATTTCTCTTTCTTTCGTTTATTTTTGTTTCTTTCTCTATCTTTCTCCCTTTCTCTTTTTCACTCTCTTATCTTTTTCTCTCGTCTCTTTCTTGGCCTCTTTCTCTTTTCATTCTTCCTCTTCATTTCCTCTTTTCTCCCTCTTCTATCAATTCTTCTTTCTTTCTTCCGTTTTTTTTTTTTTTTGTTTGTTTGTTTGTTTCTATCTTCTCTCTCTCTCTCTTTCTCTCTGTCTTTCTCTCTTTCTGTCTCTGTTTTTCACTCTCTCTCTTTTTCAACACTCTCTCACCCCTCGTCCCCACCCTTTTTTTTTCTTTTTTTTTTCTCTCCTGCTTAATTTCGATCTCTCTCTCTCCCCTCCTCTCTCTCTCTCTTCCTCTCTCCTCTCTCTCTCTCTCTCATCCTTACCCCTCCTCTCTCTCTCTTCTCTCTCTCTCTCTCTCTCTCTCCTCCCTCTCCGCCCCTCGCGCCACCCTCCCACTCCGCTCTCCCTTCTCTCTCCTCTCCCTCGACCCCCTCGTCCCTCTCCCTCCCTCTCCTCACCTCGTCCTCCTCATCCGGCTCCTCTCTCTGCGACCGACTCATCCCTCTATCTCCTCCCCTCCTCAGCCATCCTCCCTCTCCCCCTCCCCCTCTCCCCCCTCCCCCACTCTCTCGCTCTCACCCTCCCCCCTCTTTCCTCTCCCCCTCTCCCGCCTCCTCCGTCCTTTCCTCAATCAGTCTCAGTCTCGCCCTCCTCACCTCCCTCCTCTCCACCATCTCTCTCTCTCTCTCCTCTCTCTCCCCCCTCTCTCTCTCCTCTCCCCTCTCTCCCCTCTCTCTCCTCTCTCTCTCTCTCTCCCGCTGCCCCCATCTCTCTCTCCTCCCATCTGCTTCTCTCTCACCTCCCCTCTACTCTCTCCCCCTCCTCCCCCGATTCTCTCCTCTCCTCTCCCCATCCGGATCCCCCACCCCCCCCTCCCCCTCTCTCTCTCTCTCTCTCGCTCCTCTCTCTCTCTCTCTTTCTCTCTCTCTCCTCTCCACGGGACTCCTCGCACTCTCTCTCATCTCTCTCTCATTCTCTCTCCTCTCTCCCCCCCTCTTCTCTCCTACGCTCCCCTCCCTCCCCCCTCCATCCCTCACTCTCACTCCGCCTCCCTCCCACCCACCTCTCTCTTTCTCTCTCTCCTCAATTTCCCTCTTTCTCTCTCCCTCTCTCTTCTCTTTTTCTCTCTTCTCCTCTCTCTTTCTCTCTCTCTCCCCTCTCTCTCTCTCTCTCTCTCTCTCTCTCTCCAACCCCCCCCCCTCTCTCCTCCCCCGCTCACTCGACCTCCCCCCAAACTCCCCCTCCTTCTCCTCCTCCCTCCCCATCTCTCCTCTCTCTCCCTACATCCTACTCCCCCCCCTCCCTTCTCCTCTCCGCTCCCTCGGTCTTCCCCTCCCCCACATCCTCCTGGTCCTCTCTCTCTCTCTCTCTCCTCTCTCTCTCTCTCTCTTACTTTCTTCCCTCCTCCCCTCCCTTCCTTTCCCCTCCCCTCCCCCCCTCACAAGAAAGATAAAAGACAAAATAATTAAGATAAAAAGCGCAAAAAGACGGCAGATTGCGGCAGTCGACCGAGAGTTTTCGAGGAACAAGATACAGTCATGACCTCTGGCTCTGTAAAAATAAAATTAAAAAAAAAGAATAGTAAAAAAAAGTATAGCATGTAATGAAATGTAAGATAAGATGGAGATACGACAGAAGAGGAATGGACAGAAGAAGAAATGAGAGAGAAAGAGGAGGTCTGCAGAGAAGAGAGAGAGAGAGAGAGAGAGAGAGAGAGAGAGAGAGAGAGAGAGAGAGAGAGAGAGAGAGAGAGAGAGAGAGGCATGACAGAGAGAAAGGATAATGAGAGAGATAGAAGGCAGTGACGTCATTTCAGATTAGACTCGGCGTGAGGATGAGGGTTGCGGTGTAGGGGGGAGGGGGGAGGGGGGGCAATGTCGTCACTTCAAATTATTCTCTAAGGGGGGGGGCGGGGGGCGGGGGGTGAATTGCTAGGGGTTATAGGGTTAAAGGCCAATTATGTGTGTCTTGTAGGGGGGGGGGGAGCTCCAAGGGTAACCTCTTACGGGGAATTTTTAAGGTATATACTGCAGGAGGTTATTTCCTGTCTCTAAAGGCATCCTATCCCTCACTCGACCCCCTCTCAACTTCCGATTCTACCCTACGTCTTTCCCTCTTCACTTCCCCTCCCCCCCCCCCATAAATGACTACCTTGATGGAGGGAGGAAGGGATGGAGGTAGAGAGGAATAGAGGAAGAAAGAGAGAGAGATAGAAACAGAGAGAGAGAGAGAGAGAGAGAGAGAGAGAGAGAGAGAGAGAGAGAGAGAGAGAGAGAGAGAGAGAGAGAGAGACAGAGACAGAGACAGAGAAAGAGAGAGATAGAGAGAGTTAGAGAGAGAGAGAGAGAGAGAGAGAGAGAGAGAGAAGCAGACGAGGACGAGACCAGAGGAGAGGAGCAGAATGATCACTGACACTATCGCCACTTTCCCCCTCGGGCATTAGGCATGAATAAATGGAGATCAGATACGAAACGTTCGGAGCGGCCCCGTAGAGTTTCGCCGCGATGGATTTTAAAGCCAGTTTTAATTTTCACTGATTTCTGATTCCCCGATTATGATTCTCTCTGTTTCTTTCTCTCTCACTCTCTGATTCTCCGATTGTGATTCTCTCTCTCTCTATCTATCTATCTATCTATCTATCTATCTATCTAACTATCTATCTATCTCTTTCTCTCTCTCTCTGGTTCTCTGATTCTCTCTTTGTGATTCTCTCTATCTCCTTTTCTCTCTCTTGCTCTCTGATTCTCTCTCTCTCTCTCTCTCTCTCTTGCTCTCTGATTCTCTCTCTCTCTCTCTCTCTCTCTCTCTCTCTCTCTCTCTCTCTCTCTCTCTCTCTCTCTCTCTCTCTCTCTCTCTCTCTCTCTCTCTCTCTCTCGCCCTCTCTCTCTCTCTCGCCCTCTCTCTTTGATTCTCTTTGTTTGTCGCTCTCTATCTCTCGATATCGCTCTCTCTTTCTCTCTAGCTCTATCTCTCTTGCGCTCTCTCTCTCTTTCTCTCTTCTCTTTCTCTTTCGCTCTCTCTCTCTCTCTCTCTCTCTCTCTCTCTCTCTCTCTCTCTCTCTCTCCCTCTCTCTCTCTCTCTCTCTCTCTCTCTCTCTCTCTCTTCTCTCTCTCTCTCCCTCCTCTCCTTTCCCCTCTCTCTCTCTCTCGATCTCTCTCTCTCCCTCTCTCTCTCTCTCTCTCTCTCTCTCTCTCTCTCTCTCTCCTCTCTATTATATATAAATATATATATTTATATATATATAATATATATATATATATATATATATATGTATATATATATAATATATATATATCACATACACACATATATACATATGTGTGTGCATGTATGGCATGTATACATACACATGTGCATGAAGATAGAATAAAATAGATATACATACATATTTACTCACACACACACATCATATTCCTACACCAACTCACTCCTAAACATCAAATTCATAACGACGCACACACACAAAAGACACACATTAATTCAAAAGAGAAAAAGGCCAACGCACACACATCCACACACACACACACGCACATACACGCACACACGCACACGCATTAAACGCCTAAATGCAGTCAAACAGACCCCAAGCAACTGCAAACACGAGCGTCGCCTGAAACTGGTTAGAAAGACTTAGCTGTTCAGGGGACAGGCAAACATGGCGTAAAAACCACACTATGTTCTTTTCTGTTATTCTTTTTTTTTTGCCTCGACGGATAATTACGTTTGAACGCGGGGGTTTTCGAGACAAGAAATGAAGCGCTTCGAAAAATTTTGTTCTCTTTTTTCTTCTTTTGGCGGGAAAATCGTAACTGCTGAAGAAATGTCGGAAAAGAAAACGGGAATTTGAGGAGAAAATAAAAGAAGGTAGAATTGCGTGAGAAATTGGATGAAATTCGTCGGAGGAATATGGTTATTTTTGTCTTTTGTCTGTCCGTATGAATTTCTTTGTTCTCTCTCTCTCTCTCTCTCTCTCTCTCTCTCTCTC
>NW_028234424.1:2648555-2651055 GCF_977035675.1 Penaeus japonicus
GAAAAACACCAACATAGCCAAGTATCTACAAAAAATATGCAATGCTTCACTAACACGCTAGACGCAAAATTCCTCATAAACATGCAAACAAACACAAACACACACTCTCACACACAAAAACACACACACAAACAAACAAACAAATACAAACACACCCCAGATGTAACAAACACCCTCAAAACACACACACACACACACACACAAACAAACAAACACATACACACACACCAGCTGTAACAAACACCTTCAAAAAACACACACACAAACAAACAAACACCCAACCAAACACACCAGACACTAAAACCCCAAAATAAAAGAAAAGAAAAGAAGAGAGTGAGGAAAAAAAATAAAAAAAATAAAAAAAAAACGAAAAAAATACACAGAATATCCGACCCGCTGCCGTAGTGTAGGTTTCCAAGAAGTATATATCGTCTTAAACTGCCACAAAATCAACTTTCTTGCCTCCGCGCCTTTGCTTGCTTTAGCCCAAGAAAGGAAACAAGCACGAAGGCCCTCGCGTTGCAGCTTGCAAAGTCTGCACATCACGCTGAAGGCATTCGTCTTAGGGTTATATATTGTGCAATCTCTTGTACGCCTTCACTTAGTGGGCGAGTTATACGTCGGTGCGGATTCGGCGGGGAAGAGGGGGAGGGGGGGAGAGGGGGGAGAGGGTATATAGGAGGGTAAGGGGGGTTGGGGGAGGGGGGGAGTGTGTAGGGGGGGTGGGGGAGGGGGGAGTGTGGAGGGGGGGGTAGGGGGGGGGGGGGAGGGGGGGTTGGGGGGGGGGGGAAGTGTGTAGGGGGGTTAGGAGGAGGGGGGAAGAGGAGGGAGTGTGTAGGGGGGGTTAGGGGGAGGGGGATAGGGGGGAGGGGGGGAGTGTGTAGGGAGGTTGTTGGAGAAGGGGGAGTGTGTAGGGGGGTTGGGGAGGGGGAGAGGGGTGGGTAAGGTGTAGGGGGGGTTGGGGGAGGGGGTTAGAGGGAGAGGGGGGGGTGGGGAGGGGGATAGGGGGGAAGTGTGTAAGGGGGGTTGGGGGAGGGGTGAGGGGGGTATTGTATAGGGGGGGTTGGGGAAGGAGGAGAGGGGTGGGGAGTGTGTAAGGGGAGGTTGGGAGAGGAAAGAGAGGGAGTGTGTAGGAGTAGTGGGTGGAGAAGAGGAGGGGAAGTGTGTTGGGGGAAAGGGAGGAGGGGGGAGTGTGTGGGTAGGGGAGGGGAAGAGGGGGGTAGTGTTAAGGGGGGGGAGGGGAAGGGAGAACGGGGTTAGTAGTGTTTAGAGGGTGGGAAAGGGGGGGAAAGGGAGGGGGTGCTTGGGTGAAAGAAAGAAGGGGGAGGAGTGTGTTAGGGGGGGCGGGTTGTCTTTCTTGGGGGGAAAGGGGGGGAAGGAAGGAAAGGGGGGGTATATATATGGGGGATTTTAGAGGGTGGAGGAAGGAGGGGGAAAGTGTGTACATGGAGGGGAGGGGAGGATCTATGTATTGTCTTTGGCAGGAGGGGGAGGGGAGGAGGAGAGAGGGAGGGGGAAAAGTTTTTACAGATGGGGCGGGGGGGGGTCTTTCGAAGGGAAAGTGAAAGGGGTAAGGGTGTATAAATGAGGGAGGGAGTGAAACCACGTGGGGAAAAGAGGGACTTGTATGGGGGGGGATAGGAGGGGAATGGGAGAAGGAGCGAGACGAACAGAAGGAGAGGAATGAAAAGAGACGGAAATGTGGGGGGGGATGGAGGAATATGGAGTATCTATTTGTGTGTTTTCCATATGTATATGTAAGTTTGTGCCTTTGTGCTTATTTTTCGCAAGTGCTTGTGCCTTTGTGCCTGTGCCTTTGTGCTTGTACCTCATAAACAAACCTAACTACGCCTGTTACTCTTCTCTACTTCTGTCCCTCAACCCATCAAAAAACCTCGAGCGTGCGTTGGTGGCTGCGCATACGTATGCTTCAGTGCTTCCGTGGCTCAAGAACCGCAAGAAGCACAAATCAAAAAGTTCCCCGAAGAGAAAGACATTTTGCTTTCGTTCCCCGGGGGGCTTTTCGGAGCTTCGGAAATGGCTTCGTCGGGGCGGTTCGAAGCGCCGGTTTTCGGATTCGGATTCTGCGCGGCCGTTTGTCAAGATTATTGGCCGAGGTCAAAATGGGTCGTTGATATCTCGCGTCGTGTTTTCTTTTTCTCTCTGTCTGTCTGTCTTTCTTTTTTTTTTTTTTTTTAGGTCTCTCTCTTTCTCACTTTGAATCTATCTTTCTCTCTTTCTCTCTCTCTTTCTCTCTCTCTCTCTCTCTCTCTCTCTCTCTCTCTCTCTCTCTCTCTCTCTCTCTCTCTCTCTCTCTCTCTCTCTCTCTCTCTCTCTCTCTCTCTCTCTCTCTCTCTCTCTCTCTCTCTCTCTTTCTCTTTCTATCTCTCTCTCTCTCTCTCTCTTTATATATATATATATATATATATATATATATATATATATATATTTATATTTATAGATATATTTATTTATTTATTTATTTATATATATATCACAA
>NW_028234424.1:2656055-2668555 GCF_977035675.1 Penaeus japonicus
GTGCGGGGAACGGGGCTCAGTAAGGGAGAGAGAGAGAGAGAGAGAGAGGGGGGGGGAGAGGGAGGGAGAGAGAGAGGGAGGGAGAGAGAGAGGGAGAGAGAGGGGGGGAGGGAGGGAGGGAGAGAGAGGGGTGGAGGAGGGAGAAGTGGAGAAGGGGGGGGGGAAGGCGGAGGGTGGAAGGGAGGGAGGGAGGGAGAGAAGGGGGGAGAAAGAGAAAGAGGGGTGGAGATAGGGAGGAAGGGAGAAAGATAGAAAGCAGGAGAGAGAGAGGGGGAAGAGGGGCGGAGAGAGAGAGAGAGGGGATGAGAGAGAGAGGGGGGAGGGCGAGAGAGAGGTAGAGAAAGGGGGAGAAAGAGAGAGGGGGGAGATAGGGAGGGAGGGAGAAAGAGAGCGAGAGAGAGAGAGAGATAGAGCAAGTAAGGGGTAGAGAAAGTAAGAGAGAGAGGGGGGGAGATGTGGACAGAAAGAGAAATTGAGAGAGAGAGGATGGGTGAGAGAGAGAGAAAGAGAGAGGAGGGGAAAGAGGGAGAGAGAGGGGGGGTGCAATACATCATCTTCTCACGAGCAATAATTGCGCAATTGAATTCATGTTTACTAGATTGATAATTAAATATTTGTATTTTCACCTGTTATTCCCTGCATTATCATCTGTTAATTATTATTACTGTTTTACCATCAACTTCTCCGTGTTATCTGACGGTATAATTAACAAATTTTCCTATTTTATCTTCAAATTATATATTATTTTGAATGTTCTTGAACAAGGTAGACACCTATAAATAAAACAGTATTTTCTGTTAACTATGTAGGTATGTAGACTGTAAATTGCGTGTGGCTGCAAGCATGTGTTTGCGTGTATGTGTTTGTGTGGTTCTCAGATATGTGTGTGTGTGTGTGTGTGTGTGTGTGGTTGTCATATATTTTTTGGGTAGATGGTTATCTTATCTTATCGTGACATCAGTCTTGTTAAGGGAATGTACTGGCTTCAAGTGGAACAGTATATGCAAAAACGGACTTGCTTTTCAGTATTTGGCAGTCCTGACTGTGAACCGAGTTCATTGTGACAAATGGATAAAAGGGTATAAATGAGACTGAATATTTTCACAACGCAAGAGATGTAATTGACGCGTTTCGGGTTACTCCGTCTTCAGAACTACATGTAGTTCTGAAGACATGTAGTTCTGAAGACGGAGTAATCCGAAACGCGTCAATTACATCTCTTGCGTTGTGAAAATATTTAGTCTCATTTATACCCTTTGTTATGACTATGTTTTCCTTCTCTGGTGTTACTTCGCGTGTTATTGCTCTGAGGAAAGGAAATGGCTGGCTTTGAGTGCACATACTCACGCGAACTTATATAAACGCATAAGCACATATACATATACCCATAGATATATAAGGAGTTTTTAAAAAGGAAAACACAGAACTTTCAAAACCCTAAAAACTGATTAAATTCTAGATATGTCGAATCATAAGTAGAATAATTGAATACTTGTCCTTCTACATTAGGTGGCCATGTGCTAAGAAAAGAGGTATTTGTTGGAACTATTTTTACACAAAAGAACGGTGAAAATATAGGTGTATTCACTGAAAATTAAGTATCGCGTGAAACCCCTTGAAACTGGTTGATACTATGGTTGAGAGAAGAAAGCATTTGTCGAGAGTTTAACAACCAGACTTAATTCTCACAATTCACTTAATTGTGCGTCATTACCATTACAAGATAACCCTGGAAATTGGCTAAACCTACGATCGAGAGAAAATTCATGATTGAGACAGGTGGCGAGGAGAGAGGCAGAGAGAGGTGGGGGTGGGGGGGGGGGATGAAATTTGTATTCGTGTAAAGGAGGTTGGGGGTCGCGGAGGAACCGGGGGTGGGGTGGGGGGGTGAAGAGGTGAGTCTAGTAACCTACAAGAATTTAATGGATACGAACTCCCTTCAGATTTCACAGCTGATGATGATGTTCAGTGGACAAGGACGATCCGAATAGACTGTGTATGTTTCAGGAAATTTGAGAGTTATCTTAACAAGAGGTGTGTATTTCCCGTGTCAACAACCAGGAACATAATGTTTTTCCCTTTAATATATATTTTTTCAAAATTAAACACCTGTAAATACTAACACTAAATACCGATACACAATAGCAATAGTCTCATGTTATTGATAAGCTTTTATTATACTTGAAGGATAAAAATTATTTATTTCATCGTTCATTAGTATCAACGCCTCATCAGGATAAAATATAAATGAAGTTGACAGCACTTAATGATAAATAATGTAACGTAAACAAAAAGAAGGAAAAAATGCGAGAGGAAGAATAAGAATAAGAGAAAGAGATAAAAAATAATAATAATAAGCTAGAGAGGCAGAAAGCAGAAGAAACGAAATGAGAGAGCAAAGAATGGAAAAAAGAAAACATGAAAGAAACAAAGAACCTAACCGAAACACACAAACTAGAAGCCGCCCCCCCCCCCTTAAAAAATAAAAAAAAAAATAAAACGAACGAAAAGAAACACAACAACAAACCGAAGCGAAAATCCAAGACTAAAGCTAAAAGCGAACACCAGACACCCTCTTGTGGAGTGGCTGGAGCTGAAGCTGGAGCTGTAGACAACCCAGACATGAGAGCGGGAATCTCTGGGCGATCGAGAGAGCAAACTTTGGCTCGCTTAAGACCTTACGCTGAAGCTGCTCGCCCCGCTTTGTCGAGACCGAGGCCGCCACGGGGGGGGGGTGGGGGGGGGTGAGCTTAGGCCTCCACTGGACGATGCTGGGATTTCCACTATCCTTTCTCCCATCAGTCCCCCTCTCTCTCGCTCTTTCTCTCACTCTCACTCTCTTGCTCACTCTTACCTCGTTCCTTTTTCTCTCACTCTTTCCTCGTCTCTCGTCGCTCTTATTTCTTCTCTCGCTCTTTCTCTCTCTTGCTCAGGCTCTTTAATTAACAACATCGTTTCTTTCTCTTTCCTCACAATTCTATTCTCCTCGCACTTCCTCTCGCTCTTGTCCTCATCTCTTGCATCAGCGCTCTTACCTTTACCTCGTTCTTTCTCCTCTGCACTTCCCTCTCGCGGCTCATTCTCTCAACTTTTTTTCCCTCCATCGGCCCTGTTGTCACTTGTTTATGTTTTGGAGTGTGTGTGAGGGTTGCTGGATGTACTTACATACATACGCTATCTTGTATTTACATGCATACATAAGCGCACATACACATATATGTATGTATGTATATATATGTATATATTTTATATTTATATTTATTATATATATATATCTATATATATATTCTATGTTCTTATATATATATATCTTATATATTATGTATGTAATATATATACATTATAAATATATATACATATATATATATATATATATATATATATATATATATATATATGTATATATATATAATATATATAATAATGATGTATATATAATAGCATATTTAATTATATATACATTTATAATATACAACTTATATATATATATATATATATATATATATATATATATATATATGTATATATTATAAATACAATTATACACATGTACATATTATATATGTATATATATATATATAAATATATATATATATATATATATCTATATATATTATGTGTGTGTGTGTGTGTGTGTTTGTGTGTGTGTGTGTTTGTGGTGTTGTGTGTTTGTGTTGTGTGTGTGTGTGCGTGTGTTTTTAATATATAGATAGATGTATGTATAATATAGCTATACATATATAAATAAATAACATATATATATATACATACATATATATATAAAAAATATAAATATATATATAATATATATATATATGTATAATATAAATACATAGTTATAACACATGTTCATATAATATAGGATATATATATATATATATATATAAATATATATATATATATATTATATTATAAATGTGGTGTGTGTGTGGGTGTGTGTGTGTGTGTTGTGTGTGTGTGTGTGTGTGTGGTGTGTTTGTGTGGTGTGTGCGTTTGTGAATATATTATAAATACATAGTTATTGACACATGTACATATTATATATGTATATCTTTATATATATATATATATATATTATATATATATATATATATATATAGTGTTGTGTGTGTTGTGTGTGTGTGGTTGTTGTGTGTGTGGTGTGTCGTGTGTGTGTGTGTGTGTGTGTGTGTGTGTGTGTGCGTGTGTGTGTGTGTGTGTGTGTATGTGTGTGTGTGTGTGTGTGCACATATATACAGATGTATATCTATCTATCTATATATACATATGTACACACACACACACACATTTTAACAGGTCCGAGCTTAGACACTGCTTGAATGGGGTAACGTGGCCTAGGGTGTGAAGAACACGGCAGGAACAGCTTTCTTGGATTATTACTAAGCTTGAACAGTATGACGTTGGAGTGAGAGCTGCTCCTCGAGGTGTTGCTCCTCTGCTCCCCGAGAGGAGACTCCCTACCACAATGTGTGACTTGTCTGAGGAGATGTGGGAATCACGTGTTTTCTTGTGACATGTGACATTTGGAATGTTATGTGGGAAGTGTTGCATCAATACATAGCTCTTGCAAAGGGAAAGACAAGCAACACTGTTATGTCTAGCGTGAGAGGGGTAGACAGATAGGTGAAGCAACGAGCGTACGTATATGTGTGTATGTGGTAGAATATATATAACAATTAGAGTAACATGAAAGATACAGATTACATTGATGATTGATTGAAGATTGTCATCATATAGAACTTATACAGTTAGCAGGAAGCATACATGTGACAAATTAATATTCCGGATGAAAGGACATATAAACAATTGGCAGGAGACATAATATATGTAAATACAATGGTTAGGACACACACACACACACAAGATATATATATATATATATATATATATTATATATATAATATATATATATATATATATATATATATATTTATTTAATATATATTATATATATCTATATTTTATATATATATATATCTATAAATATATATATTTATATATTTATTATAATATAATAATATTATATTTATATATATATATCATATATATTTATTATATATATATATATATCATCTATATATATATATTAATATATTATATATAGAGAGAGGAGAGAGAGAGATGAGAGAGAGAGATGAGACGAGAGAGTGAGAGGAGATGAAAGGAGGAGAGAGAGAGAGAGAGAGAGAGATACTTATATGAATACTATATTAAGATATATAGAAATATATATATATATAGATTATGATAATATTATATATACATATATATATATACATACATATATATATATATATATATATATATATATATATATATATATACATATGTATATATATAAGAGTTCCCCCTAGAGCAGCCCATACCATTGCTTGAGCGCCTCAATTTCCCCAAGCAGTCACTCTTCAGGGCCAATGGCCGGGCAGCCCCGTTGCACGACTTGCAGCCACGAGACCCCAATGTATAATTTCCAAAAACCTTATGTTTTCACAGTTTTCTTAATTGTTCGTTTTATTGTTGCTGTTGTTTCCACTTAAACATTTGCGCATTTCCTTCCAAAGCAGCGACTAGCGACTATGAATAGCGACAAATGTAGAAGAAAGGTATGAATGAGAATGAATATCTAAACACGCATGTATTTTTAAGAAAGACCTCCGTCGAAACGCGTCAAATACATCTCTTGCGTGTTTAGATATTCAGTCTCATTCATACCTTTTATCTTTTTTCCCTTTCCTTACATAATCCCCCCCCCCTCCCCTCCACCCCTGTTCTTGTCTCTCACCGCTATGACGTCACAACCTATGACCTTGGACAGGAAGTACTTTAAAAGGAAGATTTTCGTACTGTTTCCGGGCCGATTTTCACCGTTCTTACTTAGAGTATAACCGTGAAACGAAACTTTGAAATAATAATGGAAACTTTTTGGTTCTTGATTTGTACTTATTGAAAAATGGTTATTGAAGATTGCTCACCCAAAAAAAAATATTTTCTTTTAATGTTTCATGTTTTTGGCATGTGTTTACTTTATTTGGAATGATCGTGGTTTGGTTTCATAACCTGCATTTAGATGTGTCCTTTCTCTCTTGCAAAGAAAACTGTTGATCTCTTTATGAATCTTTAGGAGTTCCGTTCTATAAATAGGGATTGAAATTTAATTTTTGATGCTTGAACTATATAGCGATTTTGCTATATGGTAAAACACTCTACCGTATTGATACAAAGGAAATAATAAGAACTTTCTGTATTATCTATAAAAAAACAAGTTTCTATAGACCTATTTAGTTTATTGGCTTTTTTTCTACATTTGTATAGTAAATTTTGTTGTCAAAGATGATCAATATTGGTAAATAATGAAAGTTATTAAACCAGAAACTCTCCTCTTCATATTGTAAAACCGCACCCCGCCCACTCCCACCCACCCCACCCCCACTTAAAATGTATTCCATTCATCCTATGGAAATGACATTCCACATTATACATAGTTGATCCTGCACGTGGGGTATGATACAATCTTTTTAATGATTTACTTAAGATCCATTTCAAATTCGTACACCATACTGCTTAAGGGTCTGCATGGAAATATTAATCCTCTTTTCAAAATTCTGTCCTTATGATATACCAGGTCCCTTAAGCATACAATACACTTTTTTCCTTGTCACCTGTCATAGACCAGGTCCCTTAACCATGCACTACACCTTTTCCTTGTCACCTGTCATATGCCAAGCCTCTCAGATATACCCATTTCTCTTTCATCTGTCATGTCATATGAAGCTTGTGTCATGACTCATCTCGAAAGTTATATAAACTTCATGTCATAACCCTATGAGGTGAAGAGAAACAAAAGACATTCCTAATTCATTTTCTTTATTTTGATTTGTGTCTTGTTTGGATTTGTTTGTGTTCGTGTGTGTGTGTGTGTGTGTGTGTGTGTCTGTGTGTGTGTGTGTGTGTGTGTGTGATGTGTGTGTTTGTGTGTGTGTGTATATGCGTGAGTGTGTGGATGTTTGCGTGCGTGTGTTTGTGTGTTTATATATGTGTGTGTGTGTGTGTTTGCGTATTTGTACTTACGTTTGTTTATACGACTTTGTACACGTATACCCTCGCTTTGGTATACACTATGATAATTTACATTGCCCGTAATTTTTCCCTTCTCTCGTTTACCTGAGTTTATTTAGAAACTCACCAGTCAGGAAAAGAGAGAGGGTAAAAATATTTATAAAGATCTCCGCATTTCTTTCCCTCCAAAATTTCCACTTTTGAGAACAAGAAAGAAAAAAAAATGGAGGTCTTAATTAACTGATGTTTATTTTGGCGTTCCTTCCGCGAAATATTTCTTACCCTCTGGTCAGCTCGTCTTTCTGCATTAACGTCTAACTTTCTAGCTAATCAACGAAGTATCGCTCTCTCTTTCTCTCTCTTCTTCTGTCATCTCCTATTTCTATCTCTTTGCCATCTCTTCTCTCTCAATCTTTCTCTTCTTCTCTCTCTCTTTCTCTCTCCTCTTCTGTCATCTCCTATTTCTATCGCTTTGCCATCTCTTATCTCTCAATCTTTCTCTTCTTCTTCTCTCTCTTTCTCTTCTTACTCATCATTTCTATTCTTTCTTCTTCGCTCTTTCGCTTAAATTAGAACCAGTCAAATCATACCGAATTCAAAATAACAAGTAAATAAAACGGAAACCGAAAGAAAACAGAGACATAACCCGTAATTAAATCAGTACAATGTTAATGAAGGAGAAACCGTCAGCTTTATTAGATAAATGGTAATAATCATGATAATAATTACTTCAGAAGAAAACTTTGGAAGAAAATTAGACAATGATGATAATGACCTCATGATAACGGTAATATATAACGGTGAAGATGATGATAAAGGCGAGAATTATATATAGAGCATATTCCGTCTATACAAGGCAGCCCGTACGTCATTAGATAAAAAAATAAATAGATAAATAAAAAATAATAATAAAAACACTTCTTCCCTTGATGCTGGACAGGGAAACAGGCGCCAAGGTTAAATCCCGTCAATTCAGAACTTCAATACTATTAGCTAAGAGGGAGGTTGTTTATATAATTAATATGTTTTTGTTTCTGTGTGATCTCTCTTTGATATTTCGCCCTAACGGTGAAAATAGAAAAAAAATCTATCTTAGGATCTTAAGAAAGATATCATGGGCAAGATAAAACATGCTAAAAGCCCTTAAAATAAGCTTTAATGTCGTTGTTTTAGACTTAACGAATGAAAAAATTAAATAACCTAAAGAAAGAATTAGTACGACAGTAAAATAAATGGATAAATAAATAAAACATAGTCCAGTGAAAAAAAATAATAAAAATAATTTCGATTTCCCAATACGTATATAAAGTTTAATTAAAGCAAGACGATAAAAGTCATACAGATACAACTAGCCAAATTAAAAAATAAATAAATAAATAATAATAATAATAATAATAATAATAATAATATTCAAGATATTCAAAATCTTCAAAGCAGGATGGTCATTTTGATCACGCCCCAACCCACCCCCCATCCCACCCCCACCCCCTTTGCAAAATAATATCAATCACATCAACAGAAAGTAACTCTCATCTTTGTGTCCCTATCCACCGTCGTGCCTTACGTTCACAAATGATGTAACTAAACATCGGTTGTGTAAACATCCATGACTAAGACCAACCAAACACAATTAACTAAAATTATATAGTCGAAAATACGAAAACTTTGTGACGTCAGAAGCTCATATGATATTTCACAACTTTATAAAATTATGGTTTTAAACATAGATGTGAGGATTCACTTCTATAAAAGAAAAATCATAAAAAGATGAAACATAATGGATGGAAATATGAAGGATATGGAATAAAGTATAAATGTATTGTATAAGATCCTCCCTTCATTTATGAAAAAAAATAAAAATAAAAAATGAAATAAGATAAAATAAGGCCTTGAAAACTTTTGAATGTCAAAGATATCAAATCGAATTAAAGTTCATAAAACTGTAGCCTATTCAGTAAAAAGTCTCGAAATCAAAATAATGATTAAAAAAAACAAAAGAAAAAAAAACAATTAAGCGGGGACACTATATATATATATATATATATATATATAATATATATATATATATATATATATATATATAATATATATATATATATATAAATATATATATGTATATTTATATATATATATATATATATATATATATATATATATATATATATATATATATTTATATATATAACAATAATGACAAAGATTATGAGAATTATCATAGTAATAATGCTGATAATTATAATTTGAGTAGCGATAATGGCGGCAATGATAAAGCAGAGAGAAAAAAAATACTACTAAAAAAAGGGAATAAACATACGACAACCACGCCCCCCCCAACCCAACCCCACCACCCTACAATCTCAAAACACAAAACACACACATACACACACACACACACACACACACACACACACACACACACACACACACACACACACACACACACACACACACACACACACACACACACACACACACACACACACACACACACACACACACACTGTAAACCACCCAGTGCCACCAGTTTGTTATCACCACTCTGCCGCTAGTTTGTAAACACCTACTGGCACCAGTTGTAACCCACCGGCTGAGAGCAGTTGTTATACCCACTCGATGCCCTGGTTGTAGGTCGGTGATTAAGAGACAGACGTTCACGTGCCATGGTCTTTATTGTGGACTCTAATACACTAGATCCTGGCCGAAGGCCAGAGGTCAGAGCGGTTCGCTCTGGTCTGTCTGTCTGACCTCTCTGTCCTGATCTGTGTTGCTGTGTGATCCTTACATGTCCTTAAGTACAAATCTTTAGTCACTTTCTTCGCCTCGGGGCTTCCGTTAACAAATACAGCTGCCTAGAAAAGCTTGTGTTCCGAGGCGGAAACGAACACAGGAAGCAGGATGCGTCAGGTCAAGACACACTGCCATCGATATTGCATTGAATTAAGTAGTCATACATGATCAACGTCTTATGTCACACAATATCAATACCAGTGCCTTACATCGCTCGGACCACGCTACTAGACGGCCCCCGTCGTATCTTAGTTAGAGAAATAACCAGGCTTTAACTACTACGATCTAGCTAAAATCAATGTCTCCACCCTACAAGTGGGCTCCTGGTCATTGGAGGCTATCTGCACCAGACTTCGCAGGTAGCTGTGACATCCAACCATAAGCTAAAACACTATCAAATTCATTGGCCGGCGCAGCGGCACCAATGGGCACTAATCAGTGGCCCAAGTAAGCATGTAACATGTATGATACGAGAAACGATTCAATAACTGCAGTGTAAGAATAGGCACTAAGACTGGCCTCATGACAACATAAAATGGGTGACTGCAGTGAACAGGTGGGCCCTAAGAGATGGCTCCAAAAACATACACATATATCAGGAAAAATACAAGAATACAATACATACAGAAATACAATTTGGCTGTGAGTATAGAGAAACATTATGTGTGAGAAAGTAATTAAAGCAAAGGTGTGATTGCTTAAGCGAAATGAGGGGAGAGTTATAACATAACATGACAAGCTTGCATAGTCAGTGGAGTTAGGAAACGACTCGAGTGAGCATAGGCTAGAAGAACTTACAAATTACTAAAAGAACACATAGAAAAAAAGGTTTCATAAAAGTGTGGTAGGATCAGCTTATCCCAGAACAAAATCTCACTATGACTTCATGAGATACAGTACTTGAAAGGTGGCAGTGCATTGGAGAATACATACATAAAAATAATATCTTGTATCACGACTGGTGGTGTCAGTGCACCGAGGGTGGGGGTCGGACAGTGGCTCCCTCTGGGGCAAACAATTCAAACACCATCACAACTTATGGGTAACAGGTGAGCTAGTTGAGGAACGTGGTCAGCGTAACTGGCGCGATGCCCTGTACCTCAAAGGTGCGGTTGGGTTGACTTTGCAATGCACCCAAACACTGTACAACTCAACCACCGTTCTACCTTGGTGAAAACATGCACCAACACAACACAGTAGCTATACAGAGGGGAGGGGGGGGGGGTTACATATATATCAAACGTGCGGGAAACTTTTCGTCCGCTGGGAGGGGGGGGGGGGTACCACATAAAAACCTGCGTGCTCCTTGCACGGCTTACTGATGCCTCATGTAAAAGCATCCTGCATGGCCACAAAAATGATATGCGTGCGATGCGTCGCCCGCACGCTTACAGAAGCCTCATGCGTCTTGCATGGCTACCAAAATGACATGCGTGCGCCCTGCACGGCTTACAGATGCCTCATGCGTCTTGCATGGCTACAAAAATGACATGCTCGCACCCTCCACGTCTTACTGATTCCTCATGCGTCTTGCATGGCTACCAAAATGACATGCGTGCGCCCTGCACGGCTTACAGATGCCTCATGCGTCTTGCATGGCTACAAAAATGACATGCGTGCGCCCTGCACGGCTTACAGATGCCTCATGCGTCTTGCATGGCTACCAAAATGACATGCGTGCGCCCTGCACGGCTTACAGATGCCTCATGCGTCTTGCATGGCTACCAAAATGACATGCGTGCGCCCTGCACGGCTTACAGATGCCTCATGCGTCTTGCATGGCTACAAAAATGACATGCGTGCGCCCTGCACGGCTTACAGATGCCTCATGCGTCTTGCATGGCTACCAAAATGACATGCGTGCGCCCTGCACGGCTTACAGATGCCTCATGCGTCTTGCATGGCTACAAAAATGACATGCGTGCGCCCTGCACGGCTTACAGATGCCTCATGCGTCTTGCATGGCTACAAAAATGACATGCGTGCGCCCGCACGGCTTACAGATGCCTCATGCGATCTGCATGGCTACCTAAATGACATGCGTGCGCCCTGCACGGCTTACAGATGCCTCAAACAACAATAATAACACTTTGCAACTGCCAAGAGAGAACATACAAAAGAAGAATCGAAACTAAGTAATATGTGCAAGCTCAAGAGATAAGGTTTACAAGATACAGAGAAAATACAAACATGAATAGCACTTGTCGACGAGAAAAATAACAAGAGGCGTATTTTAACGAGCGGTTAAAGATAAATTGATAGATAAAAATTGGCAATACTGATCACCAGCACAGATTCGGAGGGAAAGTGAAGACTATTAAGAAATTACATGTTTTAAATACAATATCGCTTCTCCTCCGATAATTGCAATTTAGTATGGAAAATCTTTCAAAGGTTCACTTTCGAAACAAATATTTTTTGGAGAGGAACAGTCAATAAAATGTCTCCAGAATACATTATCCGAAGTTGCAAGATGCAGAAAAATACGAATAGCAATAGCACGTGTCGATGAAAGAAAGTACAAAAATAACAGAAAATAGGAATCAGGCAACACTCATCGCCAGTACAGATTCGGAATGAAAGCGAAAAGCTGTCAAGAATTTACAGTCTAATACAATATCGCGTCCGCTTCGATAATTGTAATTAAGCTTGGAAAA
>NW_028234424.1:2689566-2702773 GCF_977035675.1 Penaeus japonicus
CAAGAGACTCCTTCATGAGTGACATTGCCGGGTATCTTGGGGGTCGGTGTGGGAGGGGGAGGGTTCGGGCGCAGGGGAGGGCGCTTGCTTGCTTGGATGGGCTTGGAGAGGTTGTGATCTTCGCAAAGGTGCCGAGGGTGAGGGGCAGGGGTGAGTTGAGGAAGGCACTAAGACCTTCGAGTAGGGTGCGAACTGTGCACGGAGCTCCCTCCTTCGAAGAACTTTATGCAGAGTCCGAATCACTAGGTAAACTTACCGTGCAACGGGACTTGGCTACAGGTCTAAGAGCCTAGGGTCTAGATGTGTGCTGTGTGTGCGGGGGGGGCGCGGGGGTCGGCTTGCATATGAGCCGGATACATCCGAGGACGAGTTTTGCTGTGTTGCCTAGGTCTTGTTCAAGACATTCACGGGAGTAGAAGCATTGAATATGATATAATTCGCCCTACAATTGCAGTTGTGGAGAATTCGAATAGTAGGCACCATCATCTTAACCTGAACAAGTAATAAAACATAACCTCGTAGCTGCTTCAATTCATTGCAATCAGATCCAAGACACCCGAATTTGTCACGGACATTTATGAAGGAACAAGATTCAGGAAAAGTATTCCGAACGCAAAAAAATCGCAACAATATCACAAAAGAGAAGAATAGAAATTGCCTTAGCATAACACTTGAGAGGCGAGGATCTGTCGGCCATCGCTGGAACAAACGGGAAATATTTCAGGCTTGTTCTGTCACATTCCCTGGTGAACATCGCTGGGGAAAGTGAGATTTCTCCTTGCCGATATGTGTCAGTCTGCACTTTCAAAAAACAACTCGCTTCAAGTCAGCACGTTGAAGTCAGCCGTGAGCAGTCTTGGGGAAATAGTTAATTACGTCGTATGAGGTTGAATCTGCACACGCGCTCGCCTCTCTGGACGGCAGGGCACAGAGAGGCGCTTCGTGGAGACCCTCAAACGACTTACTGCTCAGAAAAAGATATCAGAAGAAGAAGACAAAAAAAAGGAGATGATTCAAGCAGAGTTCGCGATAGTGTCTAATAAATCGTGCATTGCCAGAAAGGTACCATGAGCGGCGGATCTATACACCATGCATCAATCTTATGGGTTATCACAAATGGTCTTTAATAATTGCTATAAATAGAGCGCTATAATCATGCCGAGTAATCGATCAAACGAGTTATAACAGTTTTCGATATGATCAGATCGATGCCGACTATCAAATCTACTCTCTTAAACGATATCTCGTAATCCTGAATTCATCCTTCTTTCCTGTATGATAAAAAAAGAAATATGATCCACAACCATGTCAAGTCTCTATTCTCCAGCGTATACCTGGAATTTGAGTGGGACATACAATGAATAAACATATTTTGAACTTAAACAGCGGCAGAAAAAGGAAATTTGATCCATCCTTAACATTAGATCAGCGCCATGCATGATCGCGAAGAGAGGAGTCATGGAGTAGCCGCCATCGTGTCAGCTTTCATGTCTATCTAGACGGGACAGATGGAGTTTTCGCTCAATGTTTGGCAGCCGAGGCAGCTGCCGTGCATCGATGGTTCGATCCACACTGGGGACATCATGAGCGCTGCAAGATCAAACTCAGTGTCGTGTGTCTCGAAAGCGTTGGCTGACTCGGGAAATATTCAAACTTTTCATGCCCTGCACTTTCAAAACTCGTTTATCTGCAAGAGACCAGGATAAGCATTATGATTTCTTGCCTTTTGGATTTGAATAGAACATAATTTTTAATGTTCTCAACAATGTATGTAATAAAATAAGTCTTTTTCTCCTTAGAACGGTTGTTTAATCATTTATTACGCGGTATCTAATTGTTTATGATCATAAAGAAAATGATACTGGTGGCAATGGGAAAGTCAATAGCAATAAGTAAATTAATAATAGCAATAGTAATATCAATAATATAAGGGAATGATAAGACGTGTGAGTGTGAATAGCATGACTCGATGATGATGACTTAATGACAACAAAAAGCCTAGCTAACAACATATATATATATATATATATATTTATCTATATATATATATATATATATATATGTATGTATATGTATGTATATACAGATATGTAAATAAATATGCGAACTTATATGTATATATATAGTAATATATAAGTATATTAATTTTTTAAATGTAATATGATAGTTATGTATATCTGTTATATACCTCATGCCTATATATAATATATATATATATATATATATATATATATAATATATATATATATCTTATATATGAGCGATAGAGAGAAGAGATGAAGCGTGAGAAAATATGAACTTACTAACTATACAAATATAGTAAAATCTTATAGAAAGATAGATATGTATATAATACTATATATATTTATACATTATATCGAGAGAGGAGAAAATAAGACTACATATCTATACATAACATATATATATATATTTATATCAAAATATACTATCATACTATAATACATATGCATATCTATGATCATACATTATTGAGATAGCTAGTTAGATTAAGATATAGATATGTTCATAAGTATATGCTTTATATGCTATGTCTTATTTATATTAATAATGATATATATATACATATACTAGTCTATATGATATATAAATATATTATACACACAAACATATATATACATATATATATATATATATATATCTATAATCTTAAATATTATATATATAAATAAAATAGATAATATATATTATATATAACATATGATAATTACAAATATAAATATCATGAATATAATAAATACTATAAATATATATACTCACTCACGATACTATCTCTATATAAATACATATATCGCTACATACATAGATATATTTATTTATATCCATATCTAGATATGTATGTATAATATTTATATATTATATATATATATAATATATACTAGCTCTTATTATATATCTCTATTATATATTATATATATCGCTGTGTGTGTGCCATATATATCTACCATATTTATGAATTATACAGTATGTATATATAATATATATATATATATATATATATATATATTATATCTATACATCATATATACTTACTCAATATTTGTATATATAAGATATATATCACTCTAATCATATATCTTATATCTATTATAACAAATATCTACATATATATGTGTGTGTGTGTGTGTATATATGTAATATTCATATATAAATTACTATATACTTATCATCTTTATATATAGATCTCTATATATATATCTATATATATATATTTTATATATTATATATTTTATCATAATATATATATATATACAGTATATACATATATATGATGTGTGTGTGTGTGTTATTTGCTTCTATTCATATGATATTCATAATATTAGATATATCTATATATATATATATATATTATATATTATATATATATATATATATATTATATATATAGATATATATATATATATGTATATACACCATATATACTGTATAAATATATATATATATGTATATATATATATTTATATTTATATTATAGATATATATATATATAATATATATGTGTATATATATATATATACATACTACAACCATTATATACTGTATTTATATATATATATGATCTATATATTTTATTTATATATATATATATTATATATATATATATATATATAGAGAGAGAGAGAGAGAGAGAAGAGAGAGAGGAGAATATGTATATATATATATATATATTCATATATATCGATATATAATCATATTCATATATACTATAAATATAAATCATATTATATATATATTAAATATAAAACGTATAATTATACTTCTATCTTATCTGTATTCATATCCATATATATATTGATGTATAGATTTATCTTTCTTTTATCTATCCATCTCTCTCTCCTCTATGCTGTATATAAATATATGAATATTTGACATACTTCATATATATTATATATATATATATATATATATTATATAGATATATATATATTTATATATATATATATGGGGCAACGAAGGCGCTCTGCATGTTATTGCGTCGGAGGGCGAAAACGGTGTTGCCCGAATCGAAGTTCATTGCGTCCCGCCTTTTGTCTCAGTATTTTATGCCTTGTCACCACTGCCCGCATGATATTTTGCTAACATGGTACAGAGGGAATGCAGTGGTCTGGCTTCATTTTTCCTGCAGAAGTCGCGATCTTTTTGTTCCGATGAGGTGGCGCTCTTGATTGTGGCCCCAGGGCTCAAGCGAGTTCAGTCACCTCCGAATGCGGAATGGTATTATGTCTGGGGGCTTGGCTGAGAGTCGTTTTTCTTCGGGTTTGTGCTATTTCCTTCGCTGCGTGTGCCCCACAGGTTGTAGACAGCATACCTCGAGGTAATGGAGGTGCTCGACGAAGATGGTTTATGCGTCGGATTTCCTCTCTAGGAATTTCGGGTGCAGATTCTAAGCTAGGGGGGCAAGCAAAGCAGCCGACTATTAGCTTTCCTTTGTCTTTAGTGTGTGGGCAGAGAGATAATGAGTCGTTTTATTGAGTACGTTTTCTGATATACGGACAAACACCCGTCTGTCGGATTCCGAGGGTCTTCATTACGAGCTGGACAAGTGAACCGCTGATAGTGGTGAGCACCATGATAAGGCCCCATGACTTCGATTGTCTTCGTTAATCGCGAACTGAACGACCTAACCGAACACAGACGGACGAAAGGCAACGTATTCAACTCCCTTAGCAGTTGCGGAGCTAGTCCTCTTTTTTTTCTTTAACTTCTTTCTTTTCTTTTTTTTTTCATCTAGGCAGCTTCGATGAGCGACGCGCATTCGTGAGAAGCAGATTTTTTGATCTAATTTCATATGTGCCGAGTCTGGCCATCATATCAGTGAGATTTTGATTGATGGCAGCCGCTGTTTGCAAATGAGGGTTTTAAAAGAGGTGCTGCAATGTGCTTTATACATATAATAATTTAAGTGATAACTAACAATACTATAATAATGATAATGATATAATAACTCGTCCATTGTTTACAACATTGATGATAAGACTAGCACATAATAACAATGATACAATAAGTATGACTAATAAAATTATTCGTCCAGTATTTCATTACAATTTCATTTAAAAGTATAAATGATGGGAACATTGCATTATCTTTTCCAATTGTAAGACGGACGTAAGACCAAATCCTATGCGAGAACGGCATTCGTTCCAGAATATCGGATTCCGTAAATGTCTACACTGAGATGCATGTCATGCGCATAGTCACAAGATCGTGCAGATGACATGACTGCATATTCAATACAGCGAGTGCCATTGGTAAAGTTTTAAAGCATAGTTTAATAATCAATATAACAGTAACTTCACAAATGAGATTGTCTATCAGATGCAACACAAGGATAAAATTTGCAACAGGAACGTACATGAATAACCACGTTGAGTAGACAGGACTAGTTCAATAAGCCGAATGGTTCGAACAGATAAGATATTCACCCCCCCATCACGCGTTGGATGGGAGGATTTGGGGGTTGGATTGGTTTTTTGGATGGATTTGGATTGGAGTTGTAGGACTGGATTTGTGAGATAGAAAAATTGGGGGAGCTCAGGTCTTGGTGTTTTGGATGGTTGGGGATATTTTCGGTTGAGGGTGGGATTTTTTTTTTTGGTGATAGGATAGAAAACGATTAACCTGGTTGCTGTCACGAAACCATTAAAGACCATGTTTTAAAATACAGTTTTCATACAATTATTACACAGAATATCTGAACTGCGACTCGACATAAGTATGGCTATGATATATATATTTTTTTTTACAAATGAACAGCAATAAAACTACAGATTAAACAATACAATAACAAAGGATAGGACTTCAATGCAACCAACAACCCTCATAATCGTTACTTACTCAGAATATTGGGGTAGTCCACACTTTTAGATACAGTGAGGAATCATACTTGAGGTTACACTGCTTAGATTAACTTAGGTTACTTTACAACCAATGACAGAGAGAGAATACAATAACGATCACGAAGGAAAGAGTAGCAGGAGAGAGAGACTGATTATATATAAAGGATTTGTTGAGAGAGGAATGTTAATATATGAGTATGAAGGTGGAAGGAGATAGTAAATAGAGCGAAGAGAAGAGACTGATTGAGATGTTAAATCTGTAATTCGTTAACATAGCGAAAATGAATACATAAATGCTTGAACAATGAATGAAAAAAAAAAAATAGTAGTGACAGAATTTAAAAGCTTCCTAAAAATCTTGCTCCACGCCTCCTTTTTCTTCAATTGCTACTGGTTGAAAAATATCATAATTTCCTATCTCTTTTCGCGGAATCTCGTCTGGAGAGTTTCTTCTCTATTAATGGGATTAATGATCTCATTTTCTCTCCTCTCAGGTTAGATTGTGAATAATCAGCTCAAAAGGAGACAGAATCTTATACTTTCCAAAGCGGATTATGGGAAGACTTTCCTCTTATTGGGAAAAGGCAGTTGCAAACTAATCGGAAGAGAGCGAGACATACATCATATAACAATCTGTGCCTCCCTTCTCGGTCCTGCAGGTATGCATTGTTTTATTCAGTCTATTACATGATAAAAATGATTTAGAAAAGTTACTTCGGACATACTGCAAGTGAATATGGTCCTGTCTCGGTTCATTTCCAAATCTCGGAATGACGCCGCTGTGCTCGAGCTTCGCATTTCCTTTTACGGAGATAAACATAAGGAAAATGTCGGCTGCTGCTGTCCGTGATTTCGGCGCTGTATTCATGGCGGTCGCGCCTTCGCCGATTCGTGCGGAGAATGTTTGCCGTTGCTATCTTGCAGCTAATATGTGTCTGTCTGTGCCACACATGCACGCACTATGAACAAGCATCATTAACACAGTTGCGTGTGCGCACGCAATACGACCTACATAAAGAAAAAATGTTTTATGTACACTTATAAGCAAAATGTGTGCATGTTGTGTGAATATATTTATATTATATATACATACATACATACATACTATATATATCTATATATTATATATGATTATATCAAGATTATATATTATATATATACTATTCATATAGATACACACAACACACACACACTATATATATATATATATATATTTATATATTAGTTATTATATCTATCTATATAGTCTATATATATTCTTATACATTTCATATATATATATATATATATAATATAAATATATGTATATGTATATATATACATATATATCATGTATGTATGTATATACATTTGTATTTGCATAAATACATATATATGCAACAAATAAATACGTATATATATATATGTGTCGTGTGTGTGTAGTATGTATATATATGTCTCTAGCTCGCATATGTAAGCTTATATATATGTATATATATACTGTAATATACTATATGTATATATATGTATATATATACTTATATTTTTGTTTACATATGAATTGTATTACAGATATTATATATATATATATATTTATATATATACTATATATATATATATAAATGTATATTATATAAATAAATATAGATATAATCTATCTATATGTATATTTATATACAATAAATATATATATAATATATATATAATATATATTTATATATTATATATATATATATATATATATTAATATATAATAACGATATTATCATGGACGGAAGACCTCCGTCGAAACTTATCAACTTCATTCTTGGCGTTGTTTAGTTAGTCAGATTCATTCATACATTCTGCTACATTTGTGCGCTATGATGTCGTTCATATTTATATATATATATATAGATAATATATATATATACTATATATATATATATATATATATATACATATATAGTTTTACTATGTATTTTAAATAAGATAAATATATACTATTATATATATATGAATTATACATAAAATTATATATTATAGATATACTATATGTTAATATCTAGATATATATATATTTTATCATATACTATATATGATATATATTATTATATATATAGGGATATTAGATATATCAAGTATATTATATATACTATAGAGGTAGATACTATATATAATTATATATATATCAAAAATAAATTTTTATATAATATTTATATATAAACTTTTATTATGAAATACATTATATATATACATATAACATTTCTATACATAGAATACACACGTCACACACACTATAAGATTTATATTTATACTATTATATATATATATGTTAGAATATATATGCATATATATATATCTCTTTTCTATGGCTTTTCCCAATTTAGCGGGGTCGCCGGCTCGGTTCCGCCTCCTCCTTGTGGTCGCCAGAAATTGCATCGCTCTCTGGTCACCCCTTCGCTATCTTGTCCTCTTTCACGCTATCTCCACCTTCTTTTGTGGCCTTCCCCGCTTCCTCCTGACCCAACAGTCATCCGTCTAACCTCTTCCTACATAATCTCATTTTTTCTCACTATTGTGTCCAGCCACCCTCAATCTGCTTTCTCTAACTTTTCCGATATTCTGTAACTTTCAATTCTTTCTCTAAGTCTCATTTCGGCTTTATCCAACTTTGTGGAACCACAGTGCTCCACCGCAGCAATCTTCATTTCGGCTACCTGTATTTTCTTCCTCCTGTGCTTTCGTCACAGGCCACCGCCTCCAGCCATAGATTCATTGCTGGTCTTACTATGGTCTTGTACATATTTTACTTTCACACAATCTGACAACTTTTCTATCCGCACATCACCCTGTTACTTTCTTCACGCTCCCCAACCTGCTTGTTTGCGTTTTGTGGACTTCCTGTCCGAACCTCCAGCTTCCGGCACTGTGGAGCCAACGTACTTACAACTCTTTTTCCTGGTTCACGTCCTCTCCCTGTATCTTTACCGGTGTATACATCCTCATCATCATCCTCTACGTCCTCTTCTTCTACCTTCTACTATTTCAAAGACTCGTTTCTGTGGTCTAAGGACTCTCATGTTCCTCTGGATTCCATTGCATTCCTCACAAAGCTCTAATTCTCAGCTCTACATCCTCCTTCGTCTTCCCTGGCAGCCACTTCACTCGCCGCAAAATCAACATATCCCACACGGGCTCCTCTGGACTACGCCGTCATGCAATCCATATCACTGCAAACAAGAATTGGGCTATTCGCGGCCTGACCCTTGGATCAGCCCCACGTTACCTGAAATCCCCGTATCACCCGCCGCCGCACTTTCACCACAGTATTAATGGCTCTCTAATATTTGTATCTAACATGATGTATTTCTTCTCACCCCCTTCAGTCTCAATCCAGAATTCCATCCCTATAGTCTCGGTAACGATCGTAAGCTTTCTCTAGATCAATGAAGATACAATGTAGCGCGTCACGTTCTTGGCCCCTCCCTGTGCTTCTCCATTAGTCTGCCTGAGCGCAAATAATTGCGTCAAGTTGTTGCTTCTAGATGTTGCATAAACCCCGCAAACTGTGGTCACGAACCTCCACTTAACTCCTCAATCTCTTGTCTATGATCATTTCCCACATCTTTAGGGTATGTGAGGTTAGTTTGTTGCCCCGGGGTTTCACACTCCTGTATCGTCCCCTTTGTTCTGACAACATGGGTATGAGAGCTTACTATCTCCTCCATTTGTTGGCTTGATGCTCTCGTCGCCAAGAGTGTTTCTGCAATACCTCTGTAGCCACCTCCACTGACTGTTCTTGGCCCATACGCTTGCCATGCTACGATGCGTAAATTTTACCGGTCTCCCACCGCATTTACCATTCTTCATCCTTTTTTTGCTGTTTTCACGTCCTTTTCTCCACAACCTCCTCTATCTCTTCCCCTCTTCTGCAGCTTCAATCATTAGTTATACCTCTGTGGGTTCTCTACATTCATAATTGTTGTAGTACTTATAGTACTACTTCCATCTTTTTTTATCTGTTGGCGTCGTGTCAAACCTAGTCCTTCACACGTCCTTTTATCCTCTTTAAGCTTGGTATACATCTGCGCCTCCTTAGGTTTCGGCTTGGCTATCCTGATAGCTTTCCTTTGCCCATCTTTCCGTTCTACGGCTACGATACAACTCGCTTCGTACCGCGTCTTGCTTTTCGGCTATGTGGCCACTTTCTTTTCCGCCCTCTATCTTTTTGCTCTCTTAACGGCTACGCAATAGTTTCTGCGACGACTACTATTTAGATCTCTCCTCTTCTTCTTTTCTCGCTTGTCCCTGAATCGCATCCTGCACCTCGGTGTTCCAACCAGCACGTCTTTCTTTCTTCTGTTCCTGCCTGAAGTAGCCTAGTACGCGAATCTCGCGTTTCCGTTCTACCCCACTCAATATGATGCTCCACTCTTTCCGCTCTTCCTTAGCCAAGATTTCCTCACTCACCTTCTGGAACTACGTATTTATTGACGATGTTCTCCTTCGTTTATCTTCCACTGCGCCGAGTTTTGTCTTTGTTACAACATGCGCTTCTTTTAATCTGTAGTTTCATCTCTATACTTTGCAGTACTTACGCCTGTGCACTGTTTTCCGTCACCGCTCTTCTTTGGAGACATCGCAATCCTGTTGTCTTCAGTTCCCTTCTTCGCTGCAGCATGATGATGTCCTCACTCCGTGTTACTGTTGTCCCTCGACTAGTATAAGTTGACTCACGTCGGGTCCATTCTTTTGGTGACTTAGGTCCGCTAGTGCTTAAATTAATGCATGCTTTTTGCTGTTGCTCTAAATGTCAGACAATGCTCTTGTCCGCCTCCTTGACGTTCGTATTCCGACACCGTACTCTTCCCGTAACCATCTGTTCCATAGCTCTCCCTTCCCCGACATGACCGTTGAAGTCACCTCGCCTACCCACGTCACCTCGGCATCTGTGTATGCCTTCAGGCATCACATCCCCCTAAGGCTGTGTCCTGAAGTCGTCTTTCTCTTCATCAGCGTACACCCCACTTGAGGAGAGTCGATGCAAACCACTATTCATTATGGTTTCTGGCTCCTCAGTCTTGACCCATATTATTCTGATCTGATGTTCTGTTTACTCTGCACCACGCTTCTTTATTTTCGGACTCAGCACCGACTCCACACTCGTTTTCTTTTGTTGTTTTCCCCACACAGTAGTTACAACTTATAGCCGTTTCCAGTTCTTTGGCTTTTTGCCCTTTCACCTTGTTTTCTGCATCACAACCTACGTCTACTTTTCTTCCTCTCGATTTACATCCAAGCACGTCACGTCACCCTTCGGTCATTGTACCCACACGTTCAGTTGTGGCGATCGACCAGCGCGTTTCCGTCTACATCTTTGACTTCCTCCTTTCACCCTCTGAGCTATCTTCTTTAGTCTTACCGTCTCCTGGTAAAGGTAGCCGACTCGCTCACATCTCACAGCTATACGGCGATCTTGCTGCGCATCGCTTGCCCCCCCCCACCCCACCCCCCCCCCCCCTTGGGGAACGGGGAATGCCTAGCAATATTGTCTTGTCTCTGGTTGTCCGTGTCATATTGTGTTTGGCAAAGGTTGTTTAAAAGCCGGATGCCTTCCTGCCGCCAACCCTCCCCACTTTACCGAGGCTTGCGGACCGGCACTTCCAACGTCCACGTGGACTTGTGACCGGCTTCCCGTGGCTGGCTTATATAAATATATATATATATTACTATACACACTATACTCTATCATCGCTATATATATCATATATATATACGTTTTCACGTATATCATATAAATAATTGATCATTTACTATGTGACGTTGCTGAATGGTAGTGTGTTATCATGTATTAGCGATTAGCCTCCCCCCCGTATATGTATACTATATATCTGTCAAAAATGTTTTATATGTTTCGCTTAAGTATACATACCTACACAGTAATATAATATATATATATCTACTAGATTCAAGCATTAATATATCTATTTACCTATTATACTATTATATATATATCAACTTCATGGTAACGCCGCTGCCACCACCACGTCCAAGAGCAATCGTAATTTGTGTCAACTCAGCATGCCGGTCGGCTCACCGTCAGAGAGGATAATTTTTGATTGTGCCCCGACGCAATGTCTCGATTCCCGGTGCAAGCACGTGTAGGTGATGTTTCCTGTGGCCGCCCCTATCACTCTTCACCATATCTGTTTCTATGGCTTCATTATCCGTGCCAACTATAGGGGTTAATTTTATGAGAAACCCCTGAGCGAGTAAACCTAAAATTTATGATCGGCCAGAATAAACAACGTGGCGTTTTACGGCACATGTGCTTAAAGGCTCTTCCGTTTGACCGTGATGTGCGGCCATGACAGAGCAGCAGGGCGAAAAACTCGATTCCCCTTTGATCGTTTTATTAATCAAACAAAAACAAACGAATAAAGAATTAAGAAACTTAGATGCAATGGACTTTTCATCAGGAACTCTTATTACTCCCGAATTTTATATGCTAAAAGTCATTAATGAGTAGAGACTGTCCGATGATACCGACTACTTCTATATTGAAGTCTAGTATGATCAGACCATTATATTTTGATGTCCTTTCTATACACATGTTACACGTTCTAAGAGATTATCAAAACACTGATGCGCTGAATATATAAATCTGTTTTTTCTTTTTTTAGTTTTCTTGGGTTATTTCTCTGTGTTTTTCCTCAGCGATCTTCTTCTCTCCTGAGGCTGTCTTGATTCTCTTCTATCTCTGTGCACGACGCGTTCATCGTCAATTATTCAAGAGCACACGTCTCTAACAATCTCACCAATCCATCCCCCCCCCCCCCCCCAAGAAAAAAAAAGGTTAATAATTTGCCACGACACATCGAATTCTAAGTTATCAATTATTGTTTCCCGTTTCTGTTACTAACCGGACATTTACTCTTTTCTCACTATCGCGCTGTCACCAAAGAAAAGCCTCGACTCTGAGCACTTTTATTTTTTATCCACACATCATACAGGTCGTCCCAACCATTATGTTCGGAATTCCGGGCAAGGCAAATATTATTGGGAATGCGTCGGCTGCCCCGGGGACGTCAACGTGAAACCAAATATCAGCGATCAAGAGAGGGAAACAAGGAGTCAAGTGGACATATCTTTTTAATGGCTATTATGCCCTTCCCTTTTAGGAGCGTGTTTGGAGAGAATATATATCAATGCTCTGGCTACTAAATATACTCTTATAAAGATAGATAAGTGACAAGAGAATTCTGTCCAAGTAACATTACCTGCGATCAGGAGAGACGGGAACGATGTAAATGAACAAGCAGGGTTAGGATGGCTGTTGCGTTCCCGTTTTCTTTCCTTGACTTTTCTGACAAACACAATTTAATATGATA
>NW_028234424.1:2705373-2707873 GCF_977035675.1 Penaeus japonicus
TCTCTCACACCATCTATAATCCTGTCTGTCTGTCTCTTTTCCCACTTTTTTTTATCTCTGTTTATCCTTCTCTTACTTCTTTAATTATCTCTCCTTCGCTCCTCTCCTTCTATACTTTCTCTACCTTACTTCTCTATTTCTCTCTACTTCTCTCTTCTTTATTTCTCTCTCCTTCACTCCCCTCTTTTATACTTTCTCTACTTTACTTCTTATTTCCCTCTACTTCGTTCTGTGCCTTTCCCTCTTACTCTCTTTCTATCTGTACCTCCCTTACTCTCTCGCCTTTTCTCTACCTGCCTCGCTCTGTGCTTCACTCCTTCCCTATCCCCCCCCCCTCCGCCCCCCCCCTCTCTCTTAACAACCCAGCCTGTCTAAACAAACCATATATTTTTTTTTTGTTCCCCGCCCACACACATTTCTTGCGTCTGTGGGTTTTACAAGGTTCGTGTCTTAAAGTGTCTGTATGGTTCATATTGAGACCTGATGGTACATAGTGGTAATTAGTGAGATCATGCATAATAATGCCCGTAATTATCATACACATGATGATTCCTAGAAGATATGGATATTTACATTGAGATATTTCTGGATTAAAAATTATGTGTGATTTGTTTGTGTCCATAAGGAGGTGGATCTTAAATTGGCAGATAGTTAATGTCACGTTGGTATTTTTTCTTTTCTTTATAAACTGGACCAGCTTTGTTGGTATTCTATATATTTTTCTCAAAGTCCGTTTTGAACCCTTAATTAGGTTTGCTGTCTTTTTAGATCACAGTGGTAAGAGAACCTAAACCTAACGAATATTTACTCCTTACAAACCTAAAAAAAAAAAAAAAAATTGAAAAATAATAATAATAAAAAAAAAAAAAAATCATAAATATCACTTTATGAATTATAAGTCCCACGACCACTATGATCATCATGATAATATTTAGCATCATTGTTTAATCTCTCATGATATTAATGAAAAACTAAAAAAAAAAAAAAAGTTGACTGCTACTGAGCGCTCATGTTTATGATATGTAGGAAGATGCTTACATGTGCCACTTGCCCAGAGAGTGCCGCTGTGAGAACACGTCTTCATCTCAGCCAGAGGAACATTAACGCGTAAGTTAACACATGACTATGGAATGTTACTTGAATCCATCACCATTGATGACTTTACAAGACAACTTCTTGTTCCTAAAGTGTGTGTGATTTTGTCTAGTAATTTCCAGGTACATTTTCAGTGTACATATGTCACTTGACACCTGACTATACCTTTATTATTTCTCAGAAGAAAAGTGTCTGGGTGCCAAATTTTATCAGGCACTGATAAATAGATTATGACAAGTTTTTTTTATTTACTTGACTTTGTCTTGAAGGTGGTTATTAGAATTGTTGGTATTACATTACTGATTATGATTATTATTATCATTATTATTGTTGTTGCTTTTCCGTTTCATTGGCTCCAAGACCTCACATAGATTATGCTCATCACTTTTTCATCACTTTTACAGTTATTACTAATCCAATATCACGATGAGAGAGAGAGAGAGAAAGAGAGGGAGAGAGAGAGAGAGAGAGAGAGATGAGAGATGAAGGTAGAAGAGAGAGAGAAGAGACGGAGAAGGCAGAGAGAGAGAGAGATGAGAGAGGGAGAGAAGAAAGAGGAGAGGAGAGAGAGAGAGAGAGAGAGAGAGAGAGAGAGAGAAAGAAGAGAAGGAAGGAGAGAGAGAGAGATGGGAGAGGAGTGAATGGAGAGAGGAGAAGAAGAAAGAGAGATTGAGAGAGAGAGATGAGAGCAGAGAGAGAGATGGAGAATGAGAGAGATTGAGAGAAGTAGAGGAGAGAGAGAAGAGAGAGATGACGTGAGAGAGAAGGGGAAGAAGAGGAGAGAGAGAGAGAGAGAGAGAGAGAGAGAGAAGCGAGAGAGGAGGGGATGACAGGAGACGAGAGAGGTGAGAAAGAGGAGAGAGAGAGAGAGAGAAAGGGAGGATGAGATGTGAGAGGGAGAGAGAAGAGAGGAGAGAGATGGAGGATGCAATGACGAGATGAGAGAGAGAGAGACGAGAAGAGTAAGAACAAGAGAAAGAGAGAAAGAGAGGAGAGAGAGAAGAGAGAGAGAGAGAGAGAGAGAGAGGAGAGAGAGAGAGATGAGAGATGGAGAGAGAGAGAGAGAGAGAGAGAAAGAGAGACAGAGAGAGAAAGAAAAAGAGAATAGACGAGGAAATAGAGAGAGATCGAGAGAGTGATGAGATGAGAGATGGGAGAGAAGCCGGATGAGAGAGAGAACGAGAGGAGGAGACGAGAGATGAGAGAGAGAGAGATGCGAGAGAGAGAGAGTAAAGAGAGGACAGAGAGAGAAAAGAAAAGAGAAAGAGATGAAAGAGAGAGGAGAGGAGGAGGGAGAGAGAGAAAGAGAGAAAGAGAGAGACAGAGAGAGCAAGAGAGAAAGAAAGAAGAGAGAGAAGAGAGAGGGACAGAGGAAAAAGAGGAGAAGCGAGAGAGAAAAGAGGGG
>NW_028234424.1:2727873-2732001 GCF_977035675.1 Penaeus japonicus
GATGAGAGGGGAGGGGGAGGGAGAGTGGAGGGGGCTGGGTGGGGGAGGATGAGGGGGGAGTGGGTAAGGGGGGAGAGGGGGAGGGATGGGGAGGGAGAGGGGAGGGAGTGGGTAAGGGGGGAGTGGGTGGGTGGGGAGGATGAGGGGGGAGGGAGAGGGTGGGAGTGGGTGGGTAAGGGGGGAGTGGTGAGAGGAGGGAGTAGGGGGGGAGTGGGGAGGATGAGGGGGAAGTAGGGAGGATGAGGGGGGAGGGAGAGGGTGGGTGGGTGGGTGGGGAGTGGGGAGGTGTGGGGAGGGAGAGGGGAGGGAGTGGGTAAAGGGGGGTGGGCGGGTGGGGAGTAGGGAGAGGGGGGAGTGGGGAGGGAGACGGGGAAATGGGAAGGGGTCAGGGAGAGGGAAGTGGGGGAGGAATTGGGAAGGAGAAAGAAAGGGGGAAGGGTAGGATGAGAATAAGTAAGATGGAAGTATTGAGTGAAAGGGGGAAGTGGGGAGTGAGAAAGAAATGGAGAGGAAGAGGGAAGTGGAGAAAGAGTGAAGAGGGAGAAGGAAATAGGGAAGGGGTAGGATGAGGATAAGTGGGAAAGGAGTGATGAGGGAGAGGAGTAATGGGGAAGTGGGGATAGAGAGTGAAATAGGGAAGTGGATAAGTGAGGGAGGAATGAGAAGGGGAAGGGTAATGGGTACGTCGGGAAGTGGAGAAGGAGCGGAGAAGGAGAGGGAAGTGAAGGAGTCAGGAAGGACAGCAGAAAGTGAGAGAGTTAGGGAGAAGTGGGGAGGGAGGGAGGAAGAAGCGGGGAGGAAGGAAGAAATTGGGAAGTGGGAAAGCAGAGGGAGAAGGACAGAGAGATAGAAGGAGCATACGAGATAAGGATAGGAAATGAAGATAAGAGAATAGGGTGAAAGAAGAAGAGGAAGAAGATAGAATGGGGAAGGAAGGGGAGAGGAAGAAGAATAAGGATAGAAAAGGAAAGAGAAGAATGGAAAGAGGAATGAATTGCAGATAAAGAAAGGAAAGGAATAAAAATACGAATGAAAAAGAGAAAGAGGAAGAAATGAAAAGAAAGTAAAAGGAAGGGAAGATAGGAAGAGAAATCAGAGAAGAGGAAGACGGAAAGAAATAAAAAAAAATGAAGAAAAAAAGGAAAAAAAGAATGAAAGAGAAATAAGAAAAGAGTTAGAGAAGGAAAGATAAAGGATGGAAGAGAAGAAGAAGAATTAGGTTAGAAAAGAAAGAAGGGGAAATACTTTGGGATTTGATGTTAAAAGATGGTCACAGGTAAGTTAACATAGGTTTTTAAGGATTACATAAAAAAAATTTTTTTAGTGATATACAATGTTTTTAGTGATATACTAAGACATGAAAGAAACACAAAAAACAGAAGTGATTTTATCCGTACCGGAGAAAATTCAGCCCCTTGACAATAGAGACCACAGATACAACCCACCCAAGCACAAAAGATACAATCACATCTTCACAATCCATTCTCTCTCCACTTAACCCATACCCCCTACCCCCTCCCAACCAACCTCCACCCCACCCCCACCTCCAATTTACTCCCCCCTCACACCCCTCCCCCTCCCAACCAACCTCCACCCCATCTCCACCCCCTCCAAACTTACTCACCCCTCCCCCTCCCCTCCCCCTCCCCCTCCCAACCAACCTCCACCCCATCCTCCCCCCAAACTTACTCACCCCTCACACCCCTCCCTCACCCCTCCTTTCTTCCAACCCCCCAACAGAAACACGGCTTACTTCGGGTTCCTTGAACTCTGCAACCCGAAGGAGGGAGAGACTGTCTTGGTCAACGCTGCTGCGGGGGCTGTCGGGAGCGCTGTCGTTCAGATAGCGAAGATTAAAGGTAGGTTCACGGATGGTTTTCTGGAAGGTCGGGGAGAGGGTGGGTGGTTGTGTTGTGTCGTTGGTTGGGTGGGTTCTGGTTGTGTTTAATTGGTATGTGTGTGTGTATATATATGATTGGAAAAAAAATCTATATGGAAATAGATTTATTTTGTGTGTTGTGGGGTTTTCTGTCGAGAATGTTTTTGTCGTTTATATATATATATATATATATATATATATATATATATATATATATATATATATATATATATATATATATATATATGTAAACACACACATACACACACATATGTATATATATAAATATAAATCCCTCTTTCCATGCCCTTCCCCGTTTTTGAATACCCTTTACCCCCCCCCCCCCCCGACCCTTCTAAAAAACAAAAACATCTTCCGAAATTTGATTTTTTCAATCATCCCCCCTCCTCCCTTCCTCCCTCCCTCCCCCCCCCAGGCTAAAACACTCTTCACCCCAACCCAAACCCAAACCCCTCCCTCTCTACCCCCACCCCCACCCACTCCTCTCCCTCCCTCCCGCCAAGACCCAACGAACTTTAACGGTTCTCGAAATTCAAATTTTCTTTTTTTGAATCTTCCAACTATTCTTCTCCTCCTCTCCAGGCTGCAAGGTCATCGCATCCGCCGGGTCCGAGGACAAGTGTGCGTGGGTGAAGGAGCTAGGAGCTGACCACGTCTTCAACTACAAGACAGCTAATATTGACGAGGAGCTGAAGAGGGCGGCGCCGGAGGGAATCCAGTGCTATTTCGACAATGTAGGTGGATTTAGGTGGGAGGGGAGGGGATGGGAGGGGATGGGATGGGGATGGGATGGGAGGGGATGGGATGGGGATGGGATGGGATGGGGATGAGGGGCTAGGGGGATAAGGGGAGGGGGACGAGAAGGGGAAGGGAAGGGGGTTGGGAGGAGGAGGAGGGGGAGAGGGGGAGGAGAGGGGGGGATGGGGGAAGGGGAGGGGGATGGGCGAGAGGGTGAGGAGAGGGGTTGGTGGCTTAGGAGGGACGAGAAGGGGAAAGGGTTAGGGGTTGGCGGGTAGGAGTAAAGAGGAGAGGGGAAGGGGGGAGAAGGGGTTGATGGGTAGGAGGAGGGACTAGAGGGGGAGGGGGCGGGGAGGGGAGGTCAGGGGTAGGGTGGATAGAAGGGGGGGGTCTGTGGAAGGAGGATAGACGGGAAGGGGGGAGGGTAGGAGAGGGGAGTGTATAGGGAAGATAGACGGATAGAGAGGGTGTGTGAGACGGGTAGGGGAGTGAGGGATAGGGGGAGGGGAGGGAGAAAATAGACAAAACCAAAAAGTGGGTAGAAAAGTGAGGGATAGGGGGAGAGAGAGAGGAAAGGAGAGGGAGATGGGGGTAGGGAGGCAGAGAGAGATCTATAGGGGAGTGGGAGAGATAGGCAAGAGAGATGGCTCACTTTCACCTCATATTTTCCTTTGGTATCTTGTGTCATAACTCACTTTCACCTCATGTTCTCCTTAGGTATCTTTTGTCGTAACTCACTTTCACCTCATGTTCTCCTTAGGTATCTTTTGTCGTAACTCACTTTCACCTCATGTTCTCCTTAGGTATCTTTTGTCGTAACTCACTTTCACCTCATGTTCTCCTTAGGTATCTTTTGTCGTAACTCACTTTCACCTCATGTTTGTCTCGGATCAACTCCTGGCGACTCACTCATGTTCTTCTCCTCAGGTGGGCGGTGACTTCACTCTCTACGCCCTTCGTCACATGTCAGACCACGCCCGTATTTCCGTGTGTGGCGCCATTTCGACGTACAACAATGAGAGCAAGGATCTGGGAAAGCCTGTTGCAAATAGTATGTAATATTTTGTTGCAAATAATAATATTCTGTTGCAAATAGTATGTAATATTTTGTTGCAAATAGTATGTAATATTTTGTTGCAAATAGTGTAATATTTTGTTGCAAATAGTATGTAATATTTTATTGCAAATAGTATGTAATATTTTGTTGCAAATAGTATGTAATATTTTGTTGCAAATAGTAAGTAATATTTTGTTGCAAATAGTATGTAATATTTGGTTGCAAATAGTAATATTTTGTTACAAATAGTATGTAATATTTTGTTGCAAATAGTATGTAATATTTTGTTGCAAATAGTATGTAATATTTTGTTGCAAATAGTATGTAATATTTGGTTGCAAATAGTATGTAATATTTTTTTGCTAATAGTAAGTAATATTTTGTTGCAAAAAGTATGTAATATTTTGTCGCAAATAGTATGTAATATTTTGTT
>NW_028234424.1:2749601-2752101 GCF_977035675.1 Penaeus japonicus
AGCAGTGAGAGAGGGGAAAGGAAAAAAAATATAACGAGGATGATGATAAGAACCATAACGACAGTAATCAATAATAACAAGGAAAATAAGCTGAATGACAATAACAATAATAATGATAGTAATGCCAATAATAACAGTAAAGTTTTAAAAAATCATAAAATTAGTAATAAAGATATTGTTAATTATATGGTGACGATGAGATTACTACTAATTATACCAGTAAGGATAATTATCATGACAGTGACACTGAGTCTGTTAATGTTGGTTGCAATAGTAATTGAAACAAGAACAACAAAAACATTTATCGATAACATAGATAATACTATACAGCAATAATGATAAGGCTGATTATTGTATAAACAATCTATCTACCTATTTGTCTGTCTATGTATCTATCGATCTGTTTTCATATCCATCTATCTACATATCTACCTACTTACCTATCTATCTATATGTATACCTATCTACATACTTATCTCTCTGTCTACCTATCTATATCTATCAAAATAGCTTTCTGTCTGTCTATCTATATCTTTATATACAGGCCTATCTGTCTATCTATCTATCTATTTATCTACCGACCTGTCTACCAATCAATATATCTTTACATCTATCTATTTATCTATCTATTTACCTATCTTTCTATCCATCCATCTATCTATTTATCTATTTATCTATCTATCTATCAATCTACCTATCTTTCTATCCAACCATCTATCTATTTATCTATCTATCTATCTACCTATCTTTCTATCCGTCCATCTATCTATTTATCTTTTTATCTATTTATCTATCTATCAATCTACCTTACCTATCTACCTATCTTTCTATCCATCCATCTACCTATTTATCTATCTATCTATCTATCTATCTATCAATCTACCTTACCTATCTACCTATCTTTCTATCCAACCATCTATCTATTTATCTATTTATCTATTTATCTATTTATCTTTCTATCAATCTACCTTACCTATCTACCTATCTTTCTATCCAACCATCTATCTATTTATCTATCTATCTATCTACCCACCCACCAATGCACCATCTCTCACACACCCACCCCCTCTCACACACCCTCACCCTCCCCTCCCCTCCCCCCCTCCCCTAGGTCGAGTCTTACTGCAAGCGAGTGACGGACCTCGAGTACAGCCAGAAGAAGTTCGCATCGACAACTTCACTCAACTTCGACATCGACCTCAATCACGAAGATTCGACGCAGGAGAATTTTAATATTAAGGTAAGTTTTTTTTTTTTTTTTTTTTTTTTTTTTTTTTTTTTTTTTTTTTATAGATGACTTGATGACTTGATGTGGATTGATTGGGGATTAGGTGTGGTGTTTGTGTTAGATTGATTGGGTATTGAGGAAGTTTTATATTTAATGTTTTATATATAATTATGTATGATATATATAATGTTGGTTTTGTATTTGTTTTTTCTTTTGTTTTTGTGTGTGTTTTTTGCTCTCTTTTTTTTGTTTTTTTTAGGTCTTTTTGTATTTCGGTTTTGTTGTAGATTTTTTTTAGTGTTTTTGTGAAGTTTTTTTCTGATTTATAGTTTTTTTCATGGTGATTATAATGATGATATATTATAAAACCCGATCGTGAGATTCATGATATATATAAAAAAAAAAAAAAACATAATTTATAAGCATCACCCCCCTACCCTCCCTTCCTCAACCAAACCCTTCAACCCCCCACCCCCACCCCATCCCCACCTCACCCTTTCCCTTAAACCAAACCCCCCCCCCCCCCAAAAAAAAAAAAAAAAAAAAAAAAAACACCCATATATATATATTTGTTTTTCATTTCTTTTCCTTTCCTTTCCCTTTTCCAAAACCCCACACCCATATCTATTAATTTTTCCTTCCCCCCCCCCCCAAAAAAAAAAAAAAAAAAAAAAAAAACACGCCCACACACAGCGCAGCCCCTACGTCGAGTTCACTTTACTCTGGGCTTCGAGTAACTCCACCTTCACCGTCTACGTCGTTAGACTAACCAACCTGCCCCCGAAATACGATGGTTGTAGCTGTTCCTTGGTCGTGAAGTTGGTTGGCCGGAAGACCATCGTGAGCAAGACTTCCCATCGACTACGGAAGGCGAGTCTCAACCCGGAGTGCGCTGAGGTTTTTACTTTCTCAGGTGAGTCTTTTGAGGGGGGAGGGGGTGGGGGGGGGTTTTCTCTCTCTCTCTCTCTCTCTCTCTCTCTCTCTCTCTCTCTCTGTCTGTGTGTCTCTCTCTCTCTGTGTGTCTCTGTCTCTCTCTCTCTCTCTCTCTCTCTCTCTCTCTCTCTCTCTCTCTCTCTGTGTGTGTCTCTGTCTCTCTCTCTCTCTCTCTCTCTCTCTCTCTCTCTCTCTCTCTCTCTCTCTCTCTCTCTCTCTCTCTCTCTCTCTCTCCCTCTCCCTCTCTCTAACTCTCTCTCTCTCTCTTTTTTTTTTTTTTTTTTTAATCATTTTGGGTGGTGGGATTGTTGTTATCGTAATTGTTATCTTCATTTTTTT
>NW_028234424.1:2757101-2762101 GCF_977035675.1 Penaeus japonicus
TATATACTGTCATAGCTCACCATAATCACTATACCCATTATCCCTATCACTCCTTGATATAAAAAAAAAAAAATTCCATGTTACATCACATTTATTATCGCTTTGCCCTTTTTATTTTTATTTTGTATTTTCCTCCGTATCCTGTTGTTGTCCTTTTTGAGTGTTGTTTCCTCTTTGTGTTCAAAAAAGCTGATTTTTTCCTACATCGTCTTCTCATGTGGATTATTCTATTATTCTTGTTTTTATTTTCATATTTTTTTATTGTCATTATTATTATTATTATCATTATTATTATTATTATTATTTTAATATTGTTAATGTCATTGTTATCAGTATGGTCGTTATTATAGTTATCATCGTTATCATTATCATTGTTGTCATGATTGTTATTATTGTCATCATCGTTATTATTATCATTATTATTGTTACTATTATCCGAATCATTGTCATCATTGTTACTATTGTCATTATTATTATCATTATCATTGTTGTTTTATTATCATCATCATCATTAGTATTATCATCGTTATTATTATCCTTATAGTCATTATCATTATTGTCATCATTATCATGTCATTATCATTATAGTTGTTATCATTGTTACTCTTAATATCATTACTACTATTACTAAAATTATCAATATCATTATTATCATCATTATTATTGTCATTATATCGTCTTTTTAGCATAGTTCACACCATCATTCATGATAATTATTGTTTTATTTCCTTTCTATTTCTTCTTCTTCTGCTAATTATCCTTATTCTCTATTATTTCTTTTCTTCTTTTTCTTCCTCTCTAGTTATCACTTTCATCATCATTATCAATATTCTTAGTCGTAGCTCTGCCTTTTTTCCCATTTTACCTCTTTTTTTTTTTTTTTTTTTCTTTTTTCTCTTTTTTTCTCTTTTTTCTATATATTTTTTATTTGTTTATTTCTTCTTCTTTTCATCTTCTACTTCTTTTTCTTCTTATTCTCTTTTTTTCTTTTTGTCTTGTTTTCTTCTTTTACTACTCCATCTCCTTCTTCTTCATCTTCTTCTACTCCATATCCTTCTGATTTTTATCTTATTCTTCCTCTTTCTATTCTTAATTAATAATTTGGCTTCTTCCACTCCTAGTTTTTCTATGTTTTTATTTTTATTTTTATCTTTATCTAATTCTATTTTTTCATTCTCTCTCTCTATCTATCTATATATCTCTGTTTGTCTGTCTATCCCTCTCTCTCCCTCCCTCCATCCCTCCCTCCACTCCTCCCTCCCCACCTCCCTCCTTCCCTCCCCTCTCTTCTCTCCTCCCTAGATTCTTCTAATATAACATCAGCTTTAATATAATATGTATCTATTAATCAATTTTGTTATTGTTGTCCTGTCATTAGTTAATGAATTGGTTCCATATCATAATTATTTATCGGATCAGATATTTGTCTATTTTTATTTATGTTATTATCTGCTATTTATCTATCCATTTATATTTCTATATTTATTATTTTCCTCTTTTTCTGTTTATTGTTATTCGGTTTTTTTATCATGACCAGACTATTATTATTATCATTACTATTATTATTATAGTTATCATTATCAAAATTACTACTATTAGTTATTATTATTAGAAATGTCATTATCATCATCATTAATGTCATCATTATTATTATGGATATCATTATTATCATTGTCATCATTATAATCATCATCATCATTATCATTATCATTATCATTATTATGGTATAATTTTCATCATTGTTTTATTATAACTGTAAACATTGTTTTTTTATCATCAGCATCATTATTTTTATTATCATCATTATTACTATGATCATTATCGTTATCAATAACATTATCATGATTTATATTATCATCATTATTGTTGTTACTGTTATCATTGTCGTTATTATCATCATCATTATTATCATCATAATCATCATTATTATCATCATAATCATCATCATTATTACCATCATAATCATCATCATTATCATCACCATAATCATCATAAAAATCAACATTGCTATTATGATTAAAATCATTCCAATCATCACACAGAAAGATTGGAAACTAATCTATCAGAAAGCATGACGCTGTATCATCACATATCAATCGAGATAATACTTTTGATGCGAGTAATATCATAACTAGCCTGGTATGAATCCATCAAAGGGAATGATAGTGGAGATGAAATGCAATAATGATAATGGTAATAGTAAGGGTAATGGTATTAATAACGTTATTAATGAAAGTAATGATAATGATTGTGATGATGATGGGTATGATGAAGTGGTGATGTTGATGATGTGAATGTGATAATGTGATGATGTTGATAATGATGATTTTGAAGTGATAAGGATGATGATGATAATAAAGTAACAGTGATGATAGTTATAAAATCAACAATTGTAATGACAATTATAATGATGATAATTATAATGATAATATTAACGAAAACGAAACCCTTCACCAAAGCCAAAAAAATATTAGATATTTACATTTACAATCATTATTTCAGTCATTATTATTACCAGATCACCACCCTAATTCCAGCCCACGGACAACCCAAAATTCAAAACACAAATCCAATAAATATTCAACTAATCCTCTAAAAAACACAAAGACACAACCCCTCCCCCCCCAAACAAAAAAAAAAAAAAAAAAAAAAAAAAAAAAAAAAAAAACACCACAACCTCAGATAACAAACCCACCACATACACCATAACAACAACAATAACAACCAAGATAACAGGTAATAACAAGAGATAACAAACCTCCTTTCCAGCACACGGGAGATTACCACGTGGAAGTGCTCATGAGAAAGGGAGAAGAGACACAGGTTGTTAACGTCACGAAGGCGGCATTTGGTCTGAAACCGGTTTGGAATGCCCCCTTTATATTCGATGTCACTCAGGAGAAGGTGAGGGTGGTGGTGTTGTTGTTGTTTTGTTGTCTGTTTTTGTTTGTTGTTGTTTGTTTGGTTTGGTTTTTGTTTGGTTTGGTTTTGTTTGTTTGTGTGTGTGTCTGTCTGTTTGTTTGTTTGGTTTTTGTTTTGTTTGTTTGTTTTATTTGTTGCTTTGTTTGTGTGTCTGTCTGTTTGTTTTGTTTGTTTGTTTTGTCTGTCTTTGTTTCTGGTTTTGGTTCTGTTTCTGTTTCTTTTGTGGTCTCTTTCGTGGGTTTCTCTCTTGTGTGTGTGTGTGTGTGTGTGTGTTTATGTATGTTTATGTATATGTAACTCTCTCTATCTATCTCTTCTTTTTTTCTTTATTTCCTTGTCTTTCATCATTGATTGTTACTCTTAAGATTTTTTTTTTTTTTTTACATTTTCTTAATTAGTTATATGTTTAATTGTTTATTATTTATTGTTCATTTGTTTACGCTTCCTTCTGATTCCTTTTTTCTTCTCCATTTTTCATCATATTCTAATTCTAACTTTTTCCCTTTTTTTCTTTTCTTTTATCTTTTTATTCTTTCTTATTCGTCTTTTCTTCTGTTTCCTTCTCCTCCTCCTCCTTATTAATCTTATTTCTTTATTTATTTTAAATATAAATAATATATACAGTGACAATATTGCATTCATTTACCTATCTGTTTGTCTATTCACATGTTATTAATAAAGATTTTTTTTTTTTTTTTTTTTTTTTTTGCGTTCTGAATGGCTAGGAATAGTATTATTAATGGTTATCAATCATAATTGTTGCAATCATATTCCGTAACCGTTGAATTACTGTTATTGAATGTTGCTCTTCAACGTATTTCGAATTATTTTTCTTGTAAATGGATTACAAGTTATTGAAATTGCTGTGAGTATAGTTTAAAAAGGTAAATGTTTTGATGGAATGTTTGTTATATAAATGTTATGTATCTTCTCTGTTATTCTTTCTCGCTAACTCTCTCTCTTTCTTTCTCTTTCTCTCTCTCTCTCTTTCTCTCCCTCTTTTTCTCTTTCTCTCTCTCTCTCTTTCTCTCTCTCTCTCTTTCTCTCTCTCTCTCTCTCTTCGATTCCTGCTCCCCTCTCCTAACCCCTCTCTTCCTCCCCAACTTTCCTCCCTCCATCCCACACTATTCCCTCCTTCCTTACCCCCACCCCCCACCTACCAAACACCCTCCCTCTACCCCATCCACCCACCCACCCAACCACCCATCCTTTCACCTCCAACCTCTTCTAAACTCCCATCCACCCCCCTCCCCCTCCTCCATGTCCACCCCTCTCCCCTCACCCTCCATGTCCACCCCTCCCCCCTCCCCCTCCATGTCCAGCCCTCCCCCTCCCACTCCATGTCCACCTCTCCCCTTCCTCCATATCCAACCCTCCCCCTCCATATCCAACCCTCCCCCCTACCCATCCATGTCCACCCCTTCTCTAACCTCCTCCAAATCCATCCGTCCCTACCCCTCCATATCCACCCCTCCTCCCTCCCCCTCCATATCCACCCCTCCCCCTCCATGCCCTCCTCCCCCCCATATCCACCCCTCCCCCTCCATGCCCTCCTCCCCCCCATATCCACCCCTCCCCCTCCATGCCCCCCTCCTCCATATCCCCCCATGCCCCCCTCCCCTCCATATCCAACCATCCCCCTCCTCCATATCCATCCCTCCCCCCCATATCCACCCCTCCCCCCATATCCACGCCCCCCCCCCTCTCCCCCCCGTCTAACCTTCCTACTCTTCCAGGTGAGCGAATACTGGATCGAACTGAACCTCATCCGAATGGGTTGGACGAAGAGAAAAGCCACCCTCGGCCAGGCTTTCCTCGGCTTGGGCACTACGCCGAGGGGCTCTCAACACTGGCAGAGTATTACGGAGTGCCCGGGGCGCGAGGTGACTCTGTGGCACCCGGTGGTACAGGAGGAGTGACGGAGTAGGGATGGAGGAGAGGGAGATGGGATGGATGGAGATGGGAGGAGGGGAGGGAGGGAGATGGGAGGGAGTGAGGGATGGAGATTGGAGGAGAGGGAAGGAGGGGAGTAGGGATGGAGGGAAGGAGGGAGATGGGGAGGGAAGAGGGGAGAAGGG
>NW_028234424.1:2767101-2772101 GCF_977035675.1 Penaeus japonicus
TGAGTCGTCAGGAGTTGATCCGAGACAAACATGAGGTGAAAGTGAGTCGTCAGGAGCTGATCCGAGACAAACATGAGGGGAAAGTGAGTCGTCAGGAGCTGATCCGAGACAAACATGAGGGGAAAGTGGGTCGTCAGGAGTTGATCCGAGACAAACATGAGGGACAAAGTGAGTCGGTCAGGAGCTGGATCCCGAGACAAACAATGGAGGTGACTAGTGAGTCGTTCAGGAGCTGATCCCCGAGACAAAACATAGAGTGGTTGAAAGGTGATGTCGTCAGGAGCTGATCCGAAGACAAACAAAATGAGGTGAAATTGAGTCGTCAGGAGCTGATCCGAGACCAAAACATGAGGGGAAAGTGAGTCGTCAGGGAGCTGATCCGAGACAAAGCATGTTGGGGAAAGTGAGTCGTCAGGAGCGGATTCCGAGACAAACATGAGGTGATAGTGGAGATTCGTCGAGGAGCGTGATCCGAGACCAAAACATGAGGGGGGAAAGTGGAGTCGTACAGGAGTTGACTTCCGTGACAGAAACATGGAGGTGAAAGGGTGAAGTCGTCAGCGGAAGGGGCCTGATCCCGAGCACAAACATGAGGGGAAAGTGTGGGAGTCGTCAGGAGCTGATCCGAGACAAACATGAGGGTGAAAGGTGAGGGAGTCTGTCAGGCGAGCTGATCCGAGACAAACATGAGGGAAAGTGAGTCGTCAGAGCTGATCGAGACAACATGAGGTGAAAAGAAGTCTTCCAGGAGTTGATCCGAGACAAACATGAGGTGAAAGTGAGTCGTCAGGAGCTGATCCGAGACAAACATGAGGGGAAAGTGAGTCGTCAGGAGCTGATCCGAGACAAACATGAGGGGAAAGTGAGTCGTCAGGAGCTGATCCGAGACAAACATGAGGGGAAAGTGAGTCGGAGGGGGAGGGGGTGGGGATGGGTCTGGGAGTGAGGTGGGGGCCCGAGACAAACATGAGGGGAAAGTGAGTCGTCAGGAGTTGATCCGAGACAAACATGAGGTGAAAGTGAGTCGTCAGGAGCTGATCCGAGACAAACATGAGGGGAAAGTGAGTCGTCAGGAGCTGATCCGAGACAAACATGAGGGGAAAGTGAGTCGTCAGACTGAATCCGAGACAAACATGAGGGAAAAAGTGATCCTCGTTCAGGAGTTGATCTGGATCCGAGACAAACATGAGGTGAAAGTGAGTCGTCAGGAGCTGATCCGAGACAAACATGAGGTGAAAGTGAGTCGTCAGGAGTTGATCCGAGACAAACATGAGGGGAAAGTGGGTCGTCAGGAGTTGATCCGAGACAAACATGAGGGGAAAGTGAGTCGTCAGGAGTTGATCCAAGACAAACATGAGGGGAAAGTGAGTCGTCAGGAGCTGATCCGAGACAAACATGAGGGGAAAGTGAGTCGTCAGGAGCTGATCCGAGACAAACATGAGGGGAAAGTGAGTCGTCAGGAGCTGATCCGAGACAAACATGAGGGGAAAGTGAGTCGTCAGGAGCTGATCCGAGACAACATGAGGGAAATTTGAGTCGTCCGGAGCTGATCCGAGACAAATACAGATGGGAAAGTGAGTCGTCAGGAGCTGATCCGAGACAAACATGAGACGGAAAGTAGATATCGTTCAAGGAGTTGATCCGTGGACAAACATGAGGAAGGTAAAGTGAATTCGTCATCATAACGAGCTGATCCGAGACAAACATGAGGGAAAGTGAGTCGTCATGGAGCTGAATCCGATGACAAACATGAGGGGAAAAGTGAGTCGTCAAGGAGCTGATCACCCACGAGACAAACATGAGGGGGAAAGTGAGTCGTCAATGAAGCTGATCCGAGACAAACATGAAGGCGTGAAAGAATGAGTCGTCAGGAGCTGATCCGAGACAAACGTAAGGGGAAAGTGAGTCCGTCAGGGAGATTTGATCCGAGACAAACAATGAGGTGAAAAGTGAGTCGTCAGGAGGACTGATCCCGAGACAAACATTGAGGGAAAGTGAGTCGATCAGGAGCGACTACCCGAGACAAACATGAGGGGAAAGTGAGTCGTCAGGAGCTGATCCGAGACAAACATGAGGGGAAAGTGAGTCGTCAGGAGTTGATCCGAGACAAACATGAGGTGAAAGTGAGTCGTCAGGAGCTGATCCGAGACAAACATGAGGTGAAAGTGAGTCGTCAGGAGCTGATCCGAGACAAACATGAGGTGAAAGTGAGTCGTCAGGAGCTGATCCGAGACAAACATGAGGGGAAAGTGAGTCGTCAGGAGCTGATCCGAGACAAACATGAGGTGAAAGTGAGTCGTCAGGAGCTGATCCGAGACAAACATGAGGGGAAAGTGAGTCGTCAGGAGTTGATCCGAGACAAACATGAGGTGAAAGTGAGTTATGACACAAGATACCAAAGGAGAACATGAGGTGAAAGTGAGCCATCTCTCTTGCCTATCTCTCCCACTCCCCTATGGATCTCTCTCTCTCTGCCTCCCTACCCCCTTCTCCCTCTCCTTTCCTCCTCTCTCTCTCCCCCTATCCCTCACTTTTCTACCCACTTTTTGGTTTTGTCTATTTTCTCCCTCCCCTCCCCCTATCCCTCACTCTCCTATCCACCTCACCTTCTCGTCTATCCTCTATTTATTTATAATTTATTATTTTTAAAATTTAACTATATTATCCTCTATTTTAGTTTTAATATATTTTTAAAGACCCTATCCTTCACTCTCCTACCCGTCTCACACACCCTCTCTATCCGTCTATCTTCCTTATACACTCCCCTCTCCTACCCTTCCCCCTTCCCGTCTATCCTCCTTCCACAGACTCCCCCTCTCCTATCCACCCAACCCCTGACTTCCCCTCCCCGCCCCCTCCCCCTCTAGTCCCTCCTCCTACCCACCAACCCCTTCCTTCCCCCTTCCCCTCTCCTCTTTACTCCTACCCGCTAACCCCTATCCCCTTCCCCTTCTCGTCCCTCCCCTCTCCCCATCCCCTCCCCTCCCCCCGTCATCCCTCCTCTCCCTCTCCCTTTATCCCCCTCCGCCCTCTCCCTCCTCCTCATCCCCCCTCCTCTCCCCCCGTCATCCTCTCCCCTCCCCCTCTCCCCTCATCCCCCCTCCCCCCTCATCCCCCTTCCCCCTCATCCCTCTCTCCCTCCCCATCCCCATCCCCTCTCCCCCTCCCATCCCCATCCCCTCCCACCTAAATCCACCTACATTGTCGAAATAGCACTGGATTCCCTCCGGCGCCGCCCTCTTCAGCTCCTCGTCAATATTAGCTGTCTTGTAGTTGAAGACGTGGTCAGCCCCGAGCTCCTTCACCCACGCACACTTGTCCTCTGACCCGGCGGATGCGATGACCTTGCAGCCTGAAGGAGAGGAGAGGAGGAGAAGAATAGTTGGAAGATTCAAAAAAAGAAAATTTGAATTTCGAGAACCGTTAAAGTTCGTTGGGTCTTGGCGGGAGGGAGGGAGAGGAGTGGGTGGGGATGGGGGTAGAGAGGGAGGGGTTTGGGTTGGGGTTGGGGTGAAGAGTGTTTTAGACTGGGGGGAGGGGGAGGAAGGGAGGAGGGGGGATGATTGAAAAATTCAAATTTCGGAAGATGTTCTTGTCTTTTAGAAGGGTCGGGGGGGGGGGGGGTTAAAGGGTATTCAAAACGGGGAAGGGGATGGGAAGAGGGATTTATATTTATATATATATGCGTGATGTAGTGTGTTGAAATCTATACAATATTTATAAATATATAAATAACTATATAGATATATATAGATATATATATATTTATATAAACGACAAAAAACATTCACGACGAGAAAACCCCACAACACCACAAAATAAACCAATTTCCATATAATTATTTTTTCCTACCATATATACACCACACATACCAAATCAAACACAACCAGAACCCACCCAACCAACGAACACAACCACAACACACCAACACCCTCTCACTCCGGACCTTCCCAGAAAACCATCCGAGAACCTACCTTTAATCTTCGCTATCTGAACGACAGCGCTCCCGACAGCCCCAGCAGCAGCGTTGACCAAGACAGTCTCTCCCTCCTTCGGGTTGCAGAGCTCAAGGAACCCGAAGTAAGCCGTGTTTCTGTAGGGGGTTGGAAGAAAGGGAGGGGTGAGGGAGGGGTGTGAGGGGGGGAGTAAATTGGAGGTGGGGGTGGGGTGGAGGTTGGTTGGGAGGGTGAGGGGGTGGAGGTTGGTTAGGGGGAGGGGTGTGAGGGATGAGTAAGTTTAGGGGGTGGGGGCGGGGTGGAGGTTGGTTAGGGGGAGGGGTGTGAGGGATGAGTAAGTTTAGGGGGTGGGGGCGGGGTGGAGGTTGGTTAGGGGGAGGGGTGTGAGGGGTGAGTAAGTTTAGGGGGTGGGGGCGGGGTGGAGGTTGGTTAGGGGGAGGGGGTGTGAGGGGGGAGTAAATTGGAGGTGGGGGTGGGGTGGAGGTTGGTTGGTTGGGTGAGGGGGTATGGGGGGTATGGGGTAAGTGGAGAGAGAATGGATTGTGAAGATGTGATTGTATCTTTTGTGCTTGGATGGGTTGTATCTGTGTTCTCTATTGTCAAGGGACTGAATTTTCTCCGTGATTTGAATGTAAGGTACGGATAAAATCACAATTGTTTTTTGATTTATTCATGTCTTAGTATATCACTAAAAAACATTGTATATCACTAAAAACATTTTTTTTTCATGTAATCCTTATCCCTAACATCTATGTTAACTTACCTGTGACCATCTTTTGATATCAAATCCCAAAGTATTTCCCCTTCTTCCCTTTATAACCTAATTCTTCTTCTCTTCTATCCTTTACCTTTCCTTCTCTAACCCTTTTCTTATTTCTCTTTCATTCTTTTTTTTCCTTTTTTTCTTCCTTTTTTATTTCTTTCCGTCTTCCTATTCTCTGATTTTTCTTCCTACCTTCCCTTTCTTTTTACTTTCTTTTTATATCTTCCTCTTTCTTTCGTGTATTTCTTCCTTCCCTTTCTTCATCTTCAATTCATTCCTCT
>NW_028234424.1:2777101-2779601 GCF_977035675.1 Penaeus japonicus
CCCTCACCCTCACCCTCCCTCCCCATCCCCCATACCCCCCCCCCCTCTCTTACCTCCATCCCCGCACACCGGCAGCGTCTCCTCCTGTAACTTGAAGTCGTCGAGCGAGGGCTCTCCCAGAGGCCTCTTGTTCAAAATCCAAACTTTGGCAGTCACCATCTTCGCCAGTAGTCGGTGTTGTTCTGGAAGGAAGGGATGTTAAGCATTATTATCATCATTATTATTGTTATTATGTTTTTTGTTTTTTTTTTTTTTTTTTTTTTTTTTTTTTTTTTTTTTTTTTTAGGTGATGTCTCTGTATTATGTTGATGATCGTTTATTTATTTTTGTGTGTGTTTATCTTTTTCTTTCTTTCTTTTTAACTATTATTCTATGAGGTTAAAGGTTAGGACGGGGGGAGATTTTTAAAGGTATTTTATAACTTATAACTTTTTCAATGGAATTATTTGGCCACCTTAAAAGATGCTGCCTTCAGAGATACTTATATTGCTTGGTTTTTGAGTTGTTTTTCGATTCGCCATTTTTTTTTTTGGGGGGGGGGGGTAAATTGCCTTTTGGCAGATAAAAGACTTATTCATTACCTATGATCAGGCTATGTATGTAAAAAAAAAAAAAAAAAAAAAAATAACTTTTCACTACCTCTATTTTCCATTTACTTGATTTCCCAATTATATTAATATTTTATAGATATAAATATGGTACTATAAGAATACTGGTAACAAGAACAAAGATTATATATATATATATATATATATATATATATATATATATATATATATATATATATATATATATATATTGTTCAGTTTCCATTCCGCTTTACTGTATCATATTATAATACATCTCTCTCTCTCTATTTATCTCTCTTTCTCTCACTCTCTCTCTCTCTCTCTCTCTCACTCTCTCACTCTCTCTATCTGTCTCTTTCTCTCTCTCTCACCTTTGCTCTCTCCCTCCCTCCCTCCCCCCTCACCCCCTCCCTCCCTCCCTCCCTTCCCCCTTCCCCCTCACCCCCCCCCCCTTCCCCCTTCCCCCTCACACCCTCCCTCCCTCTCTGAATTTCCAGAGTGCGTGTTTACATCGTATCATATTACCAACTAAGCCGTCCGTAGTAAAATTAAATGATCAAATGAATAAACAAGTGATGTTTGACTTGTAGCTCCAATACCCTTTGTACTGTATTGTGTAATCTGATTATGTAATTCGATTCGTTATAAAGGATCTAAGTCCCCCCCCCCTCCGTCCATACACCTCCTCCCCTGCTCCCCTCCCCCTTCCCCCCCCCCCCCGCCCTTTACTTATTATCAGTACCTACAGCCTGCATAATAGAGGAATTAATTATGCTAAGCATTATATATTAAATAATTGTAATATGCTCATCGGACATTGATGATAGTTGGTGATAGTAGAATTAGGAATATATATTCTATTAATATCATCATTACTGTTGTTGTTGTTATTATTATTATTATTATTACCATCACTATGTCTCTCGATTTTCGCTCCCCGGATAATTCCCCAGACTCATGTTTATTAATAGATCAGTTTGTTTATTCTTGTACGATGTATAAACAAGGTGAAATTCTTTCCTCGCAAGAATTTTAAAAAGAGGATAATGACCCCCCCCCCCAACTCCCATCCCCATCCCCACCCCCACCCACCGCCCGCCCTCGCCCGCCCTCGCCCGTTTATTTTTCCTTGTTTCGATAATGTTAACATTACTTGTTGCCAGGATACACTTAAACTTTATTATTAACGAATAACTTGTGTTCTGTTATATGCCTATCTTTATGCCCTTTATATTTTTTGTAATATATATATATATATATATATATATATATATATATATATATATATATATATATATATATATATGTGTGTGTGTGTGTGTGTGTGTGTGTGTGTGTGTGTATATATATATATATATATATATATACACACACACATATATATATATATATATATATATATATATATATATATGTGTGTGTGTGTGTGTGTGTGTGTGTGTGTGTATGTATATATATATTCTATATTCAGAGATCAGGACGTATTTGTTATTTGTATATTAATTGTTTTGATTATCACCACTATTATTGTAGTAAAGTTCCCTTAACGAACAATTAACGACCTTAAACACACTTAATCAAACTAGTCTTCCATATTAGGGCATGGATTGGGTCAAAAAGTTTAATATATTATAATTCTTTCTTTATTGCTGTATTTCTTCCCTGTAGATACTGTAGATTGTGATTATGTTGCTAGCCTTTCTATCAAGCAATAGCATGCCTATTGTCCTACTATGCTAGCCTTTCTATCTAGCAAGAGTATGCCTTTTGCTCAACTATGCTAGCCTTTCTATCTAGCCATTTGTCCCACTATACTAGCCTTTCTATCTAGCCATTTGTCCCACTATGCTAGCCTTTCTATCTAGCCATTTGTCCCACTATACTAGCCTTTCTATCTAGTAAGAGTATGCCTTTTGCTCAACTATGCTAGC
>NW_028234424.1:2802101-2809601 GCF_977035675.1 Penaeus japonicus
AGACATCACCGTCAGCATTACTACTATAATTCTGATTAAAATTGTTGTTATTATTTGTAAGGGTAAAGCTATTATTAAAATGACTATTATTAGTAGGACAATAATATCACTCATAATAATATTACCGTCATTATTCTAATAATTTGCGCAATTATTTACCATCAGTTCCATTTGTGTATCAGGATTTCAAAATTCCAGAAGTTGGTATTTTTATATTACACCAATAATTATATAAATGACATTCCACAAACCCTCATAACGCTAGAGATGTAATTAACACGATTAGATAATCTTTTATTAAGGTATAATCTAAAAGAGTTAATCACACCTCATTAATCAGTCTCACATATCCCTTTATCTTCATGTGTCCCCCTGTGAAATCTTTTGAAATCCGTAATTAGAAGGTAATTAGATAAGGGATATTAAGATATGATATATACTCGATAATATTGTGTGTGATGTCCAAGGGTTATACTCTGTTATACTCTGTTATAGTGATGCACAATAAGCATAGTGCTGCGGCTTATGGTGACTGGAATGGGCTAAGCCTTTTGGGAATTTTTTGAATTTTATTGGATATTATGGATTGTGATGGTGATAATAATGATAATGATGATTGTGTTATTTATGTTATTAATGATTAAGTAATAACGACAGTAATGATGATAATAGTGATGATAGTAATGATGCTTACTAAAATTACGATATTAACAATGATGGTGATGATGATAATGATGATAGGAACACTGAACATAATACTATTAGTAATAATAAGAAAATTATAATAATGATACAGATGATAACAATGACAATGTCGATAATAACAATAATGACGATGATAATACTAATAATAATAATGATAAAAGATAATAATGACGATAATTATAATAAAATTATTTATATCTAATCTGTCCTTATATGGCAGTCCTAACAACTACTTGAGCTGCGTCAGGCCACGCCCCCTTTTTACTACGTAATTACGATGACAAATGCATTTCGAGGCAGAGACTTGGACAAATAACAACGATTTTAAGGTAGATTGGAAAATCGGAGTGTAAAAAAGATAGAAATCAAATAAAAATCACTTCAAAGGTCATTTTTTTTCAGTCTGTTAAAGGATTTTATATATATATATATATATATATATATATATATATATATATATATATATATATATATATATATAGATATATATATATATCATAGGAGGTAGCCTGGCGTTAGAAATATGATTACGACTTTCCACGTTATGAGATAATTACGCCATATTCAGTCTGTTGTATTAACAAGTCACATATGATCTAATGTGAAAAGATATATTAAATATGATATAAATATACAAAAAGTATAGTGAACAAAGCTGATTCCATCATCTCATTCAGTCTTACATTACAATTTCAACATTGATCATCCCATTACGCCATTATTATATATATAAAATATATAATATATATTATTATATATATATAATATCTATATATAAAATATATTGCATAGTATTCCATCTAATCAACTGTAAATATCTTCGGTAACACCCAATTCCACTCACATGCAACAAAATGCAATATTGCAGATGGTATTGGTGTAAACACTATCTCACACAGGGATAGAAATGTACTCTTTTTAACCCACATATTGATAGGATAGCTGTATGTGTGGAATCCTTGTCTGTAACTGTTCAAAGGAATAAATAACGGGAAGTCTCCTATCTTTAGAGTTAGAGCCTTTGTCTTGTGGTTAAACAGCGTATTACTGTTGCTGTTAAGGGGTTCTACTGTGTCTCCGTTGTTTAAAAGGAGGAAACATGTGTAGCCTTCATCCGCACGTGTTCTGCATGTGTTATTTAACATATGTGAATGTGTTTATATATGTGTCTGTGTGTGTGTATATATATATAAAGATATATATATATTATATATATATATATAATATATATAATATATATATATATTATATATATATATATATATTTATCATGAATATAGGGGATTTATATATATGAATATATGGATTTTACATGAATATATGGATTTATATATATGAATATATGGATTTATATATATGAATATATGGATTTATATATATGAATATATGGATTTATATATATGAATATATGGATTTATATATATGAATATATGGATTTATATATATGAATATATGGATTTATATATATGAATATATGGATTTATATATATGAATATATGGATTTATATATATGAATATATGGATTTATATATATATATATATATATGTATGTATATTTATATGAATATATGGATTTATATATATAAATATATGGATTTATATATATGAATATATGGATTTATATATATGAATATATGGATTTATATATATGAATATATGGATTTATATATATGAATATATGGATTTATATATATGAATATATGGATTTATATATATGAATATATGGATTTATATATATGAATATATGGATTTATATATATGAATATATGGATTTATATATATGAATATATGGATTTATATATATATATATGTATGTATATTTATATGAATATATGGATTTATATATATATATATTATATATATATATATGTATGTATATTTATATGAATATATGGATTTATATATATGAATATATGGATTTATATATATATATATTATATATATATATATGTATGTATATTTATATGAATATATGGATTTATATATATGAATATATGGATTTATATATATGAATATATGGATTTATATATATGAATATATGGATTTATATATATGAATATATGGATTTATATATATGAATATATGGATTTATATATATGAATATATGGATTTATATATATGAATATATGGATTTATATATATGAATATATGGATTTATATATATGAATATATGGATTTATATATATGAATATATGGATTTATATATATGAATATATGGATTTATATATATGAATATATGGGCAGAAAGGGACTTGCAACATTCGGCGCGAGAAGATGCAACAGACGCAATGCAGGACTGCAAGGATGCTTCTCAGCCACTTTTGACGACGTTGCAACAGTGCCCGGCAGACACATCACCGCCTCAGACGACGGATGTCACGCGTCAGTCATCAGCAGAATCATCTCCGCAGAGTTCATCTTCATCGCAGTTATCGGCAAAGGACACATTCCAGCTACAGGATCTCGGCGATTCTGTTTCGCCGCAAAACACCGGAATTTACACGACGGAAGATCGTTTCGCGTTTCGGTTGCACAAAGTGATTCAAACTGTGGCTGTTTACGTGTTGCATCTTGTTTTATCTTGGGGCACGCAGGACAAGCCTCTCGAGATGAATTTCTTAGACTATTTTACGTCGGTCAAGAAAATAAGCAAGATGAAACTAAAGGGCTTCTTCATGAAGACGCAGATGGACTCCTTGCAACAATGCTCAACCGATGACTCCTTTGATGTGACGCAGTTGTTTGCTTGCATCCTTTGTGTATACAAAGAAACAGACGATGTCATTGAACACATTAGGTACATCAAAAATTTCAGGAATGAGCTTGCCCATTCGAAAATGGACATTGACAACTCGGCCTTTCTAGAAATAATAGACCAATTACGGGACCGCTTTGTGAGCGCATTAAAATCGGCCGGTGGTATGAATTCCATCCCCGAAGATGTTGTGGAAAAACATGTGATCGAAATGAATGAAAATCTTAATAAAGTCATAGGAGAACAGATTGTTCAGTGGGATATCACAAGCTATGAAAATGAGCTCCTCTTTGAACAAAAGTTACAAAACCTCTTGACCGTCGGTCCAGAAAATCTCAAAGCCTTGTACGAGCGATGGGTCTACCTCACTCCGTTATCCTTTCTCAGCGGGAACACCCATCTGCATGTGGGCATGGTGTTTACCGATCTAGAACTCATGGAGTCAGGTCAGGGAAGGAATAGCCCATTGGTTGAGTACCAAGATATATTCCTCATCGACACATACTCTCGCCAAACGTATAGTAACGAAAGAGGAGCATCCAAGGTCATCCTTGTCGAGGGCCCAGCGGGGTCAGGGAAAACAACGCTGACCAAAGTCATCATTGATAATTGGATTCAAGGAAGAGACGTGATCAGAGGCCTCACGAAGTTCCAGTTGCTGTTGCATACAGAGTGCAGGAATCCTTCTATAAGGAGCTTCTCTCAGCTTTTGACGGTTTTGATGCCTGACGTTGCGAAAAGGTTCCGGGCTGAAGACATGGTCAGCTGCGTTCTAGCATGCAAAATCCTCATGATTGTGGATGGAGTTGATGAGATGACCTCTTCCTCCCGCGCGCTCTTCGAAGAAATATTGTCCTTGATAAACACAGCAGACATAACAGTGGTTATTACAACGCGACCAGAAGCCGTTGACGATTACTACAAGATGATACCTCTTGGTACAGACACGGTACACATCAAGATTAAAGGGATTCCAGAGGGAAAGCGAGAGGAATTTGCTCTGAAGTATCATTCCGAGATGGAACGGACTGGACAAGGCTCGCGTGATACATCAGGACTCGTGAAATACTTGAGGAAAACGGGTGTGCATCTCAAGGAACATTGGCGCCTTCCACTACACCTGGCGATGGCAGTCATTCTGTGGGTGATCTGTCCAGATGCCATAAACGGCGTGACAACAGCAACGGAGCTGTTTATGGAAACTGAGAATCTCAGGGACGAAAAGCTGTGTGAGAGAGTGAAGAAAAACGAACACTGCAAATGCCTTGCTGTCAAGGAAATCAAAGAGAAGATAGAGATCTTCCGATTAAGTCTTTACAAGATCGCCTTATATGGACAGAGGGAATGTGACGTCATCTTGACCAATGATTCTCTGGAGATCCTGGAAAAGATTTGCAAGTTCCTCAACCTACCAGACTCTGAAGTGATGGGAGCTTTTTTCGTGAAGAAAATCACCTGGAGTGGCACGGGCATGCAGACGCAGTACAGCTTCGCCCACAAAGGCACCCAAGATTTTTACTCGGCAATGCACATCGTGAATGTCCTGCACGGAAAAGAATGCCCGGAGAGCTTAGAGCACATGCAAGGTTGCATCGAAACGTCCTGGCAGAAGATACTGACGCTAAAAAAGAAGACCATCTTGAACATACTGAAAGATCCCTACAGATCAAACCCGGAGGACTTCAACCTCAAGAAGTTCCAGAATGTCCTCGTGCACCTCACCGGCCTCATCGACATCGGGGGGGAGATGAGCCGCAAGGAAGTCCTGTCAGAAATCGTCAAACTTCTGAGGAAATCGGGCATCGACGACGAGCAGGCGTGGCTGGACATCCTCAGCGACATTAAGCTCAACGACGCTATCAACAAGGAAGTGTCCAAATACATCCCGGACATCATGAACCTCAACGGACACATCGAAATAACGGATGCACGCGTTGCCACGTTCGCGAAGATGATTCTCCACGCTAAACCCACCCGAGTGACGATATGCCTCGAGAGTGACCCGGAACAGGTGCCATATCTGCAAGAATTGTTGGAGGCCTTGTATTATATGAAGTGCGAGACTGAGCTATACTTCTATCATGATTTCCTCCATCCTTCTTCGGACAGCCTTAGCGTCGATAGTCCACTCCCGCAGCTTTTCAAAGTGTAAGTTACGAAGGAAACGTATTTTACGTGGGTTTATTTTCTGTCTGATATTATGCCATTCTGCTGCTGTTGATTAGGAAAGGTGTTCATGTTTCCTTACAGAAAGGGATTTTACAAGATAACATTTTCACTTACAACAGTCTATTTCAGTCAAAAAATCAATAATATCACCCAAGAAGATAAAAAAAAAAAAAAAAAAAACTAAACACACACACACAAAAACTCAACCAATCATGAATAAACTCTCTACTCCTACACAGCTCCCGAGTTACCAAGTTCATGGGCCATGTTGACCAGACGCTCTTGAGAAAACTCCCAGACGATCTGCGAGCGGTGTGTGCAGTGGCACTAGATGACAGGCACTATCAGACGCTCTTGTCACGAATCACTTCTTTGCCTAACCTGGAGTGGGTTTGTAAGTAAGCCAGCCATTGGTTCTGGGTGTAGTTGAGTGTGAGAGTTTTGTCTACTTTGTATCTTTTTTAGTGGTGTGTTGATTAATTTGTATTAAACTTACACGCACACGCACGGGTACACGCACACGCACACACACACACACACACACACACACACACACACACACACACACACACACACACACACACACACACACACACACACACACACACACACACGTCCATACACACATGTATGTATGTGTCCACAGACAATCATACAATGGAAGCAAAACCGAAAGAGAGAGAGAGAGGGAGGGAGGGAGGGAGGGAGGGAGGGAGAGAGAGAGAGAGAGAGAGAGAGAGAGAGAGAGAGAGAGAGAGAGAGAGAGAGAGAGAGGTGGAGAGTGAGAGGTGAGTAGAGAGAGAGAGAGGAGAGAGTGAGGGAGAGGGAGAGAGCGTGAGAGTGAGAGAGAGTGAGAGGAGCGGAGAGCGAGGGAGGGAGGGGGGGAGGGAGGGGAGGGAGTGGAGAAGAGAGAGTTAGGAGAAGAGAGGAGAGAGGAGAGAGAGAGCGAAGAGAGAGAGAGAGAGATGAGGAGAGAGAGAGAGAGCGAGAGAGAGCGAGTGAGTGAGTGAGAGTGAGAGTGAGAGCGAGAGAGAAGAGAGAGAGAGAGAGCGCGAGGAGAGAGAGAGAGTGAGAGGGAGTGAGAGTGCGAGTGAGAGAGAGAGACGAAGCGGTGAGAGTGAGAGTGGAGTGAGGTGAGAGTGAGAGTGAGGTGAGAGTGAGAGTGAGGTGAGAGAGAGAGAGAAGAGATGAGAGAGATGAAGTGTGATGATTGGAGAGAGAGAGAGAGAGGAGGGAGGAGAGGGAGAGAGAGAGGGGAAAGAGGCGGGAGGAGAGAGAGAGAGGAGTGAGAGAGAGAGAGAGAGAGAGAGGAGAGAGAGAGAGGAGAGAGAGAGAGAGAGGGAGGAGGGAGGGAGGGGGGGGAGAGAGAGAAGAGAGAGAGAGAAGAGAGGAGAATGAGAGAGGATGAGAGCGGAGAGGGAGAGAATGAGAGAAGTTGAGAGCGAGGAGAGAGAGAGAGAGTGAGTGAGAGTGAGAGTGAGAGTGATTGCGAGAGAGAGAGAGAGAGCGAGAGAGAGAGGAGCGAGAGCAGTGAGTGGAGAGTGAGAGTGTGAGTGCGGAGAGAGAGAGAGAGAGAGAGAGAGGTGCGATTGAGAGTGAGAGTGAGAGAGATGAGAGAGAGAGAGAGTGCGAGAGAAGTGAGAGAGAGAGAGTGAGAGGAGAGAGCGAGGGAGGGGAGGGAGGGAGAGGAGAGATGGGAGAGAGGAGAGGGAGGAGAGGAGAGAGTAGAGAGAGAGAGAGAGAGCGAGTCTCCGAGGAGGAGAGAGAGAGAGAGAGAGAGAGAGAGAGAGAGTGGGTGAGAGTGAGAGTGAGAGAGAGGGAGAGTGTGAGAGGGATAGGAAGATGAGCGAGGAGAGGAGAGAGAAGGAGGT
>NW_028234424.1:2814601-2817101 GCF_977035675.1 Penaeus japonicus
CTCTCTCTCTCTCTCTCTCTCTCTCTCTCTCTCTCTCTCTCTCTCTCTCTCTCTCTCTCTCTCTCTCTCTCTCTCTCTCTCTCTCTCTCTCTCTCTCTCTCTTTCTTTCTCTCTCTCTCTCTCTCTTGCTCTCTCGCTCTCTCTCTCACTCTCTCACTCTCTCTCTCTCTCTCGCTCTCTCTCTCTCTCTCTCTCTCTCTCTCTCTCTCTCTCTCTCTCTCTCTCCTCTCTCTTTCTCTCTCTCTCTCTCTCTCTTTCTCTCTCTCTCTCTTTCTCTCTCTCTCTTTCTCTCTCTCTCTTTCTCTCTCTTCTCTCTCTCTCTCTCTCTCCTCTCTCTCTCTCTTCTCTCTCTTCTCTCCTCCCTCCCTCCTCCCTCCCTCCCTCCCTCCCCTCCCCTCCCTCCCTCCCTCCCTCCTCCCTCCCTCCCTCCCTTATCCTCCCTTTCCCTCCCTCCTCTCCCTCTTCCTCTCCCCCTCTCCCCCTCTCCCTCTCCCTCTCCCTCTCCCTCTCCCTCTCTCTGTCTTTCTCTTTCTTTTTCTTTCTCTTTCTCTTTCTCTTTCTCTTTCTCTTTCTCTCTCATTCTCTTTCTTCCTCTCTTTTTCTCTTTTCTCTTTATTTCCTTCCCCTGTATCTTCCTTTTAAAATTTTAGGTGCACAATAGCTTAAATCTGATTAAGACCCATTTTTTTTCTTCCCACAGAGTGAACGAAAGTGAAATCTGGTGAAGAACTTCTACATGTCTTCACAAGAGAACTTCAGATGTCACTGACACATAATTATTCTGTCCTTTGAATAGCATGTAGATAAGATTATGTTATTTGAATACTGTTTACAATATTTATTTCATAGGCATTCCCTCACCTGTTTTTTTTTTTTTTTTAATGTTATTTTTTTATTGTTTTGAAGTTTTTCTTAATGATATGTTTGATGCCATTAACTACTTACTTATCAATATAATGAAGAATTTGATATCTACCTCAGCGTTAGCGTTTCTAGTTTGCCAGTCTCTTTAAGCAGGCATCAACATTTTTTTTTTTTTTTTTTTTTTTCTATGAAAATCTTTTATTGTATTGTTATGATTATGAAGTACCTGATTTACTTGTAGCGTAGACTTTACTGGGAAGAAGCCTTTGATTTATTTCTTTAGTTTTTATATTTCTCTGACTTTGTTTATCATGTTATTTTGGTATTATCTTTGGGTATGAATAACTTCATGTTATATTCCCTAGAACGAATGTTTATCAATAGAATATTACTTAATAGCACACCTGCAGACCCCAAGGTAATCATATGATGTATAAATGCATTTTGAAGTGATTGGTTGGTAATGTACAAATATCATAACTAGTGCTTATTATCCATATAGTTCACAAATACCATAATTACACCAAACTGAAACTAAACCTCGAACAGTATTACCCATATCACTTTGTATAACATAAATCAGCCGTAGTCAGGATGTTTGTACAAAGAATGATAAGACTGAATGATGATATGAACTTGTATCTCATAATAGCCATGTATTTACACTAAGGACTAGATGTACATGAAGACTCTTCAGTATTTATGTGAGGACATCAAATATATGATGTGATGTTTATATGATGCACAATTTAGCCTTCCACAACGCACCACATCATAACATGTACAACCAAGGATAGGCATCATTAGGTGATCTGAGTTTCACTTATTTTGGAGACTTATGGTCTGATAAAGGAGTCTATATATGTTGTGATAGCATTGTGATACTGGTTAGCACTTGGTATGATGCCACAGTTATACAAATGAAATAATGAATTGTGATTTCAATAAAATGAAAATTGTAGTATTATAGGCTTTAGATTTTGAAAGAATGATCAAAGTTTGTTTAATTGTGATTGCAATAGATAGTACTTATCATATTTTTGCTAATTACATGTTGTTGTTGTTGTTTTTTTGCAAAGACTCTTCTAAAGGAATTTATATAAAACCCTGTACATTTCTGTATATTTCTATTCTTATATATATATTTACGCTAAACAAAATGTAAGTAAAAGTTAGATATTTTACGAGTGGATATCAGTTACACGATGTAAAATGAAGGATTTTAAACAAATATCAGAGTATTTAAGTTGTGATTTTGATAAAAGGTTTTGTTTATATTTTTTGTACTTATATTACTAAATTATATGGCTTATTTCAAAATATTGATTGATTTTCCCTGCATGGACAAGTGATATGCATTGTGTATTGAGTCTTCCTACATAAATATTAATACATATCTGACCACATAGCATTCTGACAGGAGTTTTTTCAAGGTCTGTAAATGCTCTCTCTTTCTTAATATTTTCTCAGATTGAAAATTGGGTTTGTTGTTCCCTTGTCTTCTTTGCCCTCTGATGCCATAAGTATTAATTGATTATAATTAAGGAACTCTTATCAGCCACTGTTTCCCTTGTCTTTCTAGTGGATTATGCTGTAACCACTGATTGTCTATATGTTTTTCAAGTTTTTGATTAAC
>NW_028234424.1:2824601-2827101 GCF_977035675.1 Penaeus japonicus
ATGCATATGTTTTTTTTTCTGAATATGTTTTATCATACAAATTCATATGTATATATGTATATATATATATACATATATACATATATATATATATATGTATATGTTAATATATATATATATAACTACATATACATATGTGTGTGTGTATGTATGGTGCGTGTGTGTGTGTGTGTGCGAGTATGTATGTATATATACATATATACATAATTATATGTATTTGTATATATATATATATGTGTGTGTGAAGTTTATACATATGTACACACGATATATTTTTTATTTCTTTACTTACTTGTTTTGCATATACAAAATCGTCGATAAGTTCTTGGAGGTCAGTGGAATATCGGATCAAATAACTGTCCTGTTGGGAAATATGGAAACAATGAATATATCTGTATATATATATGTATATATAAATATATATATACATATATATATATATATATACATATATCACAAACACAAACAAATATATTGAAGTCATATGACAAATATGGTAAAAATATGACAAATATGGCAAAAAGAAAATACATGAATGTCAAAAAGGAAAACAAAAACAAAAAAACATATGGTGCACATCACATCGAAAAAACGATGATATCAAACAGACAACAATGACAAAAATAAGAATAAGAAACATAAATAATCAGAAAAAATAAAGAAGAAAAGAAAGAGGTAAGTGAGAAAGTACGAATGTCAATAAACCAAAAAAGAAAAATAGGAAATAGACAAGAACCGCTGAAAGACAAAAAAAAAAAAAAAAAACATAAGAAAAAAACGTTTAATCATTTTACCGGGTTGGATTTGGCTGTTCTTGTCTCCGTCTCGCCTCCCCATTTGAAGGAGATCTTTACAATGTCACCCTCTATTACTTGGTTTACATCGGGCTCAAGTCCTACTACTTTTGGAGGAGTCTCCTGCAAGAGAAAGAAAAGAAAAAACAAGTCATAGAGAGAGAATAAAGAATAATATCCAGTAAGGAATGAGAAAAAAATAAATGATAAGTTGTTTTCTGAATGGGGGGCGGTGTGTAGGATAGAATGGCGGGTCTTGTATTGACGGTGGATGTAACAGCATAATTTTGGAGTATGGAATCAGGTAAATAGATAAAAATACACGTAAACATGTACACACTAATTCTCGGGCATGCACACACCAACACACATGCACACACCAACACACATGCACACACACACACACACACACAAACACATATATATGTGAGTGTGTGTGCGTATGTATGCATGTATGCGTGTGCGTGTGTGTATGTATATCCCCTCCCACCCACCATTTACCCCCCCCTTCCCCTTCCCTACCCACCATTTACCCCCCCTCCCTTCCCCTTCCCCACCCACCATCTCTCTCCACCCCACCCCCAACCCCCACCCCCACCCCCAACCCCAACCCCACCCCTCACCCGTACCCACCTGGATGTCCCTTTTAATGACCGTGTGATAAGGCCTCCTCAAGAACCGATTAACAGGGATGTAAGTGTACGGGTCCCCTTCTTCGAAACTGCCACAGCAAGATCCCTCCCACGGGTTCTTCGGGAGCGCTGCGGAACCAGTGGGCGTGTCAGAGGGCGTGTCAGAGGGCGTGGGGTGGCCTACGGGGTTCGATCTGTTGGTTGGAATTTTTTTTTTTTTTCCTTGTTGTTATTGTCTTGAAAGTGGTCATGGCGATTATTTTTTTTTTTATGTTGTTATTATTATCATCATTATCATTATGATTATCATCACTGTTATTATTCCTTTTATTATCGCTATATATATCATCGTTATTATTATCTTCATCATCATCATCACCATAATCACCATCATCATCACCAAATGTTAAATTTGTGTTCAAACTATTACTATCCTTGTTATCATTCTCATAATCATCACTACTGATATCCTCATTATCATCATCATCATCATCAATTTAGGTATCTGACAATGAAAAAAAAACATGCGAGATAAAACAAAAAAATACTGACTTTAGTAACAGCTCACCTCTTCGTATTGCCAGTATCGAGAGGCGAGTAAATACCAGGGTTATGGTTGATTGCTAGTCTGGTAACAGTGAGTTCTGATCCAGCGGGGTAAGAACCAGGTACAATAGCCGTCCAGATGCTGTCGTATTTCCGTGTGTCTATGTCTGTTTGAAAGTTTTTTTTTTTTTGCTTGGCGTTAGTATGTGAGTGGTAGACTTTTGAGTTTATTTCAGTGACTGTGTATTGGTTTATGTTGATCCTCTCGCTCTGTCTCTCTCTTTTTCTCTTTATCTCTCTTTCTTTTTCTCTTATTCTCTCTTTCTTTCTCTCTCTCGCTCTTACCCAAAGTTCCATCATCCTTCCCCCCTACCTCTCTTTCTTTCTTTTTCTCTTTCTCTCTCTCTCTCTCTCTCTCTCTCTCTCTCTCTCTCTCTCTCTCTCTCTCTCTCTCTCTCTCTCTCTCTCTCTCTTACCCAAAGCTCCATCATCCTCTCCCACACTCTCTCTCTTTTCTTTATCTTTCTT
>NW_028234424.1:2837101-2842101 GCF_977035675.1 Penaeus japonicus
TTTATTATCATTATTATTATTATTTTTTTTTTTTTTTTTTTTTTTTTATCATTTTTTTTGTCAGTGTGAGAATGGCTGTAGTTATTTCACTCATGCACACGCAAATGAGTAAATAAACAAATACAGACAGTCATGAATAGATACACTATTGCGTATTTGATATCTGTCCACCTTAAAGCACACATGATAACATTCACACACACACACACACACACACACAAAGCCTTCCCCTCTCCCCCTCCCCCATTATCCTTTAATCCCCCTTCCAAAACCCCGCTTCCTCCCCCCTCCACCCCCTTCCTCCCCTCCAACCCCCTACCCCCTCCAACCCCCTTCCTCCCCTCCAACCCCCTACCCCCTCCACCCATCCCCTACTATCCCTTCGAAACCCCACATCCTCCCCCCTCACCCTTCCCCACTCCCTCCCCTACACATATACACATGCCTCTCCACCCTCCGTCCACCCCTCCACCCCTCATTCCCCCATACTCCTCCACCCCTCCCTCCTCATCCCCCTATCCTCTCCCCACCACCCCTAATTCCCCCATACCCCTATACCTCTTCCCCTTCACCCCCCATTACCCCCTTCCCTTCACCCCCTACCCCCGCTCCACCCCCTCCACCCCTCACCCTCCCCTCCACCCCTCACCCCCCCCTCCACCTACTCCACCCCCTTCCCCCTCCACCCTCCCCCCAAACACCCACTCAACATGCACCACCAAAAACCAACTTACCACAATACAACTTACATCCCTCCACCCCCCCCTCACCCCCTCCACCCAAACACCCCCTTCCCCATCCACCCTGCTCCACCCCTACCCCAATCAACCCTCTACCCCTGCTCCACCCCTCATCCCCATCCACCCCCTCCACCCCTCACTCTGCTCCACCCCTCACCCCTCCCCCCCTCCCCCCCCCCCCACTCAACACAAACCCTCTGCAACCAACTTACCACACACCCTCACCCACCCCCTTCCCCCTCCCCCCCCACACCCTCACCCCCCTCCCACTCAACACAAACCCCCTGCAACCAACTTACCACACACCCTCACCCACCCCCTTCCCCTTCCCCCCCCACACCCTCACCCCCCCCCCCACTCAACACAAACCCTCTGCAACCAACTTACCACACACCCTCACCCACCCCTTCCCCCTCACCCCCACCCCTCACCCCCCCCACTCAACACATACCCCCTGCAACCAACTTACCACACACCCTCACCCACCCCCTTCCCCTTCCCCGCCCACCCTCAACAAACCCCCTGCAACCAACTTACCACACACCCTCACCCCCCCCTCATCCCCTCACCCCCCCCCCCCCTCACCCCCCCCCCCCCCACTCAACACAACCCCCCTGCAACCAGCTTACCACCCCCCCTCCCCCCCCCCCTTCCCCCTCCCCCCCACACCCTCCCCCCCCCCCCTCCCACACTCAACACAAACCCCCTGCAACCAGCTTACCACACACCCTCACCCATCCCCTTCCCCCTCCCCCCCCACACCCTCACCCCCCTCCCACTCAACACAAACCCCCTGCAACCAACTTACCACACACCCTCACCCACCCCCTCCCCCCCCCCCCCCACCCCCTCCCCCCCCTCCCACTCAACACAAACCCCCTGCAACCAACTTACCACACACCCTCACCCACCCCCTTCCCCCTCCCCCCACCCCCTCATCCCCCCTCCCACTCAACACAAACCCCCTGCAACCAGCTTACCACATTTGGAGGTGGATCGAACAGCAGAAATATCCTCGGTTTTGCAGCCTTGTGGAAAGTGACGTCGACCGCTGTTGCACTTGCATGAGTCTTTGTTGTTTGTCTGCATTGAAGGGCAACAAAGAGAAAGGTCTTTGTTATTATGGTTGGTCGTGTTTGTGATGGTGTTGTTGTTGTTTTTGTTCTTGTTTATGGGTATCTTTATCTCATGATATTATGATTTTTGTTGATATGTTCGTTATTATTATTGTTTTTTGTTATGATAGTCATAATCATCATTGTTATTATAATAATAATAATTATTATTATTATTATTATCATTATTATTATTGCTGTTGTTGTTATTATCATTATCGTCGTCATCATTATTATTATAAATATTATTATTATCACCATTATCATTATTATCATTATTATCCTTATTACTATAATCGTTCTTATGATCTTTTATCCTCATTATTGTTATCACTATCAAAATTATCATTATTACCACAATTATTACCATTATCATCATCATCATCATCATTATCATCATCATTATCATTACTATCATCATTAACATCGTTATCACCACTATTGCTATAATAATCATCATCATTATTATAGCTGTTATTACCATCATTATCATCACCATCATCACCAATTCCCTTTCTTATCGTTTTCCTTTCTTTCTCTCTTGAAAAAAATAGAAAAATAAACTCACTGAAAATCGCTATGGTGTTTCATCACATCCCACACAGAGCGCCGCCCACAGTGGATATTCTGCGGTGTTGGCGCCCATGGGTTGTGGGTGGTGTTGTCACAGAAATGACCTTCCTGTGGGTTAGGTTTGGGTTTTGAGTGTGGGGTTGGGCGGGGTTGAGTGGGTGGGTGGGGGTTGAGTGGATGGGTGTGGGTGGGTTGAGTGGGTGGGTGGGGTTGAGTGGGTGGGTGGGGTTGAGTGGGTTGAGTGGGTGGGTGGGGTTGAGTGGGTGGGTGGGTGGCGTTGAGTGGGTGGGTGGGGTTGAGTGGGTGGGTAGGGTTGAGTGTGGGGTGGGTGGGGTTTGAGTGTGGGGTTGGGTGGGTGGGGTTGAGATTGAGTGTGTGGGTGGGGGTTGAGTGGGTGGGTGGGTGGGTTAAGGTTGAGGTTGAGTGGGGGTTGAGTAAGTGGGTGAGTGGGGTTGAGTGGGTGAGTGGGTGGGTTAAGGTTGAGGTTGAGTGGGTGGTTGAGTGGGTGAGTGGGTGGGTGGGGTTGAGGTTGAGTGGGTGGGTGGGTGGGAACGAGTGTGGGGTGGGTGGGGTTGAGTGGGTGGGTGGGTAGGTTAAGGTTGAGGTTAAGTGGGTGGGTGGGTGAGGGTTGAAGCAAGGATGAGGGAGAAGGGAGGGGGGAGACGAGGGGAAAGGTGAGGGGGGGAGGGGGGAATAATTGTTGATTTGATTGTTAGATTGTTTCGTTGTTGTTTGTTTGTTTGTTTGCCAGTGTGTGTTTGTCTGTTTGATTGTGTGTGTGTGTGTGTTTGTATATATATATATATATATATATATATATATATATATATATATATATATATATATATATATATATGTGTGTGTGTGTGTGTGTGTGTGTGTGTGTGTGTGTGTGTGTGTGTGTGTATGTGTGTGTGTGTGTGTGTGTCTGTGTATGTGTATGTATATATATATATTTATACACATAAATAGGTAGATACTTCGATAGATAAACGTTAAAATGAAATATTTACATACAAATGTACATTGGAATACACCTCAGATCAGTTAAACAATAGTATGTATCAAAGAAAACAAACATAAAAAAGTTTACTCACAGACAGATGTGTCAGGTACATGAGAGAGGCGGTGGCAGCTATGGTCGGATTTGGCATAAAATAACACTCTGACGACGAACTAGCAGGATTACAAGGATAACCGTCCCTGTAATAAGTGATATAAGACACGTTATTAACAAGAAGATAATTACATGTTGGTTGAGTTAGATGTTGATTGAATTGCATGTTATTGATTGTATATCATGTTGATTGAATTTCATGTTGATTGAATTGCATGTTGATTTAATTTCATGTTGATTGAATTTCATGTTGATTGAATTTCATGTTGATTGCATTTCATGTTGATTGAATTTCATGTTGATTGAATTTCATGTTGATTGAATTTCATGTTGATTCCCATTTCATGTTGATTGCATTTCATGTTGATTGCCATTTCATGTTGATTCAATTTCACACTTTGATTGATAGACTCTGATAGATTGATAGTTTATATTAACATACAAACTATTAAGTTTTGAAATTTCGTGTTGATGTTAGTCATTAGTAAGGAATATTTCGCCGAATTGCAACAATCTTTTCAAAACTGGTGAGAATAATATTGCACATAAACGATATGCTTTAGACTGGGAAAACTATTGCGTCGATATTGAATAATTTCCATTTCAAAATGCGATAATCTGGTCATAGTTATTTAGAGTATGCAAAGTACTTAGTGAAAATATTAGTTAGACGATTTAATTATGGAAGACTGTACTTACTACATCAGGAAAATTTGCAAACATTATCCTTGCGAGTAATTATGTTTGTATTGGTTGGAATAACGAATAGATGATTTATTTAAGAATACTAAATTAGACTAAAAACAATGAGAAACAGAAATGCAACGTATGACATAACCCCCCCCCAAAAAAAAAAAAAAAAAAAAAAACTATAAGTAGATAGACATTTAAAAACTTAAAAAACCCAGACATGACAGACAGAAAAGACATGAAAAAGACACATAAATACATTGAACTAACACATAAAGACACAAAAAGAAATAAAGAAGACACTTAAAGACACATAAAGAAAAAAACACAAAGGCACATAAAGCCAAAAAAAACACAAAGACACAAAAACACTCAAAAAGACACAAAAAATACCCTTAAAAAATCATATAAAAACACACACAACAAACACACTTAAAAAATCACATAAAAACACAATTAAAAACACACAAAAAACACACTTAAAAACACACATAAAAACACACTTAAAAAATCACATAAAAACACAATTAAAAACACACAAAAAACACACTTAAAAACACACTTAAAAACACACATAGAAACACACACAAAAAACACACTTAAAAACACACCCCAAAAAAACACATAGAAACACATCCAAAGAGACACATTACTCTTTCTGAAAAGTTCCTTCCAGTGTTCCATCATAACAGCTCGTCGGCAGAGTCTGTTCTTCATCCCGCAAATAATGAACAGGGAATTTTTCGTCCCTCGGAAACCCGTGCT
>NW_028234424.1:2844601-2849601 GCF_977035675.1 Penaeus japonicus
GGGAAAGGGGAGGGAGAAAGGGAAAGGGGGGAAAGGGAGGGAGAAAGGGGGAAAGGGTTGGGAAAGGGGGGAAGGGGAAAGGGGAAAGGGGAGGGAGAAATGGGGGAAGGGGAAAGGGGAGGGAGAAAGGGAAAGAGAAAGGGGGAAAGGGAGGAAGGGAGAGAGAAAGGAGGAAAGCGGAGGGAGGAACGAAGAGAAAGGTAGGGAAGGGAAGGACAAAGGGGAAAGGGGAGGGAGGAAGGAAAAGAAAGGGAGGGGAGGGTGGGGGAAAGGGGAAAGGGGAGGGAGAAAGGGGTAAAGGGAAGGGAGAAAGGAAGGAAGGAAGAGAAAGGGGAAAAGGAAAGGGAGAAAGGGGGAAAGGGGAGAGAGAAAGGGGGAAAGGGGAGGGAGAAAGGAGGGAGAGGGTGGGAGGGAGAAAGAGAGAAGAAGAGGGAGGGAGAAAGAGAGGGAGGGCGGGGAAGAGGAAAAGGAAGGAGAAAAAGAGGGGAAGAGGAGAGCGAAAGAAGGAGAAGAAGAGGGCAAAGGATGGAGAAAGTAAAGAGAAAAAAAGATGGAGAATAAGAGATGAGGGTGAGGGATAAGTAGATAGATAGGTAGATAGATATAGAGAGAGGGATAAGTAGATAGATATAGAGAGAGGGATAAGTAGATAGATAGGTAGATAGATATAGAGAGAGGGATAAGTAGATAGATATATAAGTAGGGCAAAGTAGATATAGTAGCGAGGATAAGTAGATCGTAGGAAGCGATAGATATCGAGAGAGGATAGGTAGAGAGATATAGAGAGAGGGATAAGTAATAGATATAGAGAGGGTTCACAAGAATAATATATATTAAGTATTATTCATAAAGAGTAGATAGATAGGTAGATAGATATAGAGAGAGGGATAAGTAGATAGATAGGTAGATAGATATAGAGAGAGGGATAAGTAGATAGATAGGTAGATAGATATAGAGAGAGGGATAAGTAGATAGATAGGTAGATAGATATAGAGAGAGGGATAAGTAGATAGATAGGTAGATAGATATAGAGAGAGGGATAAGTAGATAGATAAAGAGCGGAGGTGTCCTTAGATAGATATAGAGAGAGGGATAAGTAGATAGATATAGAGAGAGGGATAAGTAGATAGATAGGTAGATAGATATAGAGAGAGGGATAAGTAGATAGATATAGAGAGAGGGATAAGTAGATAGATAGGTAGATAGATATAGAGAGAGGGATAAGTAGATAGATAGGTAGATAGATATAGAGAGAGGGATAAGTAGATAGATAGGTTAATAAATATAGAGATGGATAGATAGATGGATATATAACTAGATATATGATTAGATACAGACATACGTATATACACGCAAACATAAATTGATAGTTAAGTAGATAGATAATCATATCACGAATCTGGAGCATAAGGGATATATTTTGATCTAGATATCTAACATATCCTAAACCATCTTCAAAATCCCCCCCCCCCTCTCCCTCGACTACCTCCCTCTCTCCGTCTCTTACCTCCCCCCTCACCCCCACCCCTACCCCTGCACCCCCCATCCTCACAAACCCTCTTCTAACACAACCTAGACAAAATTCTTCTAAATCTAAATCGAATTAATAATTAACCCCCCCCCCACACACACACACAAACACAAACACACACTACTTTCTCAACCCACCCCACCCCACTAACAAAAATAATAATAATAATAATAAAAAAATAAAAAAAATAAAAAAAATAAAAATAAAAAGTAAAAAAAAAAGTCTACGGACTCTCTACATCATTCTCTAAATATAACGTACCTCTAATTTACTCTCCAGGTCGCTTATCGTGATGACGTCAGATCCCATACTCGGGTCGACTGCCAACACCACGTCTTCGTAACGCCCATTCTCCAGTCTCACGCCCATCACCTGGCTCACTCCCGCCCAGACGAGCAGACAAGCCCACGCTATCTCTGAGGAGAGGTCAAGGCGAGGTCATTGGGTCAGATATGTAATGAGAGAATGGCGACGGAAAAAAGGTCAACTTGGAACAATATGAAGGTCACATTGGAATGGAATGAGGTCAGAGTAGGGACCCAAAAAGGTTTCATTAGAACAGAATAAGGTCAGAGTAAGACAAGGAACAGAATAAGGTCGTAAGGGGAACAAAAGAAGACAATCAGAAAAGTAACATAAAAAAACTATCCCTATTGAAGCAATAATGGTCATATCGGAACGAAAGTAAAGGTAAACTAGGCTTGGTGAACGAAAAAAAAGAAAATAGATATACAAGACTAAAAGAAAAGAATCAAAATTACAAGACGGAGAACGAACCTCGTTTTTTTTTAATCAAATCATTGAATAAACAATTATTCTTATACGACACTTCTTATATATCTATACAATTAAAAAATCGAAAAATAATGTCACGTCAAAACAAAACAGACAAACACAAGAACAAGTTCCAAATGTTACAGAAATTGACGAGTTTACGTAAAAAAATATGTCAATAAACAAACACATTCTGATTATTACAACAATTTTAGACACAGCACATATAGTTCTCTAACATTACTGTAAAAAAAGGAAGAAACAGTTCATTGACGAATGCATAGGACACTGGAACATCAGATTCCGTATATATAAAAAAAAGAGAGAGAGAAGAGAGAGAGAGAGAGAGAGAGAGAGAGAAACCCTATAAACTATATAAAACAAACAAACGAAAAAAAAACTATCAAAGGAACAAACAACTTCTGATCCTGTCCCTCTCTCTCTATCTCTCTCTCTCAAAATAAAAAAAAATACATATAATAAAAAATAAATAAATAGATAAATAAATAGATAAATAAATAAAAAACAGTCAAAACAAATAACGCAAAAAGATCTATAAAACACCTCAAGCCCAACTTACTCATGCTGCTGTCTCAGAGTTACACTCGACCGCTTTCAAAGTTCCTACGTGTGTGAGCTGGTGAAGGCATAGCTATCATAAGTCGTTCAGGTCTTATCAAGTTCTGATCCTTAATGCTTAAAACACTTTATTGTTTTTTGTTTTCTTTCTTTCTTTCAGATGGAATTATATGATGTTGATAGCTGATGTAACTGACGTTAAGATTCTATGATGTTTCTGCTTATGAAATGGAAAAATAAGTAGAAATAGTTTTCTGTTGAGTAAGCTTTCCAGTAATTAATTTTGGTGTTCTTGATTTGATCATCGTTGTTGTTGTTATTATTTTTGGTATTTATATCATTACTGTTGGTATTATCGTAATCATTATTGTTATTATTAATATCATTATCATCATAATTAATATGATTATTGTTTTTATTATCATTATCATCTTTATGATCATTATTATCATTATTAACATCCTTTTATCATCATTGCTATTGTCATCATTATTATCATCATTATCATTATCAGCATCAATATCTTGATCGTCATTATTATTATTATGAAAATATATTTTTTATTACCATTATTATCATGAACCTCATCATCATTAATGTCATTAACTTTTCTTAGTAATATCTTTTACAAAAAAAAGCAATACGAATGAACCTAATTGGGTGTAAAATAGAATATGAAATGAACTATAAAATTAATCTAAAGAAAATGTTAATGAGATCTAAGTTCAATCTGAAATCCACGGTTGGAATATGAACCTAATATTCATTGGCATTTTCATTATCTTAATTATCATTATCGTTATTATCCCACTGTTTATTATCATAATTAACTCAGGTGAAAGAAGAGGACATGAATCAAACGGGAATCATAGGTATATTGATAATTATTTTGCTATTTCATGAACCGAATTTTGTGTGTGGGTTGTCCATGGCCCAGGGTGCAAATGCTCAGATTTTGAAGGATAGACCGACACTGCATACTGATCTAGGATGAATTTAAAGGACTCACCACCAGGGTCATGAGTCTCAGAAAACGGGTCTCCTAAAAAGTTCCCTTCCTTCTGAAATTCTGAGGTGGATGCCCCTTCTATCCTCAAGGCGTGGGCAGGATTCTAACCCGCCCTTTTAGACATGATACCACGGTAACACGATGGCCCTTTTAGACATGATATCACGGTACCTAGATGGCCCTTTTAGACATGATACTACGGTAACACGATGGCCCTTTTAGACATGATACTACGGTACTACGATGGCCCTTTTAGACATGATACCAGGGTACCTAGATGGCCCTTTTAGACATGATACCACGATACTACGATGGCCCTTTTAGACATGATACCAGGGTACCTAGATGGCCCTTTTAGACATGATACCACGGTACCACGAAGGCCTACAATGCGGCAATGAATATGATTATGATAAACCTTCAGGATATAAATATTACACCAGATGTGATATTTATACATTTATACCTTACACGAGGTGACTGGCGTACTGATCCTAATCATTTGTTTCCGACACGGATTTGCATATGAATTTTCACACTCGGAGAATTTTATCAGATACAATATCATCGTCCATAAAAATAAAAATAAAACAAAAACCTTTGCGTAGTCACTCTTTCTGATAAACACTCTCTTATAAAACAACATTTCTCAAACTAGCTTGGCTTGGCGCACTATTTTGATGTGTTTATATTGTGAGACTCATGGAGATCTTTCCAGTATAGGCCTATATCTGACCCTTTTTGTTTTTAAGTAGGTTCAGGAATATGGCTATATGGATACGTTTGATTTCTAGAAAAAAAAAATACGTTTGATATATATATATATATATATATATATATATATATATATATATATATATATATATATATATATATATATATATATATATATATATATGTATATAATTATTATCTGATATATATAATTATTGTTATGATATATATAATTATTATTATGATATATATAATTATTATTATCATTAATATGTAATGGATACGTTTGATTTCGAATATCGTAAAAAAAAAGAAAACAGAGGATAATAGAATGTCAACGTCTTTTTAAAATTTAAGTAACCAATAAAAATACTTCTCACAGTCACTGCTAAG
>NW_028234424.1:2862101-2869601 GCF_977035675.1 Penaeus japonicus
ATATCACTGATAATAGATGTCAGGTGCATGTATTTAATCTTACCCCGGCCCCATTGACTATTAACGCTGGTGTACCTGTAATATCTTATGAATTCACAGAATTGCCTATCTGCGAATTTGATTTACCTGTTCCCTCACCTGTTTTTTCTGCAACATCATCTTCCCCTGATGAGCAGAGCTCTGATCATGTTCTAAAGCAAAATTTAGATTTTCATGAAGGATATGATATTTTGAATAACTTATTTAAAGAATTCCCAAGCGTACTGCCAACCAAGGACCGTCCTATCGGAAAAACAACATTGCTTCAACACTCCATTACCCTCGATCCTGATGCTAAGCCTCCGTACATCCCGAGCTATAAGATCCCTCATTCGTAGCGACAGGCCTTGGATAAGGAAGTTTAAAACAATGTTAGACATGAATCTTATGCAACCAAGCAATTCACCCGGCACCCCGCCCCTCCTCCTTGTTCCAAAGAAGGATAATACTTTCCGCCCAGTGGTCGACTATCGCAAGTTGAATAAAGTAACAGTGCCAGAACCATTCCCAATTCCTAATCTTAGATTGTTGTTACAAGACATTGGCTCTAATAATAAGATTTTTTCAACTATTGACCTTGCTAAAGGCTTCCTGCAAGTTCCTATGGCTCCTGAAAGCGTGCCATATACGGCTTTCTCGACTCATATGGGACACTTTGAATTTTTAGTATGCCCTTTTGGTCTTCGCAATTCCCCTCTCACATTTAGCAGATTAATGTCACTTGTACTATCAGGATTAATTAATGATCAGGTCCTCGTGTATTTAGATGATATTTTAATTTGCTCACCCTCCCTCTCTGAACACGAGAAGAAATTGCGCCAGGTTTTCGATAGGCTATCAACTGCAGGATTATGTATTCAACCTAGCAAATGTCAGTTCTTCAAGTCTAAGTTAGAATTCTTAGGCCATACCTTGTCATCTAAAGGTATTGCACCTAATGATTCCAAAATTAAAGCCATTGCCGACTTTCCAACACCTAAGAACCAGAAGGAATTGAAGTCATTTTTAGGCCTTTCAGGTTTTTACAGGCCGTTCATTCAAGGTTACGGGTCCATCGCGACGCCGCTTAACCATCTCCTTAAAAAGGATACTACTTGGCAGTGGACAGACGAGGAAAAAGCCGCATTTACAACTCTTAAATCGCGACTAATTAAGGCTCCACTCTTAGCCTTCCCCGATTTCAGTTTGCCTTTTGTCCTCACCACTGATGCCTCAAACCTCGGGCTCGGAGCAGTACTCCACCAGAAACATGGCCATTCTGGAAAAAACGCAGCCCATTGCTTTTGCAAGTCGCGCCCTTAATTCAGCGGAGAAACGCTATCACACGACGGACCGTGAACTTCTCAGTATCACATGGGCCCTCCGTCATTTTCGAGAGCTAATCTTGGGATATCAGATAGAAGTGCACACTGATCATTCCCCCCTCACGTCCATATTTAAGGGTAGGGACCCTCATGGACGACGCGCCCGCGCAATTGAAATTCTTGCAGAGTTTGACGTCACCATTGTTTATTTACCCGGGAAACAAAATGTTGTTGCCGACGCGCTATCACGCGCTCCTCTCTCTGACGCTCACAACCTGCCTGAATCTAGCTCTTCGCCCACCTTTGCCTCCCGCAAGGTGAAATTCTCTGACATTGCACCGATCTTGGTAAATACTGCCGCGCCTACCGTTGAGGATTCTTCGAAGGACGAGATCCGGTCTGCACATGTTAATGATCGCCGTTCCGACCCCATTCATTCTGTTACCGCCCCGGTCTTGGCTGCCCCAGCCGTACCTCCCATGGACCCACCCACGGAGGACGAGATCCGGATAGCGCAACGTATTGATAATCTGTACGGCCCCTTAATTCAAGCTTTAGAAAGGAATGAAAGACCTCCCTCTAGCAGACATGTTCGAGTAAGTCAACTTTACCTCGATGCTAACGGTCTACTTTGCTACAAGTCTAGATATAGGACAAGAAAGCTTAAGGCATCTCGTAAGCTTGTAGTTATTCCTGAATCCCTTGAAGGTCGAATCCTTCCTCTTTTCCATGAGTCGAAAGAAGCTGCACACTGTGGTAAGTATAAGGCAATTCACTTAGCTCAGCAACGCTTCTTCTTCCCACACCTTATTAGCAAAGTTGCTAAGCATGTTCAGTCTTGTAAGCAATGCCCTTATTACAAAGGAAATACCAATGACCCAGCCCCTGCGTTGAAATATGACATTCCAGACTTTCCTTTCCAGAAAGTCTCTTGCGACACATTGTCAGGTTTTCTACCTTCTCGCAATGGTAATCGTTATATTTTAGTTTTCATTGATAACTTCACTCGTTTTTGTGAACTCGTCCCCGTGCCCAACAAAACAGCAAATGTTGTTGCACATGCTTTTCACGACTTCTGTCATAGACATTCAGCCCCCATGTATTTTTCAACTGATAACGGGACTGAATTTCATAACAAAGTCATGGATAAGTTATGTGATATCATGAATGTAACTCGTGTTAACATTCTCCCTTACCGCCCACAAAGTAATGGTATTACAGAAAGGCTCAACTCCTCCATCCTCTCATTAATGAGATCGCTTGTTGATGCGACATCGGACACATGGGATGAATCACTATTGACAATCCAGTCTTGTATTAATAGTACATTCCATTCTTCCTTAGGTGATACCCCACATTTTCTTTTATATGGAATGGATAAAAGGCTACCCTATGACCTCTTTGATGAAAGTCAAGTTCCTTCATATAATGATAATTATGCTGAATATCTCCTAAATAGAAATAAGTCCATCTTTCAGATCACAAAGAAGCATTTGACTAATTCCAGAGATAAAATACTGTCATTTCAACACAAAGTGGCCCGCCACAAGGACATTGAAGTTGGAGCATTAGTATTTAGAAAAGTCAACCAACCACTCGATTATTAAGTCAAAGCTTGCTCCTAGATTTGAAGGTCCATTTAGAGTAATTAGTGTAAAGAACAACAAGGCCTACATTAAATGCATACAGTCAGGTGAACAATCTTGGTCTCATTTCGACGTCCTAAAGCTTGCTCACAAGTACTATTCTCCCCCGGCCGACGAACACTAATTGATTTTTATCTTCCAGACCTTACTCCTCTTGGGCTTATCATTCTTCGCATTGGCGTCTGCCGACCGCCATGCCCTACCCCCTAGGCTTCGCGCAGTACCAGGAGCCTTCGTTGAGGACCATGGGCTAGTCTTACCAGTAACAAACAATGTGGAAATCAAGGTTTCGCTTCGGCCGATTGCTGATTTCTCCGGCCTGGCTACTTTATTAACTCAATAACCAACTCGTTGATTTCAGCAACAGCAGGCGAAGTGCTTCCCAGTCTCATTACTCCACATGACTTACGCCCTATTCTCCACAATATCTCCTCTACTAATGTTAAGCCTCTCTTTTTCCTCTAAGGCAACGAATTCAGTTCTACTCTACTCTAAAATCTTACCTCACAATTTCAGGTCTCTCTGCTACTACAACTATAGTTATGTGTAACAAGCATAACCCTGATGTTGTTCTACAAGGTACTTTTCTTCTTCCAGCCTCATGTGAACTGACTTCCTTATCCTTATTTATTCCAGCTACCCATACCTACACAAGGAAGATTGCAATGAATACCTCCTACCTGCAGCCCATGTCGGTATCATTGCCATCCTATAACATTTCTCTTCCTAGTATAACCTTTCAACAGATGCCTACTTTGCAACAGCTTGATGCATTTACCCCGCTCAGCCCGTTCCACGCAACCTACGTTTATCCCGTATACGTTACCGTCGCCGGAATGTGTATGTTGCTAGTAACCCTGGGAGCGTGCTATTGCATCACCTACAGGCGAGTTGCATTGAAAAACAAGCAAGTAAAACATACCCATGATTCTGTTGCATATACCAGTTACCCTCATGCCATATAATATTATAAGAAAATAAAAAATCAAATCAAAAAAAAAATATATATAAATAATAATAATAATACAAAAAAATATTAACAACATAAAAAACCATTTTGATACAATATTCGATATATTACTAACTCACATTTTTTTCTTGTTGCACGAATTATTTTCCTTTTCATATATCGAACTATGCCTTCTACCCTACGTCCCCACTTACCTCTCTAAAGCCATGTAAGGCGCCAGGTACTTATACTTTTTTCAAGTTATGATATTGACGGATGCAGAAAAGCACCCCTCCCAGGTGTGTTAAACCTGTAATTCCGGAGCTGATCTCGAGGCCTGCCATGCTGCAATTCCGTGTAGTATTGTGCATTAATCAAGAATCTGCCGGATGTTGCTGTCTCTTCGTATACTACTCTTATAGAGTTCCCCTGATCAAGGAATTCTTATCCTCAGTTAAGTATAAAGCTTCCTACTTTATTTCTTACCAAATCGGGACGATTTGGGGTAGCATGGTAGAGCGATATGAAAGTATTTATATTTAACGGTCGACAGAGCATATGTCTGACCTGAGATACATGATCAAATTACAATACACAGATGTGACCTTCACAATTATCGGATTTCGTATATCCCCCAGGATCGGGCAAAGATTCGTTAAAGACAGCACCTGCAACTTTAGCCCTTCTGGATATTCTGGTCATCTCCACATCATAGGAATATCACCCTCAAAGGCTGACCCGAGGGCGGACCTATGAATTATGATGAACCGAAGTCAGCCAATCAGGAAATCGCGACCCAAGCTGACACTTGGAATAGCTACGCCTACTTTCCTGTAGACGGCTCATCGCCCCGCCTAGCGAGCCGTCCTGAGATATACTGACGATAGCGAAGTCACTCGAGGTCCTTGACCTTAATCACCAACACCAACTATTCGCACTTCTGCATCTACGATTGTGAACTAGTGCTAATCCCGATCTTTATTTCCAGAGTCATTTCTTGTTATATCTATATATATATTATATCGTGTCATATTATTGAAGTTATAATATATTGTTATTGTATCAGCTGCTGTGTTTGACACCAACCTTATATTTCTCTATGTGTGGATATTAGAGTAATCTATACCCATCACAATATATATATGTTTATATATATATACACATGTATATGTATTTGTACATATATATATGTGTGTGTGTGTGTGTGTGTGTGTGTGTCTGTGTGTAGATACATGTATATATATTTATATATATATATATATATATATATATATATATATATATATATATATATATATATATATATATATGTATATGTATTTATATGTATGTATGTATGTATATATATAAATCTGTATTTATATGTATATATATATATATATATATATATATATTATATATATTTATATATATACATATATATATATATATATATATATATATATATATATATATATATAATCATTTTCTTCTTATAACCGGTAAACTTGGTTCACTGTCACAGTAGTATTATAAATATATCTTAGTGATAGATCATATAACGTTAGATGTATCTCCTTATCATTGCGACATTTCTTATCATGCTGTTCATTGCTCCTGTCCTCATTACTTTCATCATTATTGTTCATCATAGTTACTATTACCATTGTTATTTCAATTATTGTTATTATTGATATTATTGTTATCATCATATTGATATTAATATTGCCAATCATTATAAATGTTATCCTGTATATCGTTATCGTTATGAGTAATAACACTATTTTACTCATTATGATATCACATTATTATCATCATTTTTATTACGACATTGCACGGATATCAGTGCCGATAAAAATAAAGATAGTCACGTGAACCTAATCTTTTTATCAACAATATAATCATGAAAAAAGGACAAAATGAATTGTTGGAAATTAAGAAAGTGTTAACCCTCTATTTCCTGAGTTCTAATCCATGTGTCAAGACAATATGATGATTGATATCACGTGTTCTCTCTCTGCCTCCCTCTCACCCTCTCTCTCTCTCTCTCTCTCTCTCTCTCTCTCTCTCTCTCTCTCTCTCTCTCTCTCTCTCTCTCTCTCTCTCTCTCTCTCTCTCTCTCTCTCTCTCTCTCTCTCTCTCTCTCTCAGACACACACACACACACACACGCGCGCGCGCGCACACACACACACACACACACACACACACACACACACACACACACACACACACACACACACACACACACACAAATACATGCTCCCCGCATTCAAGGGGTAACTGAACTGAACTAAGTGAGCTTAGCAGTGACTGTGATAAGTATTTTATTCTGTTACTTAAATTTTAAAAAGACGTTGACATTCTATTATCCTCTGTTTTTTTTGTTTTTTTTTTTCTTTTTTAAGACATTCGAAATCAAACGTATCCATTATATATCAATGATAATAATAATTATATATATCATAACAATAATTATATATATATATATATATATCAGATAATAATTATATATATCAGATAATAATTATATATATCAGATAATGATTATATATATATATCAAACGTATTTTTTATTTCTCGAAATCAAACGTATTCATCTTGCCATATAGCCATATTCCTGAACCTACTTAAAAAAAGGGGTCAGATGTAGACCTATGCTAGAAAAATCTCCATGAGTCTCACAATATAAACACATCAAAATAGTGCGCAAAGCCAAGCTAGTTTCAGAAATGTTGTTTTATAAGAGAGTGTTTATCAGAAAGAGTGACAACGCAAAGGCTTTTTTTTATTTTTATTTTTACGGCCGATGATATTGTATCTGATAAAATTCATATGCAAATCCGTGTCGGAAACAAATGATTAGGACCAGTACGCCAGTCGCCTCGTGTAATGTATAAATGTATAAATATCACACCTGGTGTAATATTCATATCCTGAAGGTTTATCATAATCATATTCATTGCCGCATTGTAGGTCATCGTGGTATCATGTCTAAAAGGGCCATCGTGGTATCATGTCTAAAAGGGCCATCGTGGTATCATGTCTAAAAGGGCCATCGTGGTATCATGTCTAAAAGGGCCATCGAGGTACCCTGGTATCATGTCTAAAAGGCCCATCTAGGTACCGTGGCATCATGTCTAAAAGGGCGGGTTAGAATCCTGGCCACGCTCTGAGGATAGAAGGGGCATCCACCTCAGAATTTCAGAAGGAAAGGACCTTTTTAGGAGACCCGTTTTCTGAGACTCATGACCCTGGTGGTGAATCCTTTAAATTCATCCTAGATCAGTATGCAGTGTCGGTCTATCCTTCAAAATCTGAGCATTTATACTCTGGGCCATGGACAACCCACACACAAAATTCGGTTCATGAAATAGCAAAATAATTACCAATATACCAATTATCCTCGTTTGATTCGTATTCTTTTCCTTCGCCTGAGTTAATTATGATAATAAACAGTGGGATTATAACGATAATGATAATTAAGATAATGATGAAAATGCCAATGAATATTAGGTTCATATTCCACCCGTGGATTTCAGATTGAACTTAGATCTCATTAACTTTTTCTTTAGATTAATTTT
>NW_028234424.1:2872101-2884601 GCF_977035675.1 Penaeus japonicus
GAGAGCAAGAGAAAAAAATGAGTTTTTCGTAACGTTAGAATTTCTTCGAGTCCTGAAATTCTTCCTGTATTCAGATTCTCCTCTGCGCAGTTCTCATAAAGGGATCATGACAGCTCCGCTTATCGTAATCATACGGTATTTATAACCATGGTGTGAAATACGATCACGCGGCTGCGAGTCTTATCTTTTTTATTGGAGATAAAACGCATTTTATGGCGTCGAGGTTCATGTGCGTCTCATAGTGTGTGGTTGAGGTCTCCCGTTGTTCTTATCTTTCTTCGAATCGTATTTTCTTTCTCTCTCTCTCTCTCTTTCTCTTTTTTTCTCTCCTTCTTTCAATCTTTCTTTTTTTTTCCCCTTTTTTTTCTTTCTGTTCAATTTTCTTTCTTTTTTTCGATCAGTCTATCTTTTTGTTTCATCATTTTTTTCTTTCTTGTGTTTGTCTGTTTTGTTTTAACGTGGCATTATTTTTCGAATTTTTAATCGTATAGATATATAAGAATTGTCGTATAAGAATAATTGTTTATTCAATGATTAAGAAAAAAAAAACTAGGTTCGTTCTCCGTTTTGTGATCTTGACTCTCTTTTCTCTTTGTTTTTGTATTTTTCTTTTAGTCTCGTATATTTTTGTTCTCTTTTTTTCGTTCACCAAGCCTAGTTTACCTTTACTTTCGCTCCAATATGACCATTATTGCTTCAATAGGAATAGGTTATTTTTTATTATTTTTTCTTTTTTCGTTACTTTTCTGATTCTCTTTTTTGTTTTCCTGATGACCTTATTCTGTTCCAATTTAACCTTGTCTTACTCTGACCTTATTCCGTTACAATGAGACCTTTCTGAGTCCCACTCTGACCTCATTCCATTCCATTCTCTCATTGCATATCTGACCTAATGACCTCGCCTTGACCTCTCCTCAGAGATAGCGTGGGCTTGCCTGCTCGTCTGGGCGGGAGTGAGCCAGGTAATGGGCGTGAGACTGGAGAATGGGCGTTACGAAGACGTGGTGTTGGCAGTCGACCCGAGTATGGGATCTGACGTCATCACGATAAGCGACCTGGAGAGTAAATTACAGGTACGTTATATTTAGAGAGTGATGTAGAGGGTCCGTAGACTTTTTTTTTCACTTTTTTTTTTTTTGAGTGGTGGTGGGGTGGGTGGAGAAGGTAGTGTGTGTTTGTGTGTTTGTGTGTGTGTGTGGAGGGGGGGCAATCTTGAGTACAATTTAGATTTACAAGATATTTGTCTAGGTTGTGTTAAAGGAGGGTTTGTGAGGATGGGGGGTGCAGGGGTAGGGGTGGGCGGGAGGGGGAAGGTGAGAGATGGAGAGAGGAAGGTAGTCGGGGGGGGGGGGGGAATTTTGAGGATGATTTAGCATATGTTAGATATCTAGATCAAAGTATATTATTTATGCTCTAGATTTGTAATATGATTATCTATCTACTTATCTATCAATTTATGTTTGCGTGTATATACGTATGTCTGTATCTAATCATATATTCAGTTATATATCCATCTATCTATCCATTTCTATATTTATCTACCTATCTAACTATTTATCCCTCACCCTCATCTCTTATTCTTCATCTCTTTTTCCCTTCATCACCCTCTTTCCATCCTTTCCATTCTCCTTCCTTTGCCCTCTCTTTCTCCCACGTTCGCTCTTCTCTCCCTTCCCTTTTTTTTCTCCTTCCTTTTCATCTTCCTTCATCTTTCATCTCCTTCTCCCTCCCTCTTCATATTCATCTCCTTCTCATTTTTACCCTTCCCAACCCTTTTTCTCCTTTATCTTTTTTTCCTTACTTGCCCTCTCATTCTCCCACCTTCCTCTTCTTCCCTTTCTTTTTTCCTCTCCCCCCCCTCTTTTTCCTTACCCACCTTTCCTCATTCTTTTTCCCCGCCCTCCCCTCTCTCGTCTTCTCCCCCTGTTTCCCTTTCTCCCTCCCAAACTCTCCCTCCTTTCTCCCTCCCCTTTCCCCCTTTCTCTCTCACCTTTCCCCTTTTCTCCCTTTTCTTTTCCCTTTTCTCTTCCTTCCTCCCTCCCCTTTCCCTTTTGTCCTTCCCTTCCCTACCTTTCTCTTCGTTCCTCCCTCCGCTTTCCTCCTTTCTCTCTTCCTTCCCCCTTTCTCTTTCCCTTTCTTTCTCACTCTCCTTTCCCCTTTTCCCCCTTTCTCCCCGTGGGGGGTTGGGGGATGGTCCCCTTTCCCCTTCTCCCTTTCTCCACTTCTTTTCCCCCTTTCTCTCCCCTTTTCCCCTTCTTTTTTCCCACCACCCCTCCTTTCTCCTCCCCTTTTCCCCTTATCTTTCCCCTTTATTCTTCCTTTCCCTTTCCTTTTTTTGTGGGGGGGGGGGGGGGGGGGTTTTTTTTTTGTGGTGTTGTTTTTTTTTGTTGTGGGGTTGGGTGGGGTTGGGGGGGTGGGGGGGGGGGGGAGGAAAATAAAATTTCTTAAAAGTAATATCACGTCAATATCCAATACACTTTCCCCCTTCTCTCCACATTTACTACACCCTCATTTTTCCCCCCACCCTTTCTTCTTCCCCTTTCCCCTTCCCCCTTGCTCCCTCCCCTTTCCCCCTTTCCCTTTCCCCTTCCCCCTTTTCCCCTTCCTCACTCTCCCCTTTCCCTTTCCCTTTCCTTCTTTCCCCATTCCCCCTTACCCCCTCCCCTTCCCCATTCCCCCTTACCCCCTCCCCTTCCCCATTCCCCCTTACCCCCTCCCCTTCCCCCCTTTCCCAATTCCCCCTAATCCCTAATCGACGCCCCACTTCTTCGCCAGACCCTCCTGCAGGCAACCTCAGACTCCCTCCACGTCGCCACAGAAGGGAAGCTCTCCTTAGGGTCAGTCAAGGTCGTCATCCCACAGGAATGGGATGTTCTTGACGGCTTTCTCCAGGATCCTGTCGAAGGGGTAACGTGGGGTTCCTCCGACATCCGGTTGGTGGAGCCTGAGGAAGGGACAAATACTAAGTATGTGTCCCATTCGCCTCATACTCTACAGGTATGTTTTACTTTTTAATTTTTAATTTTTTTTTTCTTTTTTTTTTGGGGGGGGGGTGAGGTGGGGTGGGGTGGGGGTGATTGATTGTTTTTTTTTTATTGTGAATGAGGTTTGGTTAGGAAATGGATGTGTAGTGTTTGTTTGTTTGTTTGTGTGTGTGTGTGTTTGTGTGTGTAATGTATGTGTGTGTGTTTGTTTGTGTGTGTGTGTGTGTTTGTGTTTGTGTTTGTGTGTGTTCATGTGTGTAATGTATGTGTGTGTTTGTGTTTGTGTTTATGTTTGTGTGTGTGTGTCCATAATGTGTGTGTGTGTGTGTGTGTCCATAATGTGTGTGTGTGTGTGTGTGTCCATAATGTGTGTGTGTGTGTGTGTCCATAATGTGTGTGTGTGTGTGTGTTCATAATGTGTGTGTGTGTTCATAATGTGTGTGTGTCCATAATGTGTGTGTGTGTGTGTGTGTCTGTCCATAATGTGTGTGTGTGTGTGTGTGTCCATAATGTGTGTGTGTGTGTGTTCATAATGTGTGTGTGTGTTCATAATGTGTGTGTGTGTTCATAATGTGTGTGTGTGTGTGTCCATAATGTGTGTGTGTGTGTGTTCATAATGTGTGTGTTCATAATGTGTGTGTGTGTCCATAATGTGTGTGTGTGTGTGTGTTCATAATGTGTGTGTGTGTGTGTGTTCATAATGTGTGTGTGTGTGTGTGCGTGTGTGTTCATAATGTGTGTGAGTGTCCATAATGTGTGTGTGTTTGTGTGTTTGTGTGTGTGTGTGTGTGTCTGTCCATAATGTGTGTGTGTGTGTGTGTGTCCATAATGTGTGTGTGTGTGTGTTCATAATGTGTGTGTGTGTTCATAATGTGTGTGTGTGTTCATAATGTGTGTGTGTGTGTGTCCATAATGTGTGTGTGTGTGTGTTCATAATGTGTGTGTGTGTCCATAATGTGTGTGTGTGTGTGTGTTCATAATGTGTGTGTGTGTGTGTGTTCATAATGTGTGTGTGTGTGTGTGCGTGTGTGTTCATAATGTGTGTGAGTGTCCATAATGTGTGTGTGTTTATGTGTGTGTGTGTTTATGTGTGTGTGTGTGTGTATGTACATTTATCATACATACACACGTACATATACATATACTTCCTTCTCGTGTATGCACGTACACAATAACGAGCGAATATATCACACACACTAACAAGCTTATATCCATACACACAATATGAATACATAAACAAAAACAAACAAACAAAAAACACATAAACCAAGAACAAAAAAAAAAAAGAATTATATTTTGGCGTGTTTATAATTATCATATAACTAAATTATTATAACAAAATAATTATATTAACTATCCTCTTATCCATACAGCCTGGCCAGTGCGGAGTTCCAGGACGACATATAACTATCCATACAACTCTACTTAATCCTGACTATGCTGAAGACATGTATGGATCTCAAGGTAATTGGGTATGATGGTTGATGATAGTGATAGTTATAGAAAGTATGATGATAATGATGATGATAATGATGATGATAATGATGATGAAAATAGGATGATCGAATGATGATAAGAGAATGATTGTAAGAGTAAGAATGATAGTGTGATGATGATGATGATGATGGTAATGATGATGATGATGATAGAAATAGGATGATCGAATGATGATAAAAGGATGATTGTAAGAGTAAGAATGATAGTGTAATGACGATGATGATGATAAAGAAATGATAATCGAATAATGATAAAAGAATGATTGTAAGAGTAAGAATGATAGTATAATGATAATAATAAATAACTATTACAAAACAAAATTTATGATCGATAAGGATAATAAAAATGAATAGTAAATTTTTTTAAGAGTAAGAAATGATAGTGTGGATGGTGATGATGATGATGATAAAAGAAATGATGAGCGAATAATGATAAAAGAAGTGATAGTAAGAGTAAGAATTTTTTTTTGTTTTTTTTTTTTTTTTATTTAAAGAAATGATGATCGATTAATAATAATAAGAATGATAGGTAAGAGTAAATTAGAATATAGTGTTATGATAATAAAATATATTTAAAAAAAAAAAAAATGAAGATCGATTAAATGATAATAAGAATGAATAGTAAGAGTAAATTAGAGTATCTTTTTTTTTTTGTAGTATTGTTTATTGGTTTATCTTCTTCTTCTTCTTCTTCTTCTTTTTCTTATTTTTATCATTTGAGTTTTTTAAGTTGTTGTTTATTCACTTTGTATATCTGTTTCTATTCCTTTATGCATTTGATTTTTTTTCATATATTTATTATTTCTATGTTTTTTTATTCTTTTTAATATTATTTATCTGTCCATTCTTATTTGTTTCATTTATTGAATCATCAGTTTAATGAATATGAGAGAGAGAGAGAGAGAGAGAGAGAGGGGGGGGGGGGGGGAGGGTGGGGAAGAGCTTTCTAGAGGGCCCGCTAAGGGAGAGGGAGAGAGAGATGAGAAGAGAGAGAGAGGATAAGGTAGTTAACGAGAGAGAGAGAGATCAGAGAGAGAGAGAGAGAGAGAGAGAGAGAGAGAGAGAGAGAGAGAGAGAGAGAGAGAGAGAGAGAGAGAGAGAGAGAGAGAGAGAGAGAGAGAGAGAGAGAGAGAGAGAGAGAGAGAGAGAATCAAAGCGCGAGAGAGAGAGAGAGAGAATCAAAGCGCGAGAGAGAGAGAGAGAGAGAGAGAATGAAAGCGAGAGAGAGAGAGAGAGAATGAAAGCGAGCGAGAGAGAGAGAGTGAGAAAGAATGAGTAAGAGAGAGCGAGAGAGAGAGTATAGGAAAGAAAGAGAATATCAGAGTGAAGATAAGAGAGAGAGAGAGAGAAAAAGAGAGAGTGAAGATAAGAGAGAGAAAAGAAAGAGAAAACGTTTCATCCGTTTTAACCTTCATCCTCATTTTCTTACGTCCTCCCTCTTTCTCTCCATTCATTTCATATTTCATCCACCTACCCATTTCTCCACCTTACGTAACAGGTCACGTGATGGTACACGAATGGGCGCACTATCGCTGGGGTGTCATGGAAGAACACGGGTTTCCGGGGGACGAAAAATTTCCTGTTCATTACTCGAAGGGAGGCGATATGGAAGAACAGACCCATCTGCCGACGAAGCTGTTATGATGGAACACTGTCAGGAACTTTTTCAGAAGGAGTACTGTGTTCCTCTTTGGATGTTGTTTTCTATGTTGTTTTTTTTTATTTTTTTTTTTTGTGTCTTTTTTTGTGTGTGTATTTTTTTTAAGAGTGTTTTTTATGTGTTTGTATCTTTGTGTCTTTTTTCTTTTGTTTGTTTGTGTGTTTTTTTTTCTTTGTGTTTTTTTACTTATGTTGTCTTTAAAGTGGTACTTTTTTATGGTCTTTTTCATGGTCTTTCTATGTCTTTATGTTTTGTTTTTTTGTATCTTTATATGTTTTTTTTAAGGTTTGGGGGGGGGGGGGTTTTATAATGTCTATCTACTTATAGCTTTTCTTTTTTTTTTGGGGGGAGGGGTTTATGTCATGTCGTTGCTTTCTGTTTCTCAATGTTTTTAGTCTAATTTAGTATTCTTTAAATAATGACTCATCTTGGGTTCGTTATTCCAAGCCAATACAAACATAATTACTTGTAAGGATAATGTTTTTGCTACAATTTCCTATTGTAAGTTAGTACAGTCTTCCATAATTAAATCGTCTCTAACTAATATTTTCACTAAGTACTTTTGCATACTCTTAAATAGCTATGATTAGATTATCGCATTTTGAAATGGAAATTCTTCAATATCGGACGCAATAGTGTTTCCCAGTCTAAAAGCATATCGTTTATGTGCAATATTATATCTCACCAGTTTTGAAAAAGATTGTTGCAATTCGGGAAATATTTCTTACTATGACTAACTATCAACACGAAATTTCAAAACTTAATTGTTAGTTTGGTATGTTAATCTATTCTAAATTAACATGATATGCAATCAACCATGAAAAGCAATCAACATGAAAGGTTCCAATCAACATGGAAATTCAATCAACATGAAATGCAATCAACATGAAATTGCAATCACGCAACATGAAAAATTTCAACCAACATGTAAATTTTCTTCTTGTTAATTAATAAAGCGGTGTCTTATATCACTTATTACAGGGACCGGTTATCCTTGTAATCCTGCCGTAGGTTGACGTCGTCAGTGTATTTATGGGGTTTAGGGAACTATTATTCTCAAGTGTTTATTTTATCCAAATTCGAACCCTAGCTGCCACCGCTCTTCTCTCATGTACCTGACACGCAACGTCTGTGAGTATTTTTTTTTTTTTTTTTTTTGACACATAACTATTGTTTTTAACTGATCTGAGGTGTATTATTTCAGTGTACATTTCGTAGATGTACCATAATATTCATTTTAACGTAATCTCGTCTCACGCGCGCGCTCGCTCGTTGAAATCGAAGTATTTTATCTATATATGTGTATATATATCTACACATACACATATACATACACATAACACATACATCAGACACACACACACACACACACACACAACACACACACACACACACACACACACACACACACACACACAACATATATATATATATATATATATATATATATTATATTATATATATATATATATAAGTATATATATATAAATTATAATATGATATATATATATATATATAAATATAAATATATACCAGTATTATCTGAATATAAGGATATATTATATATATGAGTATATACAATATATACACACAAAACACACACACACAACACATAAATATCAACAGACAAACCACACACTGGCATCAACAAACAAACATATCTAACAATCTAATCAACATTTTATTTCCCCCCTCCCCCCCTCACCTGTTCCACTCCGTCTCCCCTCCTTCAGCCATCATGACTCGCGCTTCAACCCCACCCACCCACCCACTCACTCAACACCACCACCCACCCAAAGCCGCCCCACCCCAACTCAACCTATATACCACCCACCAACCCCGCCCACCCACACCTCACCCCATCCACCCCACTCAACCCCGCCCAACCCCACACTCAATCCTAAACCTACCCACTGGATGGTCATTTCTGTAGACAACCACACCACCCAATAAGAACTTGGGCGCCCAACACCGCTGAATATTCCACTGTGGGCGGCGCTCTGTGTGGGACTGTGATGAAACACTGCGATTTTTCAGTGAGTTTATTTTTCTATTTTTTTTCATGAGAGAGAAAGGAAAACGATAAGAAAGGGAATTGGTGATGATGGGATGATATAAGGATGAGAACAATAGGAATTGAATCGAATGATGATAAGAGAATGATTGTAAGAGTAAGAATGATAGTGTGATGATGATGATGATGATGATGATAAAGAAGTGATAATCGAATAATGATAAAAAAATGATTGTAAGAGTAAGAATGATAGTGTAATGACGATGATGATGATGATGATGATGAAGAAATGGTCATCGAATAATGATAAAAGAATGATGGTAACAGTAAGAATGATAGTGTAATGATAATAATAATAACTATTACAAACAAAATTATGATCGAATAAGGATAATAAAATGATAGTAAGAGTAAGAATGATAGTGTGATGGTGATGATGATGATGATAAAGAAATGATGATCGAATAATGATAAAAGAATGATAGTAAGAGTAAGAATGATAGTGTAATGATAATAATTATTATTTAAAAAAATGATGATCGATTAATGATAATAGAATGATAGTAAGAGTAAATTAGAGTAACTTTTTTTGTATTATTGTTTATGTTCATCTTCTTCTTCTTCTTCCTTTTCCTATTTTTATCATTTGAGTTTTTTAGGTTGTTGTTTATTCAGTTTGTAAATCTGTTTCCATTCCTTTATTCCTCCGATTTTTTCATATATTTCTTATTTCTTTGTTTTTTTATTCTTTTTAATATTATTTATCTGTCCATTCTTATTTGTTTCATTTATTGAATCATCACTTTAATAAATATGAGAGAGAGAGAGAGAGAGAGAGAGGGGGGGGGGGGAGAGAGAGAAAGAGAGAGAGAGGGAGGGACAGAGTGAGAGAGGATAAGAGTGAGAGAGAGAGAGAGAGGATAAGAGTGAGAGAGAGAGAGGGAGAGAGAGAGAGAGAGAGAGAGAGAGAGAGAGAGAGAGAGAGAGAGAGAGAGAGAGAGAGAGAGAGAGAGAGAGAGAGAGAGAGAGAGAGAGAGAGAGAGAGAAGAGAGGAAGAAAGAGAGAGAGAGAGAGAGAATGAAAGCGAGCGAGAGAGAGAGAGAAAGAAAGAGAGAGAGCGAGAGAGAGAGTATAGGAAAGAAAGAGAATATCAGAGTGAAGATAAGAGAGAGAGAGAGAGAGAAAGAGAGAGTGAAGATAAGAGAGAGAGAAAAGAAAGAGAAAATGTTTCATCCGTTTTAACCTTCATCCTCATTTTCTTACATCCTCCCTCTTTCTCTCCACTCATCCATATCATCCACCTACCCATTTCTCCACCTTACTCAACAGGTCACGTGATGGTACACGAATGGGCGCACTATCGCTGGGGTGTCATGGAAGAACACGGGTTTCCGGGGGACGAAAAATTCCCTGTTCATTACTCGAGGGATGAAGAACAGACTCTGCCGACGAGCTGTTATGATGGAACACTGGAAGGAACTTTTCAGAAAGAGTAATGTGTCTCTTTGGATGTGTTTCTATGTGTTTTTTTTTTTTTTTTTGGTGTCTTTTTTGTGTGTGTTTTTTTTAAGAGTGTTTTTTATGTGTTTGTATTTGTGTCTTTTTCTTTTGTTTTTGTGTGTTTTTTTTCTTTGTGTTTTTTTCCTTATGTGTCTTTAAGTGTCTTTTTATGTCTTTTTCATGTCTTTCTATGTCTTTATGTTTTTTTTTGTATCTTTATATGTTTTTTTTAAGTTTTTTATATGTCTATCTACTTATAGCTTTCTTTTTTTTGGGGGGGAGGGGTTATGTCATGCGTTGCATTTCTGTTTCTCATTGTTTTAGTCTAATTTAGTATTCTTAAATAAATCATGGGTTCGTTATTCCAAGCAATACAAACATAATTAATCGTAAGGATAATGTTTGTAAATTTCCCTTATGTAGTAAGTACAGTCTTCCATAATTAAATCGTCTAACTAATATTTTCACTAAGTACTTTGCATACTCTAAATAACTATGATTAGATTATCGCATTTTGAAATGGAAATTCTTCAATATCGACGCAATAGTTTTCCCAGTCTAAAGCATATCGTTTATGTGCAATATTATTCTCACCAGTTTTGAAAAGATTGTTGCAATTCGGCGAAATATTTCTTACTATTGACTAACATCAACACGAAATTTCAAAACTTAATTGTTAGTTTGTATGTTAATCTATTCTAAATTAACATGATATGCAATCAACATGAAAAGCAATCAACATGAAATTCAATCAACATGAAATTCAATCAACATGAAATGCAATCAACATGAAATTCAATCAACATGAAATTCAACCAACATGTAATTTTCTTCTTGTTAATTAATAACGTGTCTTATATCACTTATTACAGGGACGGTTATCCTTGTAATCCTGCTAGTTCGTCGTCAGAGTGTTATTTTATGCCAAATTCGACCCTAGCTGCCACCGCCTCTCTCATGTACCTGACACATCTGTCTGTGAGTATTTTTTTTTTTTTTTTTGACACATACTATTGTTTAACTGATCTGAGGTGTATTTCAGTGTACATTCGTATGTAAATATTTCATTTTAACGTTTATCTATCGAAGTATTTATCTATATATGTGTATATATATCTACACATACACATATACATACACATACACATACACAGACACACACACACACACACACACACACACACACACACACACACACACACACACACACACACACACATATATATATATATATATATATATATATATATATATATATATGTATATATATATATATATATGTATATATATATATATATATATATATATCTATATATATATATACATATATATATATATATATATATATATATATATACATATATACACACAAACACACACACACACACACATAAAATCAAACAGACAAACACACACTGGCAAACAAACAAACAAACAAATCTAACAATCAAATCAACAATTATTCCCCCCTCCCCCCCTCACCCTTCCCCGCGTCTCCCCCCTCCCTTCTCCCTCCTCCTCGCTTCACCCCCCCCCCACCCACCCACTCACTCAACCCCCACCCACCCACCCAAACCCCGCCCACCCCACACTCAACCCCACCCACCCACCCACTCAACCCCCGCCCACCCACACTCAACCCCCATCCACCCACTCAACCCCACCCACCCCACACTCAACCCAAACCTAACCCACAGGAAGGTCATTTCTGTGACAACACCACCCACAACCCATGGGCGCCAACACCGCAGAATATCCACTGTGGGCGGCGCTCTGTGTGGGATGTGATGAAACACCATAGCGATTTTCAGTGAGTTTATTTTTCTATTGTTTTCAAGAGAGAAAGAAAGGAAAACGATAAGAAAGGGAATTGGTGATGATGGTGATGATAATGACGGTTGTAATGATGGTAATAGCAGCTACAATAATGATGATGATTATTATAGCAATAGTGGTGATAACGATGTTAATGATGATAGTAATGATAATGATAATGATGATGATGATAATGATGATGATAATGGTAATAATTGTGGTAATAATGATAATTTTGATAGTGATAACAATAATGAGGATAAAAGATCATAAGAACGATGATAGTAATAAGGATAATAATGATAATAATGATAATAATGATAATGGTGATAATAATATTATTTATAATAATAATGATGACGACGATAATGATAATAACAACAACAGCAACAACAACAGCAATAATAATAATAATGATAATAATAATAATAATAATAATAATAATAACAATAATGATAACAATAATGATAATGACTATTATACCAAAAACAATAATAATAACGAACATATCAACAAAAATCAAAATATCATTAAATAACGATACCCATAACAAGAACAAAAACAAACAACAACACCAGCACAACCACGAACAACCATAATAACAAAGACCTTTCTCTTTGTTGCCCTTCATTGCAGACAAACAACAGACACACATGCAAATGCAACAGCGGTCAACGTCACTTTCCACAAGGCTGAAAAACCGAGGGTATTTCTGCTGTTTGATCCACCTCCAAATGTGGTAAGCTGGTTGCAGGGGGTTTGTGTTGAGTGGGGGGGGGATGAGGGGGTGGGGGGTTCGTGTTTAGTGGGGGGGGGTGAGGGGGTGAGGGGTGAGGGGTGGAGCAGGGTGGAGGGGGGAAGGGGGAAGGGAGTGGAGGGGGTGAGGGGTGGAGGGGAGGGTGTGGAGTGAGGGGTGGAGGAGTGTGTGGGGTGAGGGGGGGTGAGGGGTGGATGGGGTGTGTGGGGTGGAGGGGGCTGAATGGGTGTGTGGGGTGAGGGGGTGATGGGGTGTGTGGGGTGAGGGGGAAGGG
>NW_028234424.1:2907101-2912101 GCF_977035675.1 Penaeus japonicus
ATATTTCTGTTTATTTTTTATTTATTTTTTTTTCTTCTCTCTCTGTTATCTTGTTTTTGTATGCTTTATTATCGTTATCATTATCGTCATTATTGTAATTATCATTATTGATTTTATTATTGATATTATTATTGTTATGGATGGTTATTATTATCATTAGATTAATTGTTATTGTTGTTGATATTCTCATGAATATTATTGTTGTTGTTATCGTCTATGTATAAAGTTCTGTTACCGTTATTACAAGTATAATTAAGATTAATATTATTTTGATTAGCATCACTATTATAATCATCATTATTATTACAATTATTGTCTTTATCATCACCTTCATCATCATTATCATTACAATTATTTTCATTATCATTACCTTCATCATCATTATTATTATCGTCATTATTCTTATGATAGTTATTATTACTAGTATCATTATTATTAGTATTATTAGCACTATCATGCTTACTATTCATCATTATCATTGTCATTACTCTTATCATTGTTATTATCACTATCATCATTATCATTAGTAGGAGTAGCATCACTATAATCATTACTATCATCACCATCACCACCATCATCATCACCATCACCACCACCATCATCACCATCATCATCACCACATACCTGCGCCGCGCCGACCATGATACGAGCAGCAAGAAGCCAATACGGACCGATATGGGCGGCCGTGGGCGTGAGGATGGTAATCACCGCAGCCATAGACGCGCCCATGAGGAACAGGAGCTTCCCCCCGATCATACCAGCCAGCCTGCCGCCCACGAGCTGCGTCAGGAGGAATCCCCAGGAGAAACCAGCCCTGATTCTTGCCTGAAGGTCAGCCTCCCACACAAACTCGCCGTCGTTGTGTTCCTGAAAGGTGGTCTTTTTTCGGTTCGTGTTACTGGCGGTGGCGGATTTTAAAGCGGGGGGTGGGGTGGGTGGGGGTGGGGGGATTTTATGAAAAAGGGGTAGGGGGTGGGGGTGGGGTGGCGGGGTGTTGGATGGTTTGGGGGGGGTGTATAGGGTGGAGGGGATTTTATGAAAAAGGGGTGGGGGGGTGGGGGTGGGGTGGGGGTATTGGATGGTTGTGGGGGTATAGGGTGGAGGGGATTTTATGAAAAAGGGGTAGGGTGGGGTGGGGTGGGGGTATTGGATGGTTGGGAGGGGGTATAGGGTGGAGGAGATTTTATGAAAAAGGGGTAGGGGGGTGGGGTGGAGGGGGTATTGGATGGTTTGGGGGGGGGTATGTAGGATTGCGTGAAGGTGAAGGCGAAGGCGAGGTTGTGGGGGGGGGGGGGGGGTTGGGTTTTGCTTTCTTCTATGGTTCATTGTTTCATTTGGGTTAAGGTGTTTAGTTAGTATTTTTTTTATTATTATTATTATTATTATTATTATCTCTCTCTCTTTCTTTCTTTTCCTCGCTCTCTCTCTCTTTTTTCTCTCTTTCTCTTTCTCTCTCTCTCTCTCTTCTTTTTCTTTTCCTCTCTCTCTCTCTCTCTCTCTCTCTCTCTCTCTCTCTCTCTCTCTCTCTCTCTCTCTCTCTCTCTCTCTCTCTCTCTCTCTCTCCCTCCCTCTCTCTCAATCTTTTTTTTTTCTCTCTCATCTTCTGCCACACGCAAATACGGGGAAAAAATACAATCTCGCTTCAAGGTATACACTCTCCCACACCCTTCTTTCCTCCCTTTGTTTCTCCCTGACTATACTAACCATTTTGGCTCTTAATTTGTCTCCTACTTTCTCTCTCCTTTTCCTCTTTTTCCCCTTCTTTACTGGGAACAAAGAAATAAATAAAATAAAAAATTAAAGGAAGAAAAGGGCATATCTATCCATTCTGACTTCGAGACACATACTTGCTCTTTTTCTTCTCCTTTACTTTCCCTTCTCCCCTTCCATCCCTCTCCGCTCTTTCTCTTTCCCTTCCTCTTTTACAGAAACAAACCAATACAAAAAAAAAATCAAACTATTCCCTCCCGATCGAGTTCTCCTTTGAATCAACTAAGTGAAGCTTCGAACCAAACCCTTTCCTTCGCCCTTCTCCCTCTCTCTTTCTTTCACCTCTCCTTTCTCTCCTTCCTCCATCACTCCACCTATCCCTCTCCTTCTCCTTCTCTCCCTCCGACCCCCTCCCCCTTTTCCTCGTCTCTCTCTCTTTCCACTCATCTCTCACACAACCACAAAACAAGGCGGTCCTTACCTCCACCAAACTGGCTCGGTTCACCATTCTGGGTTCGAAGCAGACCGTGGAGGGGAATCTCTGGCCAGCTAACATGATCTCTCCGTTGGCATTTTCTCCGTCCTGATGGTGGAATGCAGGGATTGTCACTTGCAACGATCGTTATTATTGTTGTTTCTAGTGTTACTGTTATTCATATTGTTTTCATCATTATTATCATTGTTATTGTTATTGTTATGGAGGTGATACTGATTTTGGTGTTATTGGTGTGTGTATGTCACCTTTTTTGCTGTCTTTTTTATGAACCGTATTATTAGTTACATTTGTTGTTTTTTATCATCTTTATCATAATCACAATTAATAGTACTGTTATCGCCAAAAATATTGAAGAGACTAATTAGTGACGATTTCAAAATCAAGACTTAACTTACCGTCTCATCCTCATCTTCCTCCTCGTCTTCCTCCTCCTCCTCCCCATCCTCTTCCTCATCTTCCTCCTCATCCTCATCATCCTCATCTTCATCCTCATCGTCATCATCATCATCATCATCTTCGTCCTCGTCGTCATCATCATCATCATCCTCCTCGAGAGACTCATCCTCGTCACTCTCCTCGGATTCGTTGAAGTGTCGGAATCTGTACCACCGTCCGGCCTCGTCCGTGAACCACGTCCCGCTGCCGTTGAGTGCTGTGTCGAAGACCTCCCCGGAGAAGTACTCACGCCCTTCGTTGCTCGAGTCTTCGTCGCTCTCGTCGCTCTCCCCCTCCTCGCTTGAGGACGAGTTGCTCCCTCCCTCGAGGCTCTCCAGGGACTCGCTCGAGGAGGAGCTGGAGCTCGAGGAGGAGCTAGAGCTCGAGGACGACGACGACGAGTCACTGCTGTTGGTGAAGTTCCTGCTCGTTCGGTTGACGTCGCCGTCCAATTCTTCGGAGAGCATCCACTCGTAGCTGATGTCGTCCTCGTGTGAGGTCGCGTTGAAGAAGCTGTCAATTCCAAGGCCGAGGTGGAGGCCGTGGCCGAGTGTGAGGTTGCCTTCGCCGAGGGTGAAGTTTCCGTCGTCGAGGGTGAAGTTGCCTTCGTTGAGGGTGAAGTTGCCTTCGCCGAGGGTGAAGTTTCCGTCGCCGAGGGTGAGGTTGCTTACAGCGAGAGTCGAGTTGCTGTCGCCGATGGTGAAGCTGTCGGCAGCAAGGGTAACATTGTTGTCTCGGGTGAAGTTTCCGTCGCCTGCTTCCGCCGTGACGTTCGTGCTGTTTTCCAAAGGTTCCTCTCGAGTCACAGGTTCTTCGAGAGTAACAGGTTCCTCATGAATCAGCGTGGCCGCCTCCGTCTCTGTCAGTGGCGCTTCCTCGGACACTTTCTTCTTCGAAGGCTCGTCTCGCACCTTGCCGGGCTGACAGTGCTCGATATCGGCGCAGATTTCCGGCAGGTTTTCGTCACTGTTGTTCTCGGAGAGGAGGTGCTTGTCGTCCACCGACCTCTTACTTATTTCCTTTGTCTCGTCTAGTGATGGAGAGGACCTAGTTGTCTCGTCAAAGGTCGTAGACGACGTAGATGACGATAACTGAGGCGTGACTGGGTTACTGAGTGTGGTAGGGGTTGTTCCCGAACTAGTTTGGGGTGTAGTGTCACTCTGGGTGGTTCTTTGGGTCGTGGTCGTCTGGGGAACCTCCTGAGGTTGTGGTGTTGTGGTCGTCTGGGGAAAATCTACGGGAAGTGTTGTTGCTTCGCTTGGAGCACTTGTAGTGGTCTCGGAAGGAGTGCTAGAGGAGGTTGTAGTAACACTCTGGGTTGTTGAAGGAATACTTGATGGCGTTTTAATGTCACTCTGGGTTACTGCAGGAGTCCTGGGTGTCTCTGAAGAGCTTCCAGATGGCGAAGTGGTGTCGCGTACGGTAGCCTGAGGTGTAGTAGTACCAGATGGCGTTACCACATCACTCTGCATTTGTGCTGTGGTTTGCGGTGCCTCTGGAGATGCAGTTGATGTTCTTCCATCTCTGTGTGTTGTTGTAAACTCAGAGGAGGTTGTTGACGCCTTAGCTGCGGGTGAACTGGTCGAGACAGCAATGGGTACATCAACGGAATGCGTACTCGTAGACTGAGTGCTGATTGTTAGAGTAGCTGTTGTGGTTGTCGCGGGCGTTGCATCGGGCGGGGAAGTAGTTCCTGTAGCAGCGCTAGTTGCAACCAAAGAGTTTTGGGTTGCACTGGTAGAATCAGCGATGATTGGAGTTGTAGATGTTTGTGTTGGTAAAGTTGTCTCTGCTTCGGTGTTCGACACAGGAGTGCTGTGTCGGAGGAGGGCTGTGGGCGTGACGTCGTCTAAGGTAGCGACTTCAATCTGAGGATTCGGTGTTGCAGACGCACCTGAGGTGGTAACAGCCGCCTCTTCAGGGGAAATGCTTGTGGTTTCTTCCAGGCGAGACTGGGTTGTTCCTTGAGTGGTTCTTGGTGCAGGTGGGGTTATCACGTCACTCAGAGGCCTCAGAGTAAAGCCATCGGGAGAAGTCGAGGGAAGGTCTTTCAGCGAAGGGAAAGCATCAACCTGCATGGTCGTGACGCTGCCACCCATGCCCTCAGTGACACCCCCTTCGTGCCCGTCAAATGTCCTCATGCGTCGGTCATTCTGCTCACTCGCATTTCGAGAAGGAACCGCAAGGGCATCTTCGGATTCTTGCGCGAGAACCGTCGTCGCTTCGGTGTAGAACTCCTCGCCCAAGACCTCTGTGTGCAGAGACTCGTCGGTGGGGACGAGTGTATCCGTGACAAGAGGAATAATGGTGATCACTTCATCCTCCAGAGCGGCGGAGGCTGTCGTCTTGTTCCCTTCGT
>NW_028234424.1:2914601-2919601 GCF_977035675.1 Penaeus japonicus
CATATAAATCTATATATAATATGTTTGTGTGTGTGTGTGTGTGAGTGTGTGTACAGAGTGAATTGTCGAGTGTGAATTTGGCTACACATACAGTCTTTCTCACAACCATCTCTCTCTCCTCTCTCATTCATTCTCTCTTCTCTCCTCTCTCTTCTCTCTCTCTCTGACTCTCTCTCTCTCATCTCTCACACAACACACACACACACACGCACGACACACATATATATAGGTATATATATATATATATATATATATATATATATATATATATATATAAATATATATATATATATATATATATATATAATATATATATATATATATATAATATATATATATATATATATATAATATATATATATATATATATAATATATATAATATAAATATATATATATGCATATATATGTACATACATATTTATATCTATATAAAAAAAAAACGTTTCTGCTGAAGAAAGAATCATAATCACCACAACATATGCACGTTGTGGTGTACGGGCAATCATAGTCCCCCTCCCCTCGCCCTCCCCCTACCCCTACCCCCTCTCCCTCCCCCTACCCCCTCGCCCTCCCTCCCCCTCCCCCCTCCCACACCCTCCCCCTACCCCCTCCCCTCGATGCCCTTCTCGCCCCTCCCCACACCCTCTCCTTCCCCCCTCCCCTCGATGCCCTTCTCGCCCCTCCCACACCCCTGGCGCCACGCCCTTCGGTCGGGTCCGGCCCTAACGCCCTCTCGAAAGGCCCTGGCACCTTCTCGCTCGCCGGGTCACCTTGCCCTGAAACTGCCCGTCTTATCTGTCCTTCTTTCGAATTCCTCTCACATTCCATCTCGTCTTCGTGTTCGTCTTCGGTTTCGTGTTCGTTTTCGTGTTCGTGTTTCGGTTTGTGTTCGTGTTTGGGGTTGGGGTTGGGTTTGGGTTCGGTTTCGTGTTCGTTTTCATTTTCGTGTTCGTTTTCGTGTTCGTGTTCGTGTTTGTGTTTGTGTTCGTGTTCGTGTTTGGGTTTGTGTTCGTGTTCGTGTTTGGGTTTGGGTTCGTGTTCGTATTCGGCTTCGTGTTCGTGTTCGTAATCGTCTTAGGATTCGTGTATTTGTTTGTTTTCGTGTTCGTGTGTGTGTTCATGTTCGTCTTCGTCTTTGTGTTCGTCTTTGTCTTTGTCTTTCTTTGTCTTGGTCATCGTCTTCGGCTTCGGCTTCGTGTTTGTGTTCGTGTTCGTCTTCGGCTTCGTCTTCGTCGCGGTCGTCGTCGTATCTTCAGGTGTTTTTATTTACTATCTTTATCTTATCTTATTTAGTGCTGATTTTTATCTTTATTTTTTATGTATATTGCATGATTATCTAAGTTGTTCTCTCTTGGATGGTATATTTCTATTGAGTTTCTATAGCTATTGTTGTTGTTGTTGTTGTTGTTGTTTTTGTTGCTGTTGTTGTTGTTTTTGTTGCTGTTGTTACTTTTAACGCATTGTTGATTCGTTGTTTGGTGATATTAACCTTTATTTATTTTTTTGATTTTGTTGACGTGTGTTTAGATAAGAAAAAAAACACATATACCAACTTCACAATATTACTACCGGCTCCCTTCGACACCTTAAAATAAATATCAAACAATAAATAAAGCAACATCAATTAAATCATGAACATAAAAGTACCAACAATAAAAAAAGAAACTAAAAAAAAAGTAAATATACTCGTTTCCCACGCGGAATCGTACCGTTTACCACGCCACAATGCATGCCTTTATCACGTGCCATCCGCGCTCAGGCACACCTAGTTCACGTGACCTTCCGAAAAAACAAAAGAACATCGATCAAAAGGGATCCTCACTATAAAATTTAAGAATAAAAAATAAAAATCATAAAATGGTGATGGGTAGATGAACATCATCGAGACGCATCTTCATTATAATGTCCCCTCTTCGACCGTGACACACTTTTCCCCGCCAAATCTTCTTAAGAGTGACCCAAGGTGAGAAATGTGTATAAAAAAAGGTTGATAGAACTCCCTTGTTTAAACATTCACTTCCTCCGCCATTGTTGCCATCTTTCGCCAGAGATAACAACACGTAAACAGGATCGAATTCCCTTATGTGTGCCGTTGATGCTCTTTTGTTTTCAAAGGCGCACGAGAAAGGAATTCGAATCTGCCTGTAAGTGTTGTTGGAAATCGAAGGCGTAAAATATATATGGATGTCGGAATTCCCTTTACGACGTAATGTGATTCCAATTTAAGGATTAAAAGGAGATAGAGATAAATAGGAAGAAACTGGAGAGCATCAGAAGAAAGTGTACAAGTGTAAACAACCATGAAAAAAACAAGACCAAAAAATGGAGAAATATAGAGAATACAATAAACAGAGGAGGAATGGAGAAAAAAAACAATAATGTGCAAATAAGAAGGCCAAAAGTAAACAAAAAAGGAAGAGAAAGACAAAAAAGGAAAGAAAGAACGAAAGGCGAAAGAGTTAAACGGAATAAAATGGAATAAAAGTGAAGAATTTGAAAATAATTTATGGAAAAAATAAACGGTACAGCGCGGCAGGGAGGATGGGGGGTTGGGGGGGGGGGGGGGCAGGTGTCAGGTCACAAGGCATCCCTGACTTTTCTTCATCTCTTTTCTATCTCTCTTTCTGATTTTTTTTTTCTTTTTCTCTTCCCTTTTTGTATCTTTTCATTTCTTTTTCTCTCGCTTCTCTTTTCTCCATTTCGATTTTTTAAATTATTTCTCTTCCCTCTTTTTTTCAATAATTCTTTTCGTTCACCTTATATATATATATTTTTTTTTTTTATAAATTCATATCATTTATTGCACATAATAATCACAATGATAATGATAATAAATAACAACCACAATGATAATAACGATAATAAAAACAATATAAATAACCACACTGCCAATGATAATAAAGACAATTACAATGATAATTACACCAAGAAACAACAACAACAACAACAAAATTCTAATGTAGTCTCTCTCAAGATTCTTTCACGATCAAAAACAGACAAAAAGTGAAGTCTACCAGAAAAGTCACCTCCAACCACTATATCTACCAGTCTACCTTGAAACCATCTAGATTTTGGTGACACTCCAGTGGTCACACGCCGTAAAAAAAAGGAGAATAAAAAAATGTTCTGTAATATTTAAAAGTCAATAAAAAAGAGAGAGGGAGAGATTTAAAAGCATAACAAAATAGTTTAGGCTATTTGAAATGCCATTTAGATACATGGTCAGGTGATGTAATCTATAGTATTTTCTTTTCTTTTTTTATCAATTAATTCATGAGGGTTAACGTGTGGAATTATGTAACCATTTTAGGTTAGTTTACCCGAGGAATCCCAAAATGTCAAATCCCAAATTTTCAACAAAAAAAAAAAAAATCCCAAAGAAAATTGTGTTCGTTGACAATATTTATTAAGGGAATTTTCTTTTCTTTATTTTTGTGATTAATTCGTGATTAAGTCGAGCATCTATCAATCAAGGATATCGACTTTACATATGATTAATTAGACATGAATACTGGTTAACCTCTCGTTCATAAAAGTATAAATTGACTTACAAATGATTATGTTAATTAGCAGGGCCATGCGCAGTGGAGGAAGAAAATACGTTACGATATATATATATAAATATATAATAAATAAATAATATATATATATATAATATATGGTGAGATTTTTTTTTCTTTTCTCTTCCCTTTTTTCTGTATTTTTTATATCTTTCTCTCTCGCTTCTCTTTTCTCTCCATTTACAATTTTTGAAAATTATTTTCTCTTCCCTCTTTTTCTAATTATTTTTTCTTCACCTTCAATATTTTTCATTTGTAACATTCATATCATTTTTGCACATAATAATCACAACGATATATAAATAATTAACAACACATTGATAAAACCGATAATAAAAAACAATACAAATAATCACACTGACAATGATACTAAAGACATTAACCCTGAAAAGTCCATCAAAAACAACAACAACAAACTATTCTAATGAGTCCCCTCAAGATTCTTCCACGACAAAACGACAAAAAGTGATAGTCTACCAAAAAAGTCCCTCCCAACCACTATATCTAAACAGTCTACCTTTGAAAACCAGCTAGATTTTGGGACACTATCAGTGTTCCACACAAACACGCCGTAAAAATGGAGAATAAAAAAATGTTCTGTAATATTTAAAAGTCAATAAAAAGAGAGAGAGAGAGATTTTTTTTTATTAATTAATTTTTTATTTTTTTTTTTAATTAATTCTTTTTTTTTCTTAATTAATTTCTTCTTTTTTTTATTAATTAATTCGTGAGGGTTAACGTGTGGAATTATGTAACCGTTTTAGGTTAGTTTGCCCGAGGAATCCCAAAATTTTCAAATCCCAAATTTTCAAAAAAAAAAAAAAAATCCCAAAGAAAATTGTGTTCGTTGACAATATTTATTAAGGCTATTTTCCTTTCTTTATTTTTGTGATTAATTCGTGATTAAGTCGAGCATCTATCAATCAAGGATATCGACTTTACATATGATTAATTAGACATGAATACTGGTTAACCTCTCGTTCATAAAAGTAAAAATTGACTTACAAATGATTATGTTAATTAGCAGGGCCATGCGCAGTGGAGGAAGAGGATACGTACATATAAATAATAGATATATAAATATATATATATATATATATATATATATTATATACATCTATATATATATTTATATATATATATAATATATAATAATAGACATAATAAATATATAAATATATATATAATAAATATTTAGTGTTTTTTTTTCTTTTTCTCTTCCCTTTTTCTGTATTTTTATTTCTTTCTCTCTCGCTTCTCTTTTCTCCATTTCGATTTTTGAAAATTATTTCTCTTCCCTCTTTTTTTAATTATTTTTTTCTTCACCTTCTATTTTTTCATTTGTAACTTCATATCATTTATTGCACATAATAATCACAACGATAATGATAATAAATAACAACAACAATGATAATAACGATAATAAAAAACAATACAA
>NW_028234424.1:2927101-2929601 GCF_977035675.1 Penaeus japonicus
ATTTACTCCTCCCGCCCTCCCTACACACCCCCACCCCCACCCCCACCCCTGTCCTTGCCCCGAGCCACATGCATGTTGCAGAAATATCAATCACAAAATTTTGTTGTTGTTGCTACTTCGGAATTCGTTGATTTGAATAAGATTTAAAAAATAATGATGATGACAGACGGTATTTATCATATTGATGAGTTGCAGGGATACTGTGGAACTGTCTTGCATTTTCTTGCATGTTATGGTATTGGTTCGCCAGTGAGGACCAATCTGTCTATTGGTCTATATTTTTCTTTTTCTTTTTCGTTCTCTCTCTCTCTCTCTCTCTCTCTCTCTCTCTCTCTCTCTCTCTCTATATATATATATATATATATATATATATATATATATATATATATATATATATATATGTGTGTGTGTGTGTGTGTGTGTGTGTGTGTGTGTGTGTGTGTGTGTGTGTGTGTGTGTGTGTGAGTGTGTATACATATATGTATAAATATATAGATAGATAGATAGATAGATAGAAATATAGATAGGTTGATATAGATAAACATATAGATATAACTTATCTCTCTTCCCTTTTCCTGCTATCACCAAAATGACAACAGCACCTTCTTTCCTCCACTAAAAACAACCACAACCAACTCCCTTTTCTTATAAGAATCCCTATCCCTAACCGGAGTAATTTACACCCCCATTCATAACCAAACAGCACAGTCCCCTTAATCCAAAATGCGCAATTACAATTACAATTACAGCCCCTCTGATAAACCCTCACTAAAGACCGTGACCGTGACCTTTGACCTCTGAATTACGCCCTCGAAAAGGAAGAAAAAAAAGAACGAATTATGTGTGGTTTCTGTTGCACAAAAAGAGAGGAAACCGCATAAGAGGAACAGCGTCTCATAAGGTGGGTTGCGCTTGGTTTGTTGTTGTTTACGATCGTCGTTTGTTTTTTGGTTGATGGGTTCGGGGAGATCCGTGAACCCTTTTGTATTTATTGTCTATTTCGTTTTTTTTTTTTTTTTTTTTTTTGGGGGGGGGGCGTTGGGGTGGGGAGGGGGGGGGGTGGGGGGGGGGGGGGGGGGGGGGGTTGCTTCTACTATGTTTTATTTTGTTTGTTTGTTTGGGTGGTTTTTTTTTTTTGGGGAGGGCGTGGGTGGTGGGGGGGAGAGGGGGAGGGGGATCTTTTTTTTTTGCTTCTTTTTCTTTTTTTTTATTTTCTTTTTCTTTTTTTCTTTTGATGTGTAATTTGATCATTCTTTTACAAATTATTGGCATTGTTATGTCTATGAGAGTAGCATGACGTGTCAGTTTTATTGTTCGGACTAAATATATCAAAAGGATAAACATATAGATATAACTTATCTCTCTTCCCTTTTCCAGCTATCACCAAAAAGACAACAACACCTTCCTTCCTCAACTAAAAACAACCACAACCAACTCCCTTTTCTTATAAGAATCCCTATTCTAACCGGAGTAATTTACACCCCCATTCATAACCAACAGCACAGTGCCCTTAATCCAAAATGCGCAATTACAATTACAATTACAGCCCCTCTGATAACCCCTCACTAACGACCGTGACCTTTGACCTCTGAATTACGCCCTCGAAAAGGAAGAAAAAAAACAACGAATTATGTGTGGTTTCTGTTGCACAAAAAGGGAGGAAACCAAATCAGAGGAACAGCGTCTCATAAGGTGGGTTGCGCTTGGTTTGTTGTTTATGATCGTCGTTTGTTTTTTGGTTGGTGGGTTCGGGGAGATCCGTGAACCCTTTTGTATTGGCTATTTTTTTTTTTTTTTTTTTGGGGGGGGGGGGGGGGGCGGGGGGGGGGGGGGGTGGGGGGGGGTTGTTTTATTTTGTTTGTTTGTCTATTTTGTGTTTTTTTTTTTTTTTTTGTATTTTTTGGTCTGTATGTGTGTGGGGGGAGGGGAGAGGGGGGAGGGGGAGGGTTGCTTCTATTATGTTTTATTTTGTTTGTTTGTTTGTCTTATTTATTTTTTTTATTGGGGGGGCGTTGGGGCGGGTGGGGGAGGGGGAGGGGGGAGTTGTTTCTATTATGTTTTATTTTGTTTGTTTGTCTATTTTTTTCTTTTTTTTTTTTGGGGGGGGGGCGTTGGGGTGGGTGGGTGTGGGGAGGTGGGAGGGGGGGTGGGGAGGGTCGCTTCTATTATGTTTTATTTTGTTTGTTTGTTTGTCTACTTTTTTTTTGTTTTTTGGGGGGGGGTATTTTTTGGACTGTGTGTGGGGGGGAGGGGAGAGGGGGTAGGGAGGAGGGTTGCTTCTATTATCGTTTTTTTCTTTTTCTTTTTTATTTGGATGTTGTGTAATTTGATCATTCTTTTACAAATTATTGGCATTGTTATGTCTATGAGAGTAGCATGACGTGTCAGTTTTATTGTTCGGACTAAATATATCAAAAGGAATTATCTCTCTTTTTTTCCTCTATCACAAAATGACAAACAGCACCCTTCTTTCCGCCACTGAATAACAACCACAACCAAC
>NW_028234424.1:2942101-2949601 GCF_977035675.1 Penaeus japonicus
AATAATAATAATAGCAATAATCATAATAATAATGATAATAATGACTTAAAGCTATATGAAAATATCCAATAAGAAACTTGATTAAAAGTGACTAAAAAAAAAACAAAAAAACACGGAACCTTACTTAAAGAAATACGGAACCTAAACGCCCATTGCAGTAAAATTCCCAAGCTATCACGTGCACCAGAGAGCGAACCAGGTGCCGCAGCGTCGAAACAAGTTCTTATAGCATGGGCGGGGGGGCGGGGGGCGGGGGGGGCGGAGGAGGGGGGAATTCTGTGTCTCCATCATCAGCCTTACGTGGCGAAGACTAAGGATAAATTCTCAATTTTTTAATCGTTGGCTGAGATCGCTTTAGCTAGCTGCTCGTGTGATGTGATTTTTATTCTTTCTTCTTCTGTTTGTAATTTTTGTTTTCTTTTAGATCTATTTCATTAAGCTGGTCTAGTAGCTAAGACGTAGAAGGATATGGCAAGAATCCTTTAAGGGAACTCAATGGCCCTTAACATTTGCCAAGAATACGGGGACAAAAAAAAGTACTTCAAGGTCGCTCTGGCTAACCTAGCGATTCCGGAGAGACAAAAGCCGCTAGGGATTCCTGATATATTGAGACACATCATTAAAAAAGAGTTCTTTAGGAATTCGGTATGTCTATTTTTCTCCCCTTGCTATATCTGGGATTGTTTTTTGCTGTCTCGGTAGACGATATATTTCCCATAGAGATGCCTATTTCTACCACACATAAAAAAAAATAAAAAAAATCACGCTACACCTTAGCGTGGGTAGCAACAAACCGCTCGTCTCTGCCGGTGTTTTGTTGACAGACCCTTGAGCGAATCCAAGAGAAATAAAATATAAACAGGAATGTTGCTTCTGAATGGCAAAGTTGAGCTTTATAAAGGAAGAATCTGTGATAAGAAACGGCCATTTAAAGGAACGGGGATTTTTCCTTCTCTACAACCGCCCAAAAAAAGATATACGTGGCGAATATTCGAACAACATTAGTATTTCGAAACATGTCGCCTGATGAACAACAAGGAAGTTTCATATATATATATAAAAAAAACGAATTAAATCCAGTCACAACAGTAATACAAACTTTTAAACCCTCACATCCTTTTCATACCATCCACCCTTACGTACAAACGAACCACCATACACAAGAAAGAAAGAATGATAACAACAGGACCGAAAATGAATAAACAGATAAAAATTCCAACACCAACATCCGGGGAACCGCCTGGAGCCCAATTCAAAAGGTCAGAAGGCGACAGTGTTAGCTAAGTCATGGAAGGCAAAACCTCAGGCTACAAGTCAGGCATAAAGAAGAAGCTGCCTTTGTGTGTGTGTGTTTTCTCCTTTGCAAGAAGACTGTGCAGTTGCAAGCAGAAGAGAGATGTTAGATGTTTATTTTGGTTGTGAAGGGAAGTTTAGTGGTAAATAGAGACACATATATGTGATATATATGCGTATATACTTCTTGTGCGATAATTGATATAGTTAAGCATATATATATATATATATATATATATATATATATATATATATATATATATATATATATATATATGTATGTATATATATATATATGTATATATATATGTATATATATATATATATATGTATATATATATATATATATATATATATATATATATGTATATTATATATACAGATACAGGAATAAATACATAAGGCTGACAGGAACAGCATTATATAAGCTGTTATATAAATACTTTATATAAGACCCATCTTCCATAAGGTTAAGAAAATTAAATAGCCACACAGACGAAATATAATACGAAAAGAACAAAAAGGAAACCAGATAGATAATCTCAAGTCATACGACCAAAAGAACGAGAGAGAGAGAGAAAGAGAGAAAGAGAAACCGAAAGAGAGAGAGAGAAAGAGAGAAACCGAAAGAGAGAGAAAGGAAGAGAAACCGAAAGAGAGAGAGAGAGAGAGAGAAAGAGAGAGAGAGAGAGAGAGAGAGAGAAAGAAAGAGAAAGAGAAAAAGAGAAACCGAGAGAGAGACAGAGAATAAAGAAAAAAAGAGAAACCGAGAGAGAGAGAGAGAAAGAGAAAGAAATATATAGAGAGAAAGAAGAAAGAGTTCCCGGGAGCGTATAGACACCAGGCATAAGAAGAGAAATGAAATAAGAGGCAACCTTTTCACGGATCATTTCCTCTAACACGAAAAACGAAATCATGTGTGAGAAAGAAGAAAGAAAACACAACGAAGAGAGGGTATGGAAGAAGAGGAATTGCGGCCGTCTTCTCTTAAGGAAAAAAAAAATATACAGGATGATGAAGGAGGAAAGTTTGAGCAAGAGGAAAAAGAAGAGGGAAGGACTGGTAGGAGGAGGGGAGGAGGAGGAGGGGGAGGGGAGGGAGGAGGAGGAGGAAGAAAAGGAGAATGAGGAGGGGGAGGGGAGGGAGGAGGAGGAGAAAGAAAAGGAGAATGAGGAGGAGGAGAAGATTGAGGGGAGGGAGGAGGAGGAGGAGGAGAAAGAAAAGGAGAATGAGGAGGAGGAGGAGAAGGAAGAAGAGAGGGAGGAGGAGGAGGAGGAGGAGGAGGAACAGGAAGAAGAGGGAAAGGGGGAGGAACAGGAAGAGGAGGAGGGTGAACAGGAGAAGGAGAAGGAAAAGAGTTGGAGAATAAAGAGGAGGGGAGAGAAATATAACGTCAACGAAGAAGAAGAAAAGACGAAGAAAGAAAAAAGAATAAGATCAAAACAAAAAAAGAAAAGAAGGAGACGGATAAACAAGAGGAATCATAGCATAGTAGTAAAACAGGAAGCCTCGAGCTCGGATGTGGAGAAAGTCTGCGCTTACGAAACACAAATCACTGCCTGATAAAACAGTTCGTGCTCCTCGAATAAACTTGATAGACACAGAACAGTCTATCTTAACCTTGCTTCGCTCTCTTTATCGCTTTTTTGTTGTTGTTCTTTTGTTTTCTTGGTTTTTCGCGGGAACAAGAACGGCTGTTACTTCCTGTTGGTAACATTAGTTGTTCTTCGAGAAGACGAAAGAGAAGACGGAAGGAAAATAGGAAGAAATAGGGATGACAAAAAACGCCAGCCAGACTGATGAGGAAATATCTGGGCGTGAGGTAATGCAAGAGGGCGGGCAAGGGCAGACGAGGTCGTTCGTGGGCGTGGTTTTGACCCTGGCCTTCACTAGCAGGTCAGGCTAAGAAGTGTTGCTAAGAAATTGCATGCAATACTCATGGTCAGCTGTTTTAGGTCGCCTTCAAGGGTTTTTTGAGTTTGTTTTTGTGTTGTTTTTAGTTTATTTAGTCTTGATAAATATAGTCTGACCTGCTTGTAGGTCATGGGAGTTGCCTGTATGTAATTCGGGCGACCTGTAATGATTTACCGAAAGAGAATACACGACTGACCTTTTTAACACGTTATTGCTATGACTACCAAAGGACTGTATTCTAATAGGTTATTTTAATTGCTTAGAGAGGAGAAAATTAATATTTAGAAGAAGAAAAAGAAAAAGAAGGAGGAGGAGAAGAAGAAAAAGATAAAGAAGAAGAAGATGAAGGAGAAAAATGAGAAGAAAAAGAAGATAAAGAGGAAGAAGAAGAAAAAGAAGGAGAAGAAGAAGAAAAGAAAAGGGAAAAAAAAGACACAGGAGATGAAAAAGACAAAATAGAAGAACAAGGAGAAAAGAAGGAGAAGAAGAAACAACGAAAGAAAAAGAAAGAAAGAAAAAAAAACAGTAAAGGAAACCTATCCTCCGTCAACTCAGAACAAAATTCTCTAAGACTAACCTCGACCTGAAGTAGTTTATAACATACCATAAACCTCACCTCCCCCGCCTCCCCCCCCCCGCCCCCTCTCCTCCCCCCTTTCCTCCCCCGCTCCCCTCCCCCCTCTCCTCCCCCTCCCTCCCCCCCCCTCCCCCTCCCTCCGCTCCTCCCCTCCTCCTCCCTCCTCTCTTCCCGCTCCCCCTCCCCCTCCCCCCCTCCCCCCTTTCCTCCCCCGCTCCCCTCCCCCCTCTCCTCCCCCGCTCCCCTCCCCCCTCCCTTCCCGTGAGTCCTCCTCCTCCTCCTCCTCCTCCTCTTTCCCCGCTCCCCTCCCCCTCCCTCCTCCCTTTCCGTGAGTCCTCTTCCCTCCTCCTCCTCTCTCTCCTCCGTCCTTGTCTTCTTTTCTTCTCTGTGCCCCACTTTTGCCCTTTCCTTTGCCTTCTCTCCTCCCTCTTCCTTTACCTCCTCGTTTTTTTATTCTGATTTTTTTCTCTTTCTCTTTCACTTCCTTCCTTTCCCTTCCCTCCCCCCTCCTTCCTCTCCCTCCACTATCCCCTCATTTTGCCATATTTCCCCCTCCTCTTCATTCCCTCTTTCCTCCATTCCCTTATAACCTCCTTCCCCCCTCCTTTATTCCCTCCTCTTCCCTCTCCTCTCTCCCCCTTCCTAAATTCCTCCTCTCCCCCTCCCCTATCCCTCATTTCCTCCTCTCTCATCTTTCCCCTCCTTCATTCACTCTTTTCCTCTCTTCCTCTACAACATTTCTTCCCTCATTCCCTCCTCTCCCCTCTCCCTCCCTTCTCGTTCCTCATTCCATCCTCTCCCTTTCCCCCCTCTCTCATTTCCTCCTCTCCCTTCTCCCGTCTCCCCCTCCCCCATTCATTCCTCTCCCCCTCTCCCCCTCCCTCTTCCCCCTCTCCCCCTCCCTCTTTCACTCCTCTCCCTCCCTCTTCCCCCTCTCCCCCTCCCTCTTCCCCCTCTCCCCCTCCCTCTTTCACTCCTCTCCCTTCTCCCGTCTCCCCCTCCCCCATTCATTCCTCTCCCCCTCTCCCCCTCCCTCTTTCACTCCTCTCCCTTCTCCCCTCTCCCCCCTCCCCCATTCACTCCTCTCCCCCCTCTCCCCTCCCTCTCCCCTCTCCCCCTCCCTCCCCTCCCCCCCTCCCCCCCTCTCCCCCTCTCCCCCTCCCTCTTTCACTCCTCTCCCTTCTCCCGTCTCCCCCTCCCCCATTCACTCCTCTCCCCCTCTCCCCCCCCTCCCAATATCCATCGACTTCCGCAAACCACAGCTGCCGCCCGGGACACTGTTCACTCTAAGTACTTCGAAGAGAGAAAAAAAAGACTTTAAAAGCCCAAACATTAGCCCTGACCGTATAAAAGTCCTATAAAAATCATTTGGATAAAAGATCTTCCAGTGACTTCCCCCTTCTGAGTGTTCAAATGAGAGTGCTTGTCTATATGGAGTTATATTAAAGGATTTTATGAATGGAGATCAAATTCTTGAATAATAAAAATACTTCGATATACAACACTATTAATTAGAATGAAGTCCACAAAGGATAATTCTTTGATTCGAAGGACCACCCTGATTGTGACGTCACTAGTCATAGCATCTGTGGCAAGTGGATTTCCCCAAAATATTTTTTTCTTTACAATGGGTTAGACAAAAGTACAGGGATTTGCCCTTTTCCTCGGGTGTTTTTCCGCTCGCCTTTTTTCTGTGTTTGTTTTTCTATACACGTTTCTGACTTACTCATTACGTCTATTTCTTCTGATTCCTTTCTGGAATATCTTACGAAAGACACATCAAGCAAATTAGAAGATCCTATCCAAAATAAAAATAACGAAAGAAACCAAATAACAATATCATTTTTTTAAAGATTCTTTTTGTATCCTCTGAACTACCTCGTCGAACCAACTGACTCTAGCACTTGGATAGCTGGTTATTGAGCTGCCAGAGTGACTAGTAAGTAATGATTACGTCGACAGAACAGGACCAGTTTTTGCAACTGCTGAAAACGACGAGTTCAACGAAGCTGGGTTGAGTTGCCTGTCTTGGCGGAGGACCGACCGCGCCCATGGAGGTGCAACTACCTCTTTCTTCTGCTTGTTGGTTGCTCTGCATGAAGGGGGGGGGGGGGTTGCGATTGCTCGTAGGTTGCAGTTGATGGTGGATATTTGGTGCAAGATTAGGATGGCTTCCTTTGATAATAGAGAAGATGGTAAGTTTAAGGCTAATATTTGTGTTGTTTTTCTCATCTTTGATATAATTTTCTTGTGTTGCAATAAGAATGTACGTTGTTAATCTGCACTGTAAATTAGATAGACATAAAATCCATTGAAAAGAAACATCTATTTAACTATGCATGATGATATTAAAATAGTTTCTACTCATACTAAGTGACTCACATCTGACCAAATTCTAGGAAAGCGTTTCTGAATAGATAAAACCAACTCCAATAAAACCAACTCCAAGGCTCCGCCATGCACACTTTTTAAAACTAGTTTCCTTGTCTCTTATGCTAGAATAAACTCGACTGTTTTTATCCTGAAACCCTCTATGGACCTCCTGTATGGGATCCACTTTTTTTTAGTATAAATTCCACTTTTTTCGTCCACTTTTTAGCGCTACGCACCATAGAGTCGAGAAGGTTTGACGAGGCTTTATCAATTTTTGTCTGATATGTAAATGATTATGAAATGTCACTAGGTTTGTCGTATAAGAAAAAAAAACAGATAATGTGAACATATGATTCATACTAATACAATTTCATCGTTTAGATAAATGACAAACGCATTAAAATTCAAAGCCTGTCTTCCTCTGTTACTACTACATACACATACACACACACACACATACACACACACACACACACACACACACAGGCAAACACACACATACACACACACACACATACACACACATACACACACACACACACATACACACACATACACACACACACACACACATACACACACACACAAATATACACACACACACACAATTTAGACTCCAAGCACAGCATATTGATCATCCGTATAATCAAACATAATGATTTATTGTGATTTTATTCATCATGAATAATTTAATCATAATTCATTATAGATATTATTGATCATTTTCCTACATTGGGTTTTACTTAAACGCTTTAGGATAAAATTAATAATGTGAGACATAGCACAAGTTATTTTCTCTTAATAAGGCATAATTACAGATCTGATATTCATATACAATTGTTAGTATAATCCGTTTAAAAAGATATTCATTTATTTACCTATTTATTGCTTTATGAAAATGTCAACATATCTATATACCCATCCACGTTTTATGTTTAGCTTGTTGGTCTACCTACCTACCTACCTATCTACCTCCCTACTTACTTTTAAATCCAATATATCAACGTTGTCACTTTGTAAACCCATTGTATATAAAACAAAAACAAAACAAAAAACATCTTTTTTATCACGAAAGAAGCAAGCTATATATTTGTTTAATATATGAAACAGATAAAAAAAAACATCCTTTATATCACGAAAGAAGCAAGCTATACTTTTTTTTCTTTTTTTTTTTCATTCGAACCAATTGAGTTTCATGCAAAATCATGCGAAATAGCCTTCGTTTCATTTATAAATATGCCACTGACTGATGACTCATGGTTGTATCTGCGCAATAGATGCATCAATTCGCAAGAGACAAGTTTGCCTTTTTATATGCATATTAGGAATATTTTAGTAGTTTG
>NW_028234424.1:2962101-2964601 GCF_977035675.1 Penaeus japonicus
AGCTAAAATAAAAAATAAAAAATAAAAATAAAATGTTGATGTTAAACCACAAAACTGTAAATGAGATTTGACACATCATTCATGTATTTATTCATTTGCTTATTTGTTTGTCTATGAATAGCATTAAAATCACATTTGTAATTATCACTTATATTATTGTTGTTGCTATCGTAATTTATGTTTCTGTTATGTATCACTGTTACCATCATTATCATTACTAATATCGTTGCTTTATCATCATTACTATACAGTACGTCATCGTTATCATCATTTTACCTTATTCTATCTATTCTTATAATCATCATCATCATTAACACTCATATTCTTCACACCAACAGTACATCTATCACCATTTCCATCGTCATTACGTCATCACAATCATCACAATCACCCTTGATCACCTTCTGTCCACGTCAATTTTCTTCTAAATATGTTTATATATATTTCTGAAGTTCTAAGAAAACGCCCCATGTATAATACACGGATGACATAACGACGCCAAATATGTAAAATTTTTGAAAGATTTTTTCTTTTTTTTTCTCTCTTTTGTTATCATAGTCATTCTTCTGAAAATAAACAAAATCTTAGACGCTGTAAAAAAAATAATAATAATAAATAAAAAAAAAAAAAAAAAAAAAAAAAAAAAAAAAAAAAAAAAAAAAAAAAAAAAAATATATATATATATATATATATATATATATATATATATATATATATATATATATATATATATATATGTGTGTGTGTGTGTGAGGATGGTGGTGAATGGGAGGGAGAGAGGAAGAAAGAGATAAGAGAAGAGAACCGAAAGGAGGGAATAGGAAAGGAGGAGATAAGAGGAAAAGAAGAGAAAATTCTAGAAGGAAGACAAAGAGAAAGATGATAAGAGAGAGGAAAGAGAAGAGAAGGAAGAAAATTAGAAGTTAGAAATGAAGAGGAAAAAAGAAGAAGAGGAAGAAGAAACAATGATAGAAAGATGATAGCAAGAAAGAAGAAGAAGAAGAAATAAAGAAAAAATAAAGAAAGAAAGGTAGGAAGAATAATAATATATATAAAAAAGAGAGAAAGATAGATAGAAATAAGAAAAAGAAAGAAAAAATAAATAAAATAAAAGATAAAAATAAGAAAAATAAGAGACAGAAGAAAACGCAAACAAGATGACTAGAAAAAAACGAACAAAAATAAAGTAAAAAAAAAACGAATAGCCACAAAGCCTCTCGTCTCCTTCTCGCACATCCTTGCCGGTATCCTGTTGCAACTCAGCCCCACTAATAACACGAGGGAGACCACAACAACAAGCCTGCAGCGGTTATTGGCAATTGCAGGCGAGTCATCCTTCGTCACATTTCGTTTTTTTATTCTTCAAGTTTTTTTTTTTTTTATTCTTCAAGTTTTTTTTTTTTTTTTTTTTTTTTTTTTTTTTTTTTTTTTTTTTTTTTTTTTTGGGGGGGGGGGTCGGGTCTTGTATTTGCATTTTTTTTTGGGGGGGGAGGAGGGGGGAGGGGGTGGAATCTTCACTGTTGCTACGTTCATTGTTGGTATTTCCATAATTGTTGTGTTTTTGTTGCTCTTGTTATTGTTGTTGTTGTTGTCAATTTTATTTGTGTGTGTGATGTTAGTGTTATTATTTTCGTGGTTATTTTTTCTTAGCATTGTTGTCTCATTAGATTTTATTAGTTTTGTTGTTTTTATTATCATTATTATTATCATTATCATTATCTTTTTCATTATAATTTAATGTCCTTTTTTACTGTTATAACTCTTACTCCTTTTTTATCATTATTTTCTATTCATTCTTCACTTTTTCTTATTCCGCTTTATTGACTCATTTTCAAACCGTCTTATTTTTCAAACTTTTTCCTTTTAATTTCTCTTTCATTAAAAAAAACAAATATTTCCCTGATTTCCTTATTTTCTTTAAAAAATATATATAAAAAAAACAATATATATATATATATATATATATATATATATATATATATATTCTTTTTTTTCTCAATTCTTCTATTTCCAATTTTCTCCCCTTCTGCTTCTCGGATTTCTATCATTCGTCTTCTTTTCTTCTCCCTTTTTTTATCTGTCTCTCGCCCATGTCTCATTTGCATACGAAGTCGAAGGTTTCTTTGGTGAGTGCCAAGCAATAATAACAATATATATATATATATATATATATATATATATATATACATATTTGTTTATTTATTTATTTATTTATTCATTTATTCATTTGCTTCACTTTGCTAATCTCAGTTCTAATTAGAATGTGTGGGGTATATGTAATATTTATGTATATACATGTACACACACACGCACACACAGATAGGCAGAGGGAGAGGGAGAGGGAGAGGGAGAGACAGAGACAGAGAGAGAGAGAGATACAGAGAAAGAGACAGAGAAAGAGAGAGACAGAGAGAAAGAGAGAGACAGAGAAAGAGAGAGACAGAGAGAGAGACTTGATATATTAATCTATACATATATATATATTTTTTTTTCTCTCTCT
>NW_028234424.1:2972101-2982101 GCF_977035675.1 Penaeus japonicus
AATAGATCCCAAATAGGGCTTAATAGCTATTAGAAAACAGGTGAAGGATTTATTTCAATAACCTTTTTCCCTTCTCTCCCTCCCTCTCTCTCTCTTTCTTTCTTTTCCCTCTCGTTCTCTCTTTTTCTTTCTCTATTTTTTCTTTCTATCTCTCTCTCATTCACTCGCTCTCTTTCTTCTCTCTATCCCTCTCCCACTCACTCGCTCTCTTTCTTCTCACAATCCCTCTCTCACTCACTCGCTCTCTTTCTGTCTCGCTCTTTCTCTCTCTCACAACAACAAAAAAAAAACATATTTCACCATTCTTTCCTTTCTTTCAGTTCCTTCTTCCTCTCTCATTTTTTTCCCTCCATCCCTGGTATGTTACCCGGTCTGAACTGGTGAGAGGAAATTGCTCTATATACGTCATGGCGACCGGTTTTCTGCTGACGTCACGCTGGATGTGACGTCACTTAAAACACGATTAATTATTAGTTCATTAAAGAATGTCAGGTCTAACTGGAAGGGATTGACCTCTTGGAAATATGAGTGGCGGGTTATCTTGGAGTGCGGAGGAATCTACTCTCTCTCACTCTCTCTTTCTTTCTCTCTCTCTCACTATCTCTTACTCTCGCTCTCTTTCTCTCTCTCTCACTATCTCTCACTCTCTCTTTCTTTCTATTTCTTTCTCTCTCACTATCTCTTACTCTCGCTCTCTCTCTCTCTCTCTCTCTCTCTCTCTCTCTCTCTCTCTCTCTCTCTCTCTCTCTCTCTCTCTCTCTCTCTCTCTCTCTCTCTCTCTCTCTCTCTCTCTCTCTCTCTCTCTCTTATACACACTCTCTCTCTCCCTTATACTCTATCTCTCTCTCTTTCACTACTGTCTCTCACTGTCTCTCACTCTTTCTCTCTCTCTCTCTCTCTCTCTCTCTCTCTCTCTCTCTCTCTCTCTCTCTCTCTCTCTCTCTCTCTCTTTCTCTCTCTTACATACACACACATACATATTCACCCACACATACGAATATTAAAAAGTTACTCCATAACATCTAGACACATTGCCTTAGCTAAGAACGCCAAATATAATTCATGCAAATACAAACGCACATATAACCTACCCGAGGGAGTCCTTCATGACAGGAATGGATATCATGCAATTGCTCTGCATGACCATTTTCGGAAGGGAAGCCGTTAAGTAACAAGGCAGGTCATATTTCAGGAAATTGAGTTGAAATGCCACAAGCAATATGTTTAGAATACATTTTGCATTTGATTTGATCTTGATACTGAATAGCATTACTTACATTATCATTTTACATAAGCGACTGTAATTGATTTATACAAATAAATTTACAATTGATTATTGCAAATAAGATGGTTATACACACAATTATATACAACATGCAAGCACATATACATCGTGCAACTGCTTGTTTGTAAACATCTGTAATGCTTACATAACTCAAAGACATGAGTCATAAGTCCAAATAAATTATCTACTGCTTTTTAAAACGAGTTGTTCAAACAAGCCTAAAATGAAAGTAAATATATATCTAGAAGGAAATAAACAAGATAACGAAAGGAGACAAGGAGATAGAAAAGAGAAAGGGAAGTTTCAAATGCTGATAATTGATGGGAAAGAGTCGTAATTAAAAGGATATTATAATATGGAGGCAAATGAGAGTAATTATTATGCTTACGCGAATGCAATAATGAGAAGGGAGTGATAGTAATGATAATAAAGATGATCATCGTAATGAAAGTAATGATATGAATAACAATGTTGATAATGATAATGATGATAATGATGACAATGATAATAATGATAATGATAACTATGATAATAATGATAATGGTGATAATGATGACAATGATAATAATGATAATGATGACAATAATAAAGATGAGGATGATAATAATAATAATGATAATAATAATAATAATAATGATAATAATAACAATAAACAATGATCATGAAAATAACATCAATAAACATAACAACGATGATAATAATAATAATAATAATAGTAATAATAATAACAACAACAACAACAACAACGACAACCAACACCTACAACACAACAATATACCATCCCCATAAACATAAACAACAAAAACAAAACAGTTTAACAACAACAATGGCCCTATCCACAAGGCAATGCCACCTTGAAATTCCATATCCAGTCGATATAAAAATGATATCTTTCGTTTGGATACAGCTGGTGGCGCTGTTATATCCTGTCGTATGCCAGCTGGTTTGAAGGAGGGAAGTTGTTCCTCTCAGAGTGACCTAGGATGTGAAGGTCAGGTCATTTGGTTTCTTTGTTTCGTTTTGTTTCGTTTCGTTTCGTTTCGTTTCGTTTTTTGTTTTGTATTGTTTTGTTTTGTTTTGTTTTGCTTTGCTTTGTTTTTTATGTTGTATTTTGTTTTGTTTTGCTTTGCTTTGCTTTGCTTTGCTTTGCTCTGCTCTGCTCTGCTCTGCTTTGCTTTGCTTTGCTTTGCTCTGCTCTGCTCTGCTCTGCTCTGCTCTGCTCTGCTTTGCTTTGCTCTGCTCTGCTCTGCTCTGCTCTGCTCTGCTCTGCTCTGCTCTGCTCTGCTCTGCTCTGCTCTGCTCTGCTCTGCTCTGCTCTGCTCTGCTCTGCTCTGCTCTGCTCTGCTCTGCTCTGCTCTGCTCTGCTCTGCTCTGCTCTGCTTTGCTTTGCTTTGCTTTGCTCTGCTCTGCTCTGCTCTGCTCTGCTCTGCTCTGCTTTGCTCTGCTCTGCTCTGCTCTGCTCTGCTTTGCTCTGCTCTGCTCTGCTCTGCTCTGCTCTGCTTTGCTTTGCTTTGCTTTGCTTTGCTCTGCTCTGCTCTGCTCTGCTCTGCTCTGCTCTGCTTTGCTTTGCTTTGCTTTGCTCTGCTCTGCTCTGCTCTGCTCTGCTCTGCTCTGCTCTGCTCTGCTTTGCTTTGCTTTGCTCTGCTCTGCTCTGCTTTGCTTTGCTTTGCTTTGCTCTGCTCTGCTTTGCTTTGCTTTACTTTGCTCTGCTCTGCTCTGCTCTGCTTTGCTTTGCTTTGCTTTGCTCTGCTCTGCTCTGCTCTGCTCTGCTCTGCTCTGCTTTGCTTTGCTTTGCTCTGCTCTGCTCTGCTCTGCTCTGCTTTGCTTTGCTCTGCTCTGCTTTGCTTTGCTTTGCTTTGCTCTGCTCTGCTCTGCTCTGCTTTGCTTTGCTTTGCTTTGCTTTGCTCTGCTCTGCTCTGCTCTGCTCTGCTCTGCTCTGCTCTGCTTTGCTTTGCTTTGCTCTGCTCTGCTCTGCTCTGCTCTGCTTTGCTTTGCTTTGCTTTGCTCTGCTCTGCTCTGCTCTGCTTTGCTTTGCTTTGCTTTGCTTTGCTCTGCTCTGCTTTGCTTTGCTTTGCTTTGCTTTGCTGTGTTTTGTTTTTTTTCGTATTGTTTCGTTTTGTTTCGTGTTGTTTCGTTTGGTTTGGTTTGGTTTCGTTTCGTCTTGTGTGTTTTTATAATGATGATAAGATTGAGAATGGCAAAAATAGTGATGGCACTGATGATAATGATGATGATGATAGTTATAGCAATGGTAATAATGATGGAGATAAAAAGGATAATGATAACGATAATGGTAATAATAATAACAACTCTAGTAATCATAATGATGATAATAAGAATTAGATTAATGATAATTGCCGCAAGTGCGTAATGATAATAATGATAATAACAATAACAATATGATAGCAGTAGTAAAAATATTTTTATTGTTGATGGTAGTAATAGTAATGATATCGATAATAATGATATGAATGATAATAGTAATAATCATAACAGTTATAACAAAACGAAAATAATAATAATTATGATAATAATTATGACGTCCATGATGACAACATAATTAACAACAATAACAATAAAGATCATCATTAACACACAATAATAGTAGAATTAACATTAACAGCACTACTATACATGTGGAAATGCATGTGTGTCCAAGGTATACTATCATTTTATTTTTTACAAAGATGTTAATTGTCATAGCACCAGTCCTATAATCGTAGTGGCATTGGGAACAACGATAATTACTATTTCCTTCTGATGAATAGGACACTTAAAAAGGTGGGGATGTGGTATCTTTACGGTTCAACGCATTTACTTCCTTACGGCCAGCCCCCTCCCCCCCCTCCTCCTCTCCTTCTCTCCTCCTAACTATGAAAAAAATGGAGTGAGCAAATACAAAAGACTCATTATTCCACGTACAATACTGACAAATGCGGAAGTATGTACACCCGCGTTCGCTCTTTCTCACACGTACACACACGTACAGACACACCGCACGGCTTGTCCATTTTCCCTTCCCCTTCCCCCTCCCCCACCCCCTCCCCCTCCCCAAACCACTCTTCTCCACATCCCTACTTCCTCCTACACCACCTCCTCCACCCCCACTTCCTCCTTCACGCCCTCCACCCCCTTCTATCCACCCACAGACGCCCCCTCACACCCCCACCCCCACCCCCAGCCCCTTCTATCCACCCACAGACGCCCCCTCACACCCCCACCCCACCACACCCCCACCCCCTTCCCAACCTCGTAAGTGCGTCAGGTACAGCCACGGCCGCCTCGCAAGGTCCTTCTTCATAAAAAACTCGAACCCCCCCCCCTTTCGCTCGCTCCGAAAACGGGTACCGTACAATCACCAAACTCAAATCAATTCACTAAAATCAACTTCTACTACAACCAATTGATCATCTCTCCGTTATTCTACGCGAATACGAATGTTATACTACTTGAAAAAGAAGTACGACATCGGGTAAGGGAGACAGCCCCCATAGTGGAGGTAGGAAGAGAAATTCACCCGCCCCGTAGTGGCAGCGAGGGAGCTATAAAAACTAGGGCCTTTTCGCGGCCGTCGAGTTTAGGTCTTCTTGCCAGTAGGTGGATAGATGTTCCGCCCTGTCGACTCGGGAAGACTATGAGCTCGTTTCTCCGCGTGCGTAATTCCGTTCGTTGTGGACAGTTAATTGTATAGGCGTATTTTTTTCCTCCCCTCCGCGTATACGTCATTTTAGATTAGTTAGGGCTTCGTTCCCTTTCACCGAGTCCGTTTTCTGTGAAGGTTGGGGTGATACTTCCGCCATACTTGAGTTTATTAAATCGTTATTTTTTTTCATGCTAATTGCTCAATACTCCAATTTTCTCTTCGGTTACCCTACGCCACCCACTATCCCCCGTCCCCCCAAACGAAAAAACAAGACCTTTTCCTTTTTTTTAACGCGAATCACAGATGAAATTGCAGGTGAGTCACACAAAGGGTCGACTTTCACTCTGAATATGGCGGCGTACCTTCAGATAGGCCTATATCCAGATAACGGCGATTAAACTAAATTAAGACATTTTTTTTTGTCATCGGGATCGTAAACAAACGCTGGATTGACTTTTATTGCCTCGGCCAAAGCAGAAAGCAATTACCAAAGAAAAGCAGGTTTTACGTATGCGAAAAGGTAATGATTATTATTATGACTATTATTACTGTTATTGCTATTATTTTTATCATTATTATTATTATCATTAATATCATTGTCATTATCAATATCCTTATAATAATTATCATCAGTATTATTATCATCATCATCATTATTATCATTATTATCATCATTATTATTATTATCATCATTATTATTATTATCATCATTATTATTATTATCATCATTATTATTATTATCATTTTATTATCATTTTATTATCATTATTATTACTATTGTTGTTATTATTACTATCATCATTATCAATTCATAATCCATTTTTTATATAACACTCAAGACATAAGTTCCGATTGTGATAGATTATCAACTTAAACAAACAGATAATATTCTCTAGCTTCTAGAAACACTTGATTGCTAAGGCACATCCGTTATTAAGGATGGTTGGTTTTCCTTCAATTTTATGACCCTCCATCCACCCTCCCTCACCCCCTCCCACACCCCCTCCCTCACCCCCTCCCACACCCCCTCCCTCTCCCTCTCCCTCTCCCTCTACTCGTGTCAATGACCATTTTGGAATTCTTGAATTTACGTTGATAGTGTATTGAGAGAGAGAGAGAGAGAAGGAGGGAGAGAGAGAGGAAGAGAGAGAGAGAGAGGGAGGGAGGGAGGGAGAGAGAGAGAGAGAGAGAGAGAGGGAGGGAGGGAGAGAGAGGGGGAGGGGGAGGGGGAGGGGGAGGGGGAGGGAGAGAGAGAGAGAAGGAGGGAGGGAGAGAGAGAGAGAGGGAGGGAGAGAGAGAGAGAGAGAGAGAGAGAGAGAGAGAGAGAGAGAGAGAGAGAGAGAGAGAGAGAGAGAGAGAGAGGGGAGGGAGAGAGGGGGGGAGAGGGAGGGAGGGAGGGAGAGAGAGAGAGAGAGAGAGGGAGGGAGAGAGGGGGGGAGAGGGAGGGAGGGAGGGAGAGAGAGAGAGAGAGAGAGAGGGGGAGGGAGAGAGAGAGAGAGAAGGAGGGAGGGAGGGAGAAGGAGAGAAAGAGAGATATAGAGAAGGAGGGACAGAGTGAGAGAGAGAGAGAGAGAGAGAGTTTGTTTATTCACCTGTCTCTATATATATCCTACATAAAAATCCATACCTTCATCCACCTATCTATATACCTCTCTCTTTCTCATTCTCTTTTATTCCCATTTCCCTCTCTCTGTCCTCTCTATCCCCCTTTCTCTCTTTCTACCTCTCCTTATCCCATCGCTTTAGCCTTCTCTCCTCGCAACGGAAAGAAAACAGAAGCACACGAAGAGAGAGAGATGGATTATTATTGAGTACTGCATCAACACCACCATGATCGTGGTGTTGACAGGTGCCAATCACAAGGGAATCAGGCATCACGACATGAGACAGGAAAAAAGTGTGCTATTTCGTATAGTCGTTTCATTTTGTTGATTTCTTTTTTCTTTCGTTTGGATCTTTCTTACTTGGATATATGTATGTCTATATGTATATATATATATATATATATATATATATATTATATATATATATATTATATATATGTATGTATGTATATATATATATATATATATATACATATATATATATAAATATATATATATATATATATTGTATTTTTTGGGTTTTTTTTAAGTATTCTGTTACTTTGATATTGTCTCTTCCCTTTTTCTTCATCTCTAACTCTCTCTAAAATTCATTCATATATCTCTCTGTCTCATTCTTACCTATCTCTCTCTCTCTCTCTCTCTTTCTCTCTTACTCTCTCTCTCTCTCTCTCTTTCTCTCTCTTTCTCTGTCCCCCTCCCTCCCTCCCCCCCTCTCTCTTCCTCCCTCCTCTCTCTCTCTCTCTCTCTGTCTTTCTCTCTCATACTCTCTCTCTCTCTCTCTCTCTCTCTCTATCTATCTATCTATCTATCTATCTCTCTGTCTTTCTCTTTCTTACTCTCTCTCTCTATCTATCTATCTATCTCTCTGTCTTTCTCTCTCATACTCTCTCTCTCTCTCTCTATCTATCTATCTCTCTGTCTTTCTCTTTCTTACTCTCTCTCTCTCTCTCTATCTATCTATCTCTCTGTCTTTCTCTTTCTTACTCTCTCTCTCTCTCTATCTATCTATCTATCTATCTCTCTCTCCCTCCCATCTTCCCAGACTCCCTCCCCTGACCCACTTCTTTTCTTTATCACTGTGACCTCTTCCCGCCGTGACCTTCACCCCTCCCCCACGCCATGACCTGACGTCACCCACATACTCACAAATAGAGACCCTCCTGACGGGGAAATCACGAAATCGCAAGGTCCTCCGCCTGATTTTAGTTGCACAGGGAATTGCTTATTACTAGTATTACCGTCAGGCACATCCACACGCACACACACATGCTTACATACGTACACACACGCATGTGCATGTCTATCTTTATTTATATGTTTTTATTTGGCTGCTTGTGTGTATATAAATGTATATATATTATATATATATATATATATATATATATATATATATATATATATATATATATATTTTATATTTATATATATATATATATATATATATATATATATAAATATATATATATATATATTATATATATATAAATATATATATATATAAAGAGAGAGAGAGAGAGATAGAGAGAGAGAGATATTAAGTATAGATATAGATATATTCCAATACAGACATATATAATAGATAGACAGAAAGACAGAAATATACTGCACATTTTTCTTTTCTTTTTTTTTAATATTTTTCTCTCGATTCATCCCCAAACATTTTTTTACACTTACCCGCTCCCCCCACACCCAACCCCCCCTCCAAAAACGGAAATAAATCCCCCATCACTTCCTCTAACAAAATTTCCCGTCCCTGAATCCGACACAGAACGGTCCAGACGTGAAAGAATTTTAAGTTATTTCTCTCTATATTTTTTTTCTTTTTTTTTCACGACAACGAAAGTTACTCGAACGTCTTAAGACCTCGAAGCACAGACGCCAAGGAGACTGTGCCCGGATGTTGGAGATGTGGGAGAGAGAGATAGAGGGGGGGGGGGAGAGAGGGGGGAGGGAAGGAGGGAGGGAGAGAGAGAGAGAGAGAGAGAGAGAGAGAGAGAGAGAGAGAGAGAGAGAGAGAGAGAGAGAGACAGAGACAGAGACAGAGAGACAGCGAGAGAGACAGAGAGGGAGAGAGACAGAGACAGAGACAGAGAGACAGAGAGAGACAGACAGACAGAGCCAGAGAGAGACAGACAGACAGAGCCAGAGAGAGACAGACAGACAGAGCCAGAGAGAGCCAGAGAGAGACAGAGACAGAGACAGAGACAGAGACAGAGACAGAGACAGAGACAGAGACAGAGACAGAGACAGAGACAGAGACAGAGACAGAGACAGAGACAGAGACAGAGACAGATACAGAGACAGAGACAGAGACAGAGACAGATACAGAGACAGAGACAGAGACAGAGACAGAGAAATAGAAAGAGAGAAAGAAAGAGAGAAAGAGAGAGAGACAGATAGGGGCAGACAGAGACAGACAGAGACAGACAGAGATAGACAGAGAAACAGAGAGAGAGAGAAAGAGAGACGTGGGAATATCTGACGGGTGATTCGCGTCTTTGGGATTTTGTATTCTTGCACGTGGATATTTGTGTGTAACGATGATGATGATGATAATAGGGATGATAAAGATAATGATAATGGGGATAAGGATAGTAATAATCAAAATACTAATGATAATAATAGTAAACATCATAACGATAACAATGATAATAGTGATGATGGGGATAGTAACGACAATGACAACCACGATAACAACTATGATAATAATAATAATAATGACATTAATCATGATAATAATAATGATGATAACAACAGCAACAACGAAGAAGTACCTCCGATAAAGAATGACTGAGGCAAAAAAAAGGGGGGTGGGGGGGAAACGAGCTCACACACATGGCGCTGCCCGCTTGTGTAAGACTTGGCGAGTAAGGAAGGGGGAATCCCGGGAAGGAAAGAGAGAGAGAGAGGTAAAGAAGGAGAGAGAGAGAGAGAGAGAGAGAGAGAGAGAGAGAGACGGAGAGAGAGAGAGAGAGAGAGAGAGAAAGAAAGAGAGAGAGGGAGATAAAGAAGGAGACATAGAGAGATAGAAGGAGAGATAAAGAGAGAGACAGAGAGATAAAGTGAGAGACAAAGAGATATAAAGATACAGAGAGAGAGAGAGAGAGAGAAAGAAAGAGATATTTATAGGAGATATCGAGAAAGAGACAGCGTGTGGGAGGAGAAAAGAACAAAAAGAATAAGGAAAAAGAGAAAGAGAGAGAAGAAAAAGAGAAGAGAAAGAAAAAAAGAGAAAGAGAGAGAGAAAAAAAAGAGAAGAGAGAAAGAAAAAAAGAGAAAGAGAGAGAAAAAAAGAGAAGAGAAAGAGAGAAAAAAAAGAGAAGAGAGAGAGAAAAAAAAGAGACGAGAGAGAGAAAGAGAGGACCTGTTCTAGACCCAGCATCGCTCTGGCCTCTTTCTTTGCAAGCTCCGTCACCAAGAGTATTTTGACTGAGGTTGAATGTGTTTGTCTTGCAATGCAGTGGA
>NW_028234424.1:2984601-2987101 GCF_977035675.1 Penaeus japonicus
TGATAATGATCATAATAATGATAATGATGAAGATAATAACGATAACGATAACAATAACGATAATGATGACGATAATGATAAAAAAATAATAACAATGATGATTAATACAATCGTCATCTCACCATCATCATCACCATCATCACCCTCACCAGCACCCACAAAGAGAGAAGCCCAAGGCAGCAGCAGCAGCAGCGTGGGCGGGGCGAATGGGTGGGGTGAACGGGCGGCCCAAACACAAGGGCGTTCTGTTTTCTACCGTTTTCCTACCTGGCACCAGGATAGTCGCTCAGCTGGTCGCTTCCTTATCGGTGGGGGGAGGGGGGGTAGGGGTGAAGGGGGGATGGGGTAGGGTGAAGGAGGGGGTGATGGGGGGAGGAGTAGAGGGGTTGGGGAATGGGGAAGGGGGGGAGGGGCTGGGACATGAGGGGACTGGGTTATCTAAGAGGGCTGGGAGAGGGGAGGGTAAGGGAGAGGAAAATGCAGAGAGGTAGGAAGGGATAAAGGCAGATGAATAGGGTAAGAAAGAAGAGAGGAGGTAGATGGAAAGGGGAAGGGAAAAGAGAAAAGGAAAAGGGATGGATGAGGGAAAGATATAGGATGGAGGGAACGGAGGGTGGGGGTAGGGTGGGGAGGGGATAGAGGGGAAGCCGTCATTTGTCTTGAAGTTCAAAGAAAAAATATTGCTTCGCTTTATCTGTCTACGTGTGTTAATATTTGCGTGGGTGTATGTGCATGCGAATCTGTCTCTGTGTGTGTTTATGTACGTGGTGTGCGTACGTGTATATGTGTGTATATACTTGTAAGTGTATCTGTACGTGTGTGTCTTTGGACATCAATGTATATGTATGTACATGTGTATGTCTGTATGCAATCGTGTTATCAAATGCGCAAGCAGATGAATAATTCTCAAGGCGCTTTATATAAAAAGATGGTCACCTTAAATGGAGCTTCCTATCAACACGGGAGCCTATGACCTCCAACAGACGTTAAAAACACGTGTCTTTATTTATATCTTTATCATTATTATTGTTGTTTACTTAGATTTTGGTTAAAAGATGGATATGATAAATGGGAAATGATTGTAAGGTAGATTGGGAAGGGAATGAATAGGGGAAGGATCGAATAACCAAGGAATATGAGTAGATAGAAAATATTTGAAAAAAGAAGAAAAGAAAAGAAAAAAATATATATATATCTATATATCTATATATATATATATATATATATATATATATATATATATATATATGTATGTATGTATGTGTGCATGTATGCATATATACATGTCAAATGCGTGGAGTGAATTGATAAACAAGATAATTCCTCACATGTCCAGTTAGAAGAAAAAAAATGACTCGAAATAAAATTTAAAAAAATAAGAATTCACACTATCACGAAAACCTAAACACACACACACTATCAAAAAAAAGACACCCTACTACAAAAAAAAAACAATTATTTTACCCTATTAAAAAAAAACTCCGTCCACAACTTTGCGAAATCCAAACACACCTATTTCTAAAAAAAAAAAAAAAAAAAAAAAAAAAAAAGAGAGACCCAAAATATTGCAAAACCTCAACAATAAAATGTTACGAAATCGAATCCCGTGATATTTACTCCGCCGGCAACTGTTTCCTTCAACGAAATCTTACACGAAGGTCTTCCTCGTTCGACCTGTGGTATTTGGGCGCCGTCAGAGGATCTGTTTTCCGATGGTCTGATAATATATGCATGTCTGTTTGCGTTTGGGTGGTTGTTTATGTCGTGTCGTGTGTGTGTGTGTGTGTGTGTGTGCGTGTGTGTGTGTGTGTGTGTCTTGTGTGTTTTGTTTTGTTTTGTTTTTATTTTTACGAGAGATATATTTTTGGGATTTTTTTTTCTCTCTTGCTTTGTCTGTTTATTTGACTGTTTTTTTTTTTCTCTCTCTCTCTCTTTCTCTCTTTCTCTTTCTCTCTCTCTCTCTCTCTCTTTGTGTGTGTGTGTGTGTTTGTGTGTGTCCATTTCTCTCTCCGTCTCTCTCTCTCTCTCTCTCTCTCTCTCTCTCTCTCTCTCTCTCTCTCTCTCTCTCTCTCTCTCTCTCTCTCTTTGTGTGTGTGTGTGTGTGTGTGTTTCTATTTCTCTCTCTCTCTCTCTCTCTCTCTCTCTCTCTCTCTCTCTCTCTCTCACTCACTCATTCTCCCACTCCCTCTTTCTCAATCTCTCTCACCCTCCCCCCTCTCTTTCTCTCAATCCACCTATCTATCCATCCACCAACTTCCACCAAGAAACAGAAACGAAGAAAACAAAACAAAAGGAAAACAAAAAAAAAGCCTCCATTTTCTTTCGTTCTTTGTCAACACTCTTCATGCCTTGACATATATGGCGAAGATCAAATGCTAATGTCTTTTTTAATAACCTTGAGAGATTCGAAATGATTGTATGATGTATAAGATTGGGTTGAAGTGAAGGGTATGCGTGCTGAATAACTTATGGCGGTTGGTAAAGGTTTTATGTATCGAAG
>NW_028234424.1:2992101-3004601 GCF_977035675.1 Penaeus japonicus
CCCTTTCTTTGAATACCTTTTCTGAATTACTTGTTAGCCAAAAAAAAAGAAAAAAAAATCATATAGATTTATCTTGTTCCTCGTGTCTAATCATATATATTTCAATTTATCTCCTCTTCCACTTTATTCACCACATTTCATTTCTCTTTCTCCCTGAGATTCACTCCTGTTTAACACTAGCTTAACGTAAAAAAAATAAAAAATAAAATCTGAGCGCACGCATGACCCTTGACCCTTGACAGTCACTCGAAGGAAAAGAGTGGTGACGTCATCCCTCCAAAGTGACCCTTTTAACTGCGTGACCTCTCGTTGACCTTGGACAGTGCGTAGGAGGGAGGGGAGAGGGAAAGAGAGTGAGAATGAAAAGGAATTAGTAAGAATTGTGGAAATAGAATGAGAATTCAAAGCCAAATGAGAGAGAAGGAAAAAAAAGGAAAATGACAGAAGAAGGGAAAGATAGAGATGGAGAGAGAGATGGAAAACAAGGAAGGATGGAAAGGAAGAGATGGAGAGAGGAGGAAAACAAAGAAAATGAGATAAAGTAGGGAGAGATTAAGGCAAGTGGAAATCGTGAAGAATAAGAGAACAGAGAAAAAACAAAGCGAAGCAGAATTAGTAATAAAGATAGCGAGAATTAAGAAGAAAAAAAAGAAAAAGGAGGAGGGATAGAACAAAACAAGTGGATATTGTGACGAAGAAGAAGAGGAAGAAAAAGAAGAAAGATATGAAAACGAAGAAAAATAAAATAAGGGAGGGAAAAAGTAGCGAGAGAGAGAGGAAAAAAAATATTAAAGGAATGCTTGATACTTAACATCATGCACTTGCTAACCTTATGAGACATACCTTAGCAAATCGTTTCGAGCGAAAAACTGCTAGGTTAGTGAGTCAAGAGAGCGCGGGGTATCGCCATGACCTTTGACCTCGTGGGAGACAACAATATCAACAGTGTTAGTTCAGAAAAGGCGTGGACTCACTGACCTCTTTGCAACTCTTGTCCAGGAAGCGTCCCCCCCTTCCCTCCTCCCCTCCTCCTCCCCCTCCCCTCCTCCTCCCCCTCCTCCCCTCCTTCCCTTCTTCCCCTCCTCCTCCCCCTCCCCTCCTCCTCCCCCTCCCCTCCTCCTCCTCCTCCTCCCCTCCTCCTCTTTCCTTTATCCTCCGTCATCTTTCTCCCCCTTCACTTAATTCTCCCTCTTTCTGGTCCCCTTTCTCCCTCACTCTCTCTCGTTTTTTTTTTTCTTTGACTTTATCTTCTTTCCTTGCTTTTCCATCTCGTTTATCGATGTATTCCACTCTACCTCTCACCTTTCCTTCATCTACCTTTTCGTTTTTTCAACGTCTCTTATTCCATCCCCCTCCCCCCCCCCCCATAAACGATGCTTCTACCTCCTCTTTCTCTCTCTCTCCCCTGCTACCCACACCTCTTTCTTTTCCCTTCCCCCCTCCCCCCTGCACTCACACAATACTTCCCCCCCACAACCTCCTCCTCCTCTCCTCCTCCTCCTCTCCTCCTCCTCTTCCTCCTCCTCTCCTCTTCTCCTCTTCTCCTCTCCTCCTCCTCTTCATCTCCTCCTCTCCTCCTCCTCTTCCTTCTCCTCCCCTCCTCCTCCTTCACCACCTCCTCTCCTCCTCCTCTTCCTCCTCCTCCTCCTCCCCAATGATACTTCCACCACACCCCCACCGCCACTCCCACCCCCATCCCCCCCACCCTCTCCCCTTTCCCTCCCCCAGGGAAGGCTATTCATCACCCCCCCCTCCCCATCACCCCACCCCCTTTCCCCCACCCCCACACCCACCCCGAAATGTCATCCAAAAAGGAAAAAAAAAAGAGTGAAAGTGAATAAAGTCTAAAAGCAAATGTTAAGAAGACAAATTCCTAAGTCACTCGAGTTCTAGGTGCATAAACATCGCCTGTATTCTAGGTCTTGTGTGTGACTAGAACGCAGGGTCTGAAAACGTGATATAGGGAACGATATAAAGATACGAACTATCAGTTATCGAGTTATTTATAGGTGTGACAATGATACACATCTATCTATCTACATATCTACCTATCTATATACATATCTATCTATCTATATACATATCTATCTATCTATATACATATCTATCTATCTATATACATCTCTATCTATCTATATACATATCTATCTATCTATATACATATCTATCTATCTATCTATCTACATATCTATCTATCTATATACATGTCTATCTATCTATATATCTATCTATCTATCTATGGATCTATTTTTCTTTCTATCTATCTATCTATCTATCAATCTATCTTTCTATCTATCTATCTATCTATCGATCCACCTATCTATCTATCTATGAATCTATCTATCTATCTATCTATCTACCTATCTATCTATCTATGAATCTACCTATCTATCTATCTATGAATATATCTATTTATATACACATATATTTCATATCTAAATCTATATCTTTCCAGTATTCACTAAAAGAAAAGGAGGAGGGAAGAAGGAGAAAAAGAAAAGAAGGAAAGAGGAGAAAGAAAGAAAGAAAAGAAGCAAGGGGAAGGAAAAGAGAGAAAAAAGAAAAAAAAAGATATAGGAAAAATAGGGGGAAAAAAAGAATAGAAATAGGGGGAGGAAAAGTAATAAAAAAAGAAAAAGGGAGGAAAAAAAGAAAGAAAAAGAAGTAAAAATCAAGAAAAAAGGGGAAGAAAAAGGAAGTGGGAGAAAGAAGAGAAAAAAAGAAAGAGAAAAAAAAAAGAAAAAAAGAAAATAAAGAATGGAACAGCAAAAAGGAATGTAGAGATGATACAGCAAAAGAGAAGAACAGAAGAAAAGAAAGAAAAGTAAGAAAAAGAAAATGAAGGAAAGAAGGGGAGAAAAGAGGAAAAAAAAGAAAAAAAGAAACGTAACAACGAGTCGCCCCGGGAAGGTATAGGAGTAAGGGAGAATAGAAAATTTAGAAGTAGTTACAGGGATGGGAAAGAAAAAGTAAGAGATAAAAAGGAAAGAAAAATAGATATTTAAATAATAGGAATGGTTTGATATAGGAAATTAAAGAATTGTTTATAAGAAAGAATTGATATGAATAGTCTTAAGTTATATAAGAGTGGAGTAAAATGAAGGGATTTCGGGAGGGGGGGGGGGGGGGGGGGAAAATATAAAGGAAAAAAAAGTAAGAAGAGGAAAAAAGAAAAAAGAAGAAAGATATGAAAACGAAGAAAATAGATTATTGAGGGAGGGATTAAATAGGAGCGAGAGAGAGAGGAAAAAAAAAATAATATTATTGGAATGCTTGTTACTAACATTCAGGCACTTGCTACCGTATGAGACATACCTTAGCAAATCGTTTCGAGCGTAATAAAAAAACTGCGAGGTTTGTGAGTCAGAGGAGCGCGGGGTATCGCCATGACCTTGTGGACCTCGGGGGAAGAATACATATGCATCGGGGTAGGGCAGGTATAGGCGGGGTCGCACTGACGCGTGACATCGCGGGGCCTGGTTGCGGCACCCCCCGCCCCAGGGGGTGGGGGGGGGGGGCCCCCCCCCCGGGCAGGGGGGTGGGGGGGGGTGGGGGGGGGATGGGGGGGGTCACCACACGCCGACAGCCCCCGCCCACGCACGACAGACACACCGCCGCCCCGCCGAGGCACCGGCGCACCAGCCGCCGAACAGCACACGCCGCCGCCCACGCACAGCGTCCGCTAGAACCAAGGCCGCCGACAAGAAGCCGCGGGGACGGGGTGCCGACAGGATTGCGGGCGCAAACGGCTCGGTTGGCGCCCGAAGGGAGGGGCCACGGGCGACAGCTCGCGCGAGGCGGGGGGGGGGGGCGGGGGGGGTGGGGGGGGCCGGGCGGGGCTGCGCGGGGTGCGTGGGTGGCCTAGCGTCGCACTCAGGGCCGGTGGATCCGGGGCGGGGGGGATTCGGCGAGGTGACTGACCCCGCCCCCCCCCCACACCATTATTCGTTGCGGCGTCCGCTACAGCACGGGCGAGACGGGAGACCAGGAGTCCCCACCCTTTAACCAAACACTCCGCAGGGAGGGGTACAGGAACCACCGCCCCCGGCTCGCTCTCTTGTCGGCCCCCTCTTCCGACACGCCGACGAGCCGCCAAGACGCGCAGCCGGGGGGCTGCTCAGGTGTGTGTATGTATGTGTGTGTTTGTGTGTCTACATGGAGAAGCCTGATTACCGATGTCACTGAATTTACATCAAGTGAGCCTTTCCTTCCACTTAATTCCGGCGACCTACATAGCCACATAGCCTACATACTCAGCGACCCTGAGAAGCGACCTTTTGCAAATAAAGCTTTAGGGACATGAATAGGCCTCCTTTTGCAATGGCACCGTCAAGAAACAAACCACTTTCGTCTCACGTCATTCTCACTTTCTCCATTTTTTTTTTTTTTTTGTCTTTATTTACGACGCCCTGGGATTGTAATTATCAAAAAAAGAAAAAGAAAAAAAGAAAGAAAAGAAAAGGTATTTTGTAAGGAAGCATTTGTCTTCATGAGAGACACGCTTAATAGCCTCTTCTACTAAGTTTTTTTTTTTTTTTTTTTTTTTGGGGGGGGAGGGGGTTATGAATGACTGTTTGGAAGGGAGTGAATAAGAGGGATAGTTATAACGAGGGTTAGTCATAACGAAGGATAGTAATAACGAAGGATAGTAATAACGAAGGATAGTCATAACGAAGGATAGTACTAACGAAGGATAGTAATAACGAAGGATAGTCATAACGAAGGATAGTACTAACGAAGGATAATAATAACGAAGGATAGTTATAACGAAGGATAGTTATAACGAAGGATAGTACTAACGAAGGATAGTTATAACGAAGGATAGTTATAACGAAGGATAGTACTAACGAAGGATAGTTATAACGAAGGATAGTAATAACGAAGGATAGTACTAACGAAGGATAGTTATAACGAAGGGTAGTAATAACGAAGTGCTAATGCTCTACATGTAGTCGAGATGCTCGCATAATGAAGGCAGTGGAGAAAGAATGAAAGAAGAGAGAGGTTAAATATGAGGAAAGTATGTTCTAGCATGAGGGAGGCGAAAGATCTGTGCATGTTAGGTATGTGTTATACGAGAGAACCGAGATGGCAGAAGCGTATTATGTGACAGATGTTATAACCTGGAAGTGATGAATACCTATCTCATTATGAGAAAGACGAGAGAGAGCCTGTGCATGATAAGAATATGTCATGCGCATAACACGGATGCATTTCAGAACGAGATAGACGTAATACTGAGCATAACAAAAAGGCGATAGAAGTGAAAAGCTAAACATGACAGGACTTTCTCATGCACGAAAAGACGAAAAAAAAAATTCATGGCGACAATATATTTCAGTATGAGACAAACGAAAGCTGAAACATGACAAGAATGTGCCAGAAGAATTAGAAGAAAAAAACGAGAATGGAATGACAAGAATGTATTATGGTATGACAGCTACGAGAGGTTACGCATGATAATAATGTGCGGATGGGATTATCATGACGGAAATAAAATGATCGAGAACTGCATTTTTTTTTTTCAGAACACTTGAAATAACATATAACATTAATTATAGTGTATAGTGAAACAAATCATCATGTCACCATACAGTATAATGCAATGTCACCATATCATAAAGACATAAGATTACTATACATCTTCGTAATATATGAAAAAAATCAATGAAAATACATCAAACAAAATTAAAAGAAAAAAAATGAATAATTAATTCATTCGTATCAGTGAAGGATGATAGCAAATCCTTATCGGATTATAAGCGAGTCAATTATTTCTGGGAAGTAGGCCTATGACACCTTACCTTTAATCGCATTAGCTACCCATTAAGTCTAAGCTTATATGTGTTGTTGTTGCAAAGGAGGATAAAAAGGTTAAAAGAAGAGAGAGAGAAGGTCGGAGGTATGTGTGTGTATAATATATATATATATATATATCTATATATATATATATATATATATATATATATATATATATATATATGTGTGTGTGTGTGTGTGTGTGTGTGTGTGTGTGTGTGTGTGTGTGTGTGTGTGTGTGTGTGTGTGTGTGTGTGTGTGTGTGTGTGTGTGTGTGTGTGTGTATAGACAAGTATATATATGAAAATGATGATAGACAGACAGACAAACAAATCTATAAACCAACAAAAACAAATAAATGAATAAATCCATAAAAAAAAGATGAATATACAGGTGCGTGTGTAGAGGGGGGTATATATATAAAAAAAAAAACATCCACAAAGATAACAAAAAAAAAAAAAATACAATGAAGTAAGCTAAAACCGGAGACAAACTTCAACCTGACTGAACACAGAGGCGTAGTTGCTAAAGCATTACAAGACAAATGCATTGCAAGAGAACACGAGTTGCGTGTTGGGTTTCGGGTAAGAGGAGAAGGAGAAGTAGAGAGAGAGAAAAAAAGAAAGAGAGAGAAGAAAGGATAGAGAGATAGATAGATAGAACGAGAGCTAAAATGTGTACATCGTTTTAGTCACGCTTAATACAACTTTTCTCTGTGCATTTCCTTGAAGGAAAACTAAAGCTAAAGTTATGTGAATAAAGGTTATTAAAAAAAACTTCAGAATAAACAAGAATAAACATAATAAACAAGAACAAACAAAAACAAACAAGAACAAACAAAAACAAACAAGAACAAACAAGAATAAACAAGAGAGAAGAATCTCTATTTTGTATCCCTCCTTTCCCTTTTAAACCAAAAATCTCAAATCAAAGCAAATCAACTAAAGGATTATTGATATCTGCCCTTAATATTTATTGGTGTCATTGTGTCAGCCACCTTCCCAACGACGCAAAAAAATATATATAATATCATTGTTCACACTGGCAAGGTAAACGGGGACTTTCGCTCGACCAATATCTCTAACATGGGTCTTTTCCAATTGGATTTACCACCTTTTTTTACAATTTATGTCTTGTAAATCTCAATGGATATATGTCTATGTATCTATCTGTAGTATTTACATTTGATAGATGTGAAAGTAAGCCGTTTTATTACTTGTAATGTGTATGGATTCGTGAATTCGTAACGCGTTTCACTTGGCGTTCCGAAATGGGATTCGAACTTATTGTTGTAAATGTTGAAAAGGTTTCAATACGAATCTATAATTTCACAAGGGAAACGTATACAATGCTGATGAAGCTGTAAAACGCGAACCGTAAATAACAAACAAGAAACGTAAAACGATTGTAAATATTGTAAATATAGCCATGATGAAGGATTTATTCCTGTTCATCCATTTTTACTTCAGTTCTGCTGTATTATACATCGTATTTACATCGTCAGTGACAACAAGAACAACAATATCTGAGTGACGCCTGGCATTTTCCCGAAAATTTTGTTGTTATCAAGAGATATTTTTCTTTGTTTGTTTGTTAGTATGAGACAACATATCCCCTATCAACAAACCATCCACAAGAAAATAACAAACCAAAGCAACTTACCTAAATCCTCAAACATAAACAACATAAGCAGAGCAAATCAATTAGACAAACAAATCAAAACTAATTAAAATATATAGGAAAATCCTCACATTGCTTACCTGAAGCTGGGTTGGCTGACGTCGAAGTAGAAGGCAAAGGAGGCGCGGACGGTGCAGTAGCGGTGGAGGGTGAAGCTTGATGTTGAGGCGCCATTGCGAACGCGGAAACCTGAGACAAAAAAATATATATAGTTAATCACTGTTTGTTTTTATTTCTCTCTTTTGGAATTTCTCTCTTTGGAAAGAGAAGGAAAATAGAAAGAAAGAGACGATAGAGAGAGCGAGAGAGAGAGAAAGAGAAGCAGAACAGAGAGAGAGAGAGAGAGAGATGGATAAATAGAGAGAGAGAGAGAGAGATGACATAATGACCTTTTGTCCTTATCAGCACCGAAAGACCAAGAGTCCTACTAGAAACATCCTGCTAATGATAAGAGTTGATAAGCCTCCCTCTCTATCCCTCCCTCCCTCCCCCTCAGTCCCATCCCCGTTCTTACTCGTCCTTACTCCCCCCTCCCCTATCCCTCTTCTCCCCTTCCCCTTTCTACTCTCCTTCCCCCTCCTTTTCCCTTCTCTATCCCCTCCCTCCTTACCCCTTCCTTTCTACCCCCCCCCTACCTCTATATCTCTATATCTCTATATCTCTATATCCCTACCATCTCCACCCCTCCCTCTTGACCACGCCTTCCCTACCCCCCCTACCTATCCCCACCATCCCAATCCTCCTGTTAGTCCCCTATCCCCCTACCAGTCCCCTACCAGTCCCCTACCAGTCCCCTATCCCTCTACCAGTCCCCTACCAGTTTCCTATCAGTCCCCTACCAGTCCCCTATCCCCCTACCAGTCCCCTATCCCCCTACCAGACCCCTACCAGTCCCCTACCAGTCCCCTATCCCCCTACCAGTCCCCTACCAGTCCCCTACCAGTCCCCTATCCCTCTACCAGTCCCCTACCAGTTTCCTATCAGTCCCCTACCAGTCCCCTATCCCCCTACCAGTCCCCTATCCCCCTACCAGTCCCCTACCAGTCCCCTACCAGTCCCTTACCAGTCCCCTACCAGTCCCCTACCAGTCCTCTACCAGTCCCCTATCCCCCTACCAGTCCCCTACCAGTCCCTTACCAGTCCCCTACCAGTCCCCTACCAGTCCCCTAACCCCCTACCAGTCCCCTACCAGTCCCCTACCAGTCCCCTACCAGTCCCTTACCAGTCCCCTACCAGTCCCCTAACCCCCTACCAGACCCCTACCAGTCCCCTACCAGTCCCCTACCAGTCCCTTACCAGTCCCCTACCAGTCCCCTACCAGTCCCCTAACCCCCTACCAGTCCCCTACCAGTCCCCTACCAGTCCCCTACCAGTCCCTTACCAGTCCCCTACCAGTCCCCTAACCCCCTACCAGTCCCCTACCAGTCCCCTACCAGTCCCCTACCAGTCCCCTAACCCCCTACCAGTCCCCTACCAGTCCCCTACCAGTCCCTTACCAGTCCCCTACCAGTCCCCTACCAGTCCCCTACCAGTCCCTTACCAGTCCCCTACCAGTCCCCTACCAGTCCCCTACCAGTCCCCTACCAGTCCCCTAACCCCCTACCAGTCCCCTACCAGTCCCCTACCAGTCCCTTACCAGTCCCCTACCAGTCCCCTACCAGTCCCCTACCAGTCCCTTACCAGTCCCCTACCAGTCCCCTACCAGTCCCCTACCAGTCCCCTACCAGTCCCCTACCAGTCCCCTACCAGTCCCCTACCAGTCCCCTAACCCCCTACCAGTCCCCTACCAGTCCCCTACCAGTCCCCTACCAGTCCCTTACCAGTCCCCTACCAGTCCCCTAACCCCCTACCAGTCCCCTACCAGTCCCCTACCAGTCCCCTACCAGTCCCCCACCAGTCCCCTACCAGTCCCCTACCAGTCCCCTAACCCCCTACCAGTCCCCTACCAGTCCCTTACCAGTCCCCTACCAGTCCCCTACCAGTCCCCTAACCCCCTACCAGTCCCCTACCAGTCCCCTACCAGTCCCCTACCAGTCCCTTACCAGTCCCCTACCAGTCCCCTACCAGTCCCCTAACCCCCTACCAGTCCCCTACCAGTCCCCTACCAGTCCCTTACCAGTCCCCTACCAGTCCCCTACCAGTCCCTTACCAGTCCCCTACCAGTCCCCTAACAGTCCCCTACCAGTCCCTTACCAGTCCCTTACCAGTCCCCTAACAGTCCCCTATCCCCCTACCAGTCCCCTATCCCCCTACCAGTCCCCTACCAGTCCCCTACCAGTCCCCTATCCCCCTACCAGTCCCCTACCAGTCCCCTACCAGTCCCTTACCAGTCCCCTACCAGTCCCCTACCAGTCCCCTACCAGTCCCTTACCAGTCCCCTACCAGTCCCCTACCAGTCCCCTACCAGTCCCTTACCAGTCCCCTACCAGTCCCTTACCAGTCCCCTACCAGTCCCCTACCAGTCCCCTACCAGTCCCCTATCCCCCTACCAGTCCCCTACCAGTCCTCTACCAGTCCCTTACCAGTCCCCTACCAGTCCCCTATCCCCCTACCAGTCCCCTACCAGTCCTCTACCAGTCCCTTACCAGTCCCCTAACAGTCCCCTATCCCCCTACCAGTTCCCTACCAGTCCCCTACCAGTCCCCTACCAGTCCCCTATCCCCCTACCAGTCCCCTACCAGTCCTCTACCAGTCCCCTATCCCCCTACCAGTCCCATACCAGTCCCCTACCGTCCCCCTACCAGTCCCCTACCAGTCCCCTACCAGTCCCCTACCAGTCCCCTACCAGTCCCCTACCAGTCCCCTACCAGTCCCCTACCAGTCCCCTACCAGTCCCCTACCAGTCCCCTATCCCCCTACCAGTCCCCTACCAGTCCCCTACCGTCCCCCTACCAGTCCCCTACCAGTCCCCTACCAGTCCCCTACCAGTCCCCTACCAGTCCCCTACCAGTCCCCTACCAGTCCCCTACCAGTCCCCTACCAGTCCCCTACCAGTCCCCTACCAGTCCCTTACCAGTCCCCTACCAGTCCCCTACCAGTCCCCTACCAGTCCCCTACCAGTCCCCTACCAGTCCCCTACCAGTCCCCTACCAGTCCCCTACCAGTCCCCTACCAGTCCCCTACCAGTCCCTTACCAGTCCCCTACCAGTCCCCTACCAGTCCCTTACCAGTCCCCTACCAGTCCCCTACCAGTCCCCTACCAGTCCCTTACCAGTCCCCTACCAGTCCCTTACCAGTCCCCTACCAGTCCCTTACCAGTCCCCTAACAGTCCCCTATCCCCCTACCAGTTCCCTACCAGTCCCTTACCAGTCCCTTACCAGTCCCCTACCAGTCCCCTACCAGTCCCTTACCAGTCCCCTACCAGTCCCCTACCAGTCCCTTACCAGTCCCCTATCCCCCTACCAGTCCCCTACCAGTCCCCTATCCCCCTACCAGTCCCATACCAGTCCCCTACCGTCCCCCTACCAGTCCCCTACCAGTCCCCTACCAGTCCCCTACCAGTCCCCTACCAGTCCCTTACCAGTCCCCTATCCCCCTACCAGTCCCCTACCAGTCCTCTATCAGTCCCCTATCACCCTACCAGTTTCCTACCAGTCCCCTATCACCCTACCAGTTTCCTACCAGTCCCCTATCCCCCTACCAGTCCCCTACCAGTCCCTTACCAGTCCCCTACCAGTCCCCTACCAGTCCCTTACCAGTCCCCTACCAGTCCCCTATCCCCCTACCAGTCCCCTACCAGTCCCCCCCTTACCAGTCCCCTACCAGTCCCCTACCAGTCCCTTACCAGTCCCCTACCAGTTTCCTACCAGTCCCCTACCAGTCCCCTATCAGTCCCCTACCAGTCCCCTACCAGTCCCCTCCCCGGAAACGAAATCAGAGACCAGCTTATAAGCAGCAAGAGTTGGGGAGACGCGGTGTCCTTGAACTAATCAAAGCTACGGTGTTCTCTCCCTGTCTGTCTTTCTGTCTGTCTGTCTGTCGATTTGTCTGTCTGGCTGGCTATTTGTCTAGCTGTTTGTTTGGTTGTTTCTCTGTCTTTTTTGTCTGTTTGGTTGTTTCTCTGTCTTTGTTTGTCTGTCTGCTGTCTGTTTCTCTCTATATATATATATCTTTTCTCTCTCTCTTTATCTCTATTTTCTCTCTCTCTCTTTCTATTTCTCTCTCTCTCTCTCTCTCTCTCTCTCTCTCTCTCTCTCTCTCTCTCTCTCTCTCTCTCTCTCTCTCTCTCTCTCTCTCTCTCTCTCTCTCTCTCTCTCTCTCTGTCTGTCTCTCTCTCTCTCTCTCTCTCTCTCTCTCTCTCTCTCTCTCTCTCTGATGATAGCAATAACGATAATTATGATAATGATTATGATAAGGAAAATAATAACAATAATGATAAGGATGATAACAATGATGATAACAAATAATAATAATGACAATAATAATGATAATAATCATATTAATAATAATAATAATAATAATATGTTAATAATAATAAGAAGAAGAAGAAGAAACACCAACAATAATAATAACATCATTGATAACAAAGATAATGATACTAATGACTAGATAAACAACATAACAAGGCCCCGAATGACGATGAGCTGCATCTTGCAAATACAACCAATAGATGACTCTGGCCTCCTAAAGTATAAGGGTGTGGTCGCCTTAAGTGGCGTGGATTCCAAAGGGGCAAAAAAAGGGGGGGAGGGTGGATAGGGGTTGGGAGGAGGGGTGGGGAGGGGGAGGGTGGATAGGGGTTGGAAGGAGGGGTGGGGAGGGGGAGGGTGGATAGGGGATGGGAGGAGGGGTGGGGAGGGGGAGTGAGGGAGGGAGGGAGGCATACACTTATAAATAGATTAGGATGAAGGGGTTTGGACAAAAAAAATGGTTGAGGTTGGATAGATATTTCGGTGGGTTTGATTTCATGATTTCGGATGGGGTGTTGATGGAGGATGTGGAGGGAAGGAGGAAGGGAGGGAGGGAGGTAGAAAGAAGGAGGGAGGGAGGAAGAAGGAGGGAAAGAGGTAGAAAGAGGGAG
>NW_028234424.1:3009601-3022101 GCF_977035675.1 Penaeus japonicus
AGTAGATAAACACCTACATATAGAGAGAGTTAGAAATCGATAGACAGAACTTGAAATACGTCTTGCTTCATAAAACAATAACAAATATTTATTGTAAAAAGTGATAACCAACTCATTACCAAGAAGTCGTATCTATTATCATTCCCAGTATTAACTTCTTTTCCGCATCAGTTTCACGTATCAACTTATCAGAAACGTTCTGGTTTTAAAGTTATCAATTACGTCCTTATTTTCCATTCACACTAACTAAGGCTGTTCTGAGTGTTAATGAATGAAGCAGGGAGGATCCACACTCAGGTAGGGTATGTGGTTGTTTTGTCTGCTTGTCTGTATTCGTTTTTTTCCCATGTGTGTGAAAAAATGGGGATTAATTCGTTTTGAGAGAGAGTGGTACTCACGCACAAACTGATATTTATTCACTTATAAAAAAAACAACACTCATGCGTGTAAATTATAAATTTAATAATTTACACTTATTTATTTATACTTGTTCATATATAAAAAAACACTCATACGCACGCAAACACATACTCACACACACACATAAATATAAACAAACACATCTACATACACATTACTTCATATGCTCATTAACACCCCCCACCCCATCCCCACCACCACCACCACAATCCCACCCCACCACCACCCTAAAAAAGGCACAGACTTGCCAACAGACAGATCCAACCCCATGATATGATAATCACGTCATTTCTGATGACACGTCACCCTGTAATTGACACATGACAAAGGGGGATCGGTAGAGGTAATCTCAGTCTCTATCAAGGTTAGAGACAAACGTTATCTTAATGTGACAAGGAAGAGTAACCTGAACGTTTCTACTATGAATGTTGTGGTGATTATGGTGATGATAGGATGAATGTTTTGGGTTTTCTTCTATTTTGGAGGTGAATTTAGCTATCTTTTCTATCTAGCGGTCTTTTTCCGTCTCTTGATCGAGTTGTCTCCTTTTCTCTCTCTCTCTCTCTATCTATCTATCTATCTATCTTTCTCTCTCTCTCTTTCTTTCTCTCTCTCTCTCTCTCTCTCTCTCTCTCTCTCTCTGTGTATCTATCTATCTATTTCTCTCTCTCTCTCTCTCTCTCTCTCTCTCTCTCTCTCTCTCTCTCTCTCTCTCTCTCTCTCTCTCTCTCTCTATCCCTCTCTCTCTCTCTCTCTCTCTCTCTCTCTCTCTCTCTCTCTCTCTCTCTCTCTCTCTCTCTCACTCTCACTTTCTCTCTCTATCTCTCTATCTATCTATCATTATCGATCTGTCTATCAATCTAAAAATATCCCTTCATCCTTGAATCCCAAAGCACACCAGAAAAGGAATAAAAAAAGGGACCATGTAGGCAAAGATGGCGCGATCTCACGCCGCCTTCATAACAAAGTCAAGTCAACATCAAAGGCAATTTTTTTACTTCTTTTTTTTTTCTTTCTTTTAAGCCTCGGACATCTTATCTCTGCTCCTTATCATCCGCGTTTAGAGTCGTGTGTTCTGTATTCGATTTCTTCTTCTTTCCTCTCTTCCCCTATTCCTTCTTGGGTCTGGGCCTCTTCCTCCTCCTTCTTCTTGTCTTCTACTACTCCTTCTTCTTGTCTTCTTCTTTTACTTCTTCTTCTTGTCTTCTTCTACTCCTTCTTCTTCCTTTTCTTTCTCCTTCTCCTCATCGTACATCCTCTTCTTCAGTTTTATTTTCTTCGATTGATTTTTCATCTTCCTATTTCTTATTCTTTTCCTTTTTCTTCTTTATCTTCTTCCTATTTCTTCTTTTTTTTCTTTTTTCTTCTTATTTCTCTTTCTTCATCATCATCATCCTATCCTCTTCATCCTCTTTTTTCTTCATTTTCTTATTATTTACCCCTTCTTCTTCTTCTTCTTCATCATCATCATCATCCTCCCTTTATTTCCCCTTCTTCATGTTCATTCCCTCCTTCTTTCTCCTCCTCCTCCCTCTTCTTCTGCTTCTTTCTCTCCCACCTCGATCGCAATCACGCCACAGACACCATACCAACCTTGGTCTATCAGCTGACATTCAGCATCAGTTTTGAGGTTATCTGGGACAGCTCATCTCGGATATTAGGCTACATCCTGTTGCACCATTCGGAGAGCTTGCCATTTCTCTGTTGCAAGTCATTACTGCTTTACGGGGGTTTTCGTTGTCTCAGGGTTAGTGTAACGCATACTTTTTTCCGGCTCGTCTAGTGGTTAAAGTCTCCCATTGCGTTAGATCAGTGTTGTGTGGTGGATAGATCCATGTTAATGTTCGACGTATCATTTTATGCCCGTCATAAGAACATTTGCAGCATTTGCAACAAGGTCTCATCAGTGTTCAATATAGTTTCATTATCTCTTATCTCTTGTCCTATGAAGTCGACGTAAATTCTGATTTTCAGATAACAATTTTGTTAATTGAGATAAGGTTTACATTTATAATATGTATTACTATAATGTCAACTGATTATTGTCAAGAGAGAGAGAGAGAGAGAGAGAGAGAGATTGTCTTCAATTACGAAAATACATGAATAAATATTGAAGATAAAAATATAAAGAATATAGATATATAATCAAGTAAGATGTTTTATTTTTAAAAAGTAAAGCAATGAGTTCATGGACAGACAGACTAACGAATTAATAAATATCTTAATAGAGTTGATAAACGACAATAGGTAAAGGAATTTAAATATGCAAAGTCTTCTAAAAAGAGAAACAAAAAAAGACTACACACTTGCAAAAGACAAATATTTCATGGTAGAGATTAAAGAGTCTAAAATAACTAACAACAATTATAAGAATGAAGAGCAAGAGAATCTAACAAATAAAAAAACAAGGAAGAAAAGACAGACAGACAGACACTAGAATAGTATAAGCAAAAAAAAACGGAGCAAAAGAAACAAAATCCAAGGACATGCAGACAAGAGAGACAGAGAGAGAGATAGAAGAAAAAAAATTAAGAAAACCTCTTACCTGTCGTCGACTTTAGAGATACAGGAACTCCCTTATTAAAGACAGGTAAAGCACCAGCACTCACTTAGGGACCGTTAGAAGGCCTTTGTTATTATTCACAGTTGATATAAGTTCTTGGATCCGATTCTATGTTCAATGGGAGACTATGCAAATCAGCAGTTTATTTGTTTTTGTTTACCGTGCCATGTGACTATCAAGGACCCATTTCTTGCAAGGCATTTTGGTCACTGATTTATTTCTCGGGTCATTTAGGTATGTCACTCTTTCAGGTTTCAATTATTATGTTCTTATTGGAATATCACTGTTTCACTGCTTCTTCTTCTTCTTCTTCTTTTATTAAATCTACACAGAAAAAAAAAGATTGGAGGCCAAAAAAAAAAGAGAGAAAGAGAGAGAGAGAAAAAAAAAAAATTTTAGTAAACGACACCTCGGAAACACTCAGTAAAGACGAACGAATCACACTTCTCTTAAATCCACACGACCAGAGATCTCGCAAATGTGAGAATTCCAAAAAAATAAAAATAAAAGAATGGAAAAGAAAAATCAATCTTTTCTTCTCGACCTTTCTTCTGGTGTCGTCGGATTCAGCACGATGGTTCAGGTGCAGTCATGGCCTGGCAGGGTGGGTGAGAGCGTCCGTTCCTGGCCACTGCCGTGTGCACACTGGTCGGCCATCACTGCGAGGGCTTGCGTCTCTTCCCCCCCTCCCTCCTACCCCGGCCTCCGGCGTGGTACCTCCTCCCGCCTTCTCTCCCGCCCTACTCCTCCTGCCCTCCTCCCTTCCTCACTCCCGCCCTACTCCTGCCGCCCTCCTCCCTCCCTCCCTCCCTCCCTCTCGCCTTCTCTCCCGCCCTACTCCTGCCGCCCTCCTCCCGTCCTCCTTCCCACCCTCCCTCCTGTCCTCCCTCCCACCCTCCCTCCCGCCCTACTCCTGCCGCCCTCCTTCCCTCCCTCCCGCCCTACTCCCGCCCTACTCCTGCCGCCCTTCTCCCTCCCTCACTCCCGCCCTACTCCTACCGCCCTCCTCCCTCCCTCACTCCCGCCCTACTCCTACCACCCTCCTCCCTCCCGCCTTCTCTCCCGCCCTACTCCTGCCGCCCTTATCCCTCCCTCCCTCCCACCCTCCCTCCTGTCCTCCCTCCCACCCTCCCTCCCGCCCTACTCCTGCCGCTCTCCTCCCGTCCTCCCTCCCACCCTCCCTCCTGTCCTCCCTCCCACCCTCCCTCCCGCCCTACTCCTCCTGCCCTCCTCCCTCCCTCACTCCCGCCCTACTCCTCCTGCCCTCCTCCCTCCCTCACTCCCGCTCTACTCCTGCCGCCCTTCTCCCTCCCTCCTTCCCTCCCTCCCTCCTTCCCTCCCTCCCGCCTTCTCTCCCGCCCTACTCCTCCTTCCCTCCCTCACTCCCGCCCTACTCCTGCCGCCCTTCTCCCTCCCTCCTTCCCTCCCTCCCTCCCTCCTTCCCTCCCTCCCGCCTTCTCTCCCGCCCTACTCCTGCCGCCCTCCTCCCTCCCTCCCGCCTTCTCTCCCGCCCTACTCCTCCTTCCCTCCTCCCTCCCTCACTCCCGCTCTACTTCTGCTGCCCTTCTCCCTCCCTCCCTCCCGCCTTCTCTCCCGCCCTACTCCTACCCCCCTCCTCCCTCCCTCCCTCCCTCCCTCCCGCCTTCTCTCCCGCCCTACTCCTCCTGCCCTCCCTCCCTCCCTCCCATTCTCCCACCCTCATTCCTGCCGCCCTCATCCTTCCCTCCCTCCCTCCTTCCCTCAATCAACCTCCCTCCCTCCCTCCCTCTCTCCCTCTCTCCCTCCCTCCCTCCCTGCCTCATGCAACCTCCCTCCCTCCCTCCCTCCCTGCCTCATGCAACCTCCCTCCCTCCTTCCTTCCCTCCGTCTCCTAGCCGCCCTTCTCCTTCCTGCCTGATGCTCCTTCTTCCTCTCCGCTCTCCTGCCCTCCCTCATGGTACCTCCTCCCTCCATCTTACTTCTCTCCGCCCTTCCTCTCGCCCTTCTTCTTCCTCTTTCTCCCTTTTCCTCCCCCACTCCTCTCTTCTTCCCACCTACCTGATGCTCCCTTCTCCTCCCTCTTTCTCATCAGTAATTCATATTTTCCATCTTCCATTTCTCCCCCCCCCCCCCTCCTTTCCCTTCTTTTTTTCTCCTCTTCCTTCTCTCCTCCTTCTTTCTCCCTCTCCCTCCACCCACTCATCCCGTCCTCCTCTCATTCTCCTCTTTCCTCGCTCCTCTTCCTCCTCCTCCTCTCCTTCTCCCCTCCTCCCCTCTCTCATTCTTCTCTTTCCTCCCTCTCCCTCCTCCCCCCCCCTTCCCCATCTCTCTTTCCTCCCCCTTCTCCCCTCTTCCCTCCCTCCCTCACCCCGAGGTCCCTCTTCTCTCCCCTCTTCCCTCTCTCCTCCTCCTCCATCGCTATCTTTCCTTTCGCTTTTCTCGTCCCTCCTTCCCCCCTCTTTCTCTCATCCTTTACTCCCTCTTTACACGCCCTTCCTCCCCCTCCCCCCTCTCCATCCTGATACATTACGCCCCGCCTCCTTCCCTCCTTACACGCCCCTGCCCCGCCTCCAGAGCCTGCCTCCTTTCGCCCTCTTCCCTCCCTTTATCCCCCTCCCTTCATCCCCCTCCATCTTCCTTCTTCCCTCCTCCTCCCTCCCTTCTTCTTCCTCTCTCCATCCTCCTCCATCCTTCATCTTTATTTCTTCCCTCTCTTCCTCCAACCCCCAATCCCTCTATCCCTCCCTCCTCTCCCTCCCTCCTCTCCCTCCCTCCCTCCCTCCCTCCCTCCCTCCTCTCCCTCCGTCCCTCCTTCATCATCCCTCCCTCCCCCCTCCTCTCCCTCCCTCCCTCCCTCCCCCCCCCTCCTCCTCTCCCTCCCTCCCTCCCTCCATCCATCCCTCCTCTCCCTCCTCCCCTCCCCTCCCTCCCTCCTCCTCTCCTCCCTCCCTCCCTCCTTCATCATCCCTCCTCCTCCCTCCCCTCCCTCCCCCCCCTCCCTCCCTCCCTCCCTCCCTCCCTCCTCTCCCTCCGTCCCTCCTTCCTCCTCCCTCCCTCCCCCCTCCTCTCCCTCCCTCCCTCCCCCCCTCCTCTCCCTCCCTCCCTCCCTCCATCCATCCCTCTCTCCATCCCTCCCTCCCTCCTTCCTTCTCTCCCTCCGTCCCTCCTTCATCATCCCTCCTCTCCCTCCATCCCACCCACCATCCCTCCCTCCCTCCCTCCCTCCCTCCCTCCCTCCCTCCCTCCCTCCCACCCTCCCTCCCTCTTTTCCACCCTCCCCCCTCACCCCACCCTCACTACCTCAAGGGCATAAGTTACGTGCAGCCTTACACCAATGCCCTTTTCTGTGCGAGTCCTCGTATGCTTCGCGTCCTGTGATGACACTCTTTTTTTTATCTTTTTTTGTATCTTTTTGTATCTTTTTTTCCATGACAAGAGATTCTCCAAGGAAGGGAGGTAAAGAGATTTAGAAATAAGTCAAAAGGATAGACGGGGGAGAAAAAATGAGGGGGAGGGAGAAGGAGGGAGGGAGGGGGAGGAGGGAAAGGGAGAGAGAGGGAGAGGGAGGGATGGAGAGCGAGGGTGGAATATATATATATATATATATATATAATATATATATATATATATATATATATATATATATATTATATATATATATATGTATATATATACTTATATATTATCTATATAACTATATATATATATATATTTATATATATCTCTCTCTCTCTCTCTCATCTCTCCTCTCTCTCTCTCTCTCTCTCTCTCTCTCCTCTCCCTCTCTCTCTCTTCCTCTCTCTCTCTCTTCCTCTCTCTCTCTCTCTCTCTCTCCTCTCTCTCCTCTCTCTCTCTCTCTCCTCTCTCTCTCTCTCTCTCTCTCTTTCTCTCTTCTCTCTCTCTCTCTCTCTCTCTCTCTCTCTCTCTCTCTCTCTCTCGCTCTCTCTCTCTCTCTCTCTCTCTCTCCTTCTCTCTCTCTCTCTCTTCTCTCTCTCTCTCTCTCCCCTCTCTCTCTCTCTCTCCCCTCTCTCTCTCTCTCCCCTCTCTCTCTCTCTCCTCTCTCTCTCCTCTCTCTCTCTCTCTCTCTCTCTCCTCTCTCCTCTCTCTCTCTCTCTCCTCTCTCTCTCTCTCTCTCTCTCTCTCTCTCTCTCTCTCTCTCTCTCTCTCTCTCTCTCTCTCTCTCTCTCTCTCTCTCTCTCTCTCTCTCTTCCCCCTTTACTTTTTATCTTATTTTATTGTTTAAAGGATGAAGACATCAACAAAATTATTTGAACAGCGACACCTTGAGTCTCCCCTTAGTGATTCGAGGCCGCCCGTGTAGAGGCGCTGCAACCACGCCCATTTCACGGTCGTTGAAATCCGACTGGGCGGGGGTGACTGAAACACTGAATACAATTAATACATTAAGGAAGATACAAAAATTATACAAATACGTGATCTGATATATTATTGCTGTGTTTGTTTGTGTGTGTGGTTGTGTTTATGTTTGCGTCTGTGGTAGGTGTATGTCTGTCTGTTTGTTTGTTTGTGTTTGTGTGTGTTTGTGCCTGTGTGTGTGTGTTTGTGTGTGTGTATATGCATGGATGTGTACGTTTATGTGTGTGTGTATGCGTATGCACGTTTGTGTATGTGTGTGCATGCGTGCGTGTGTGCGTTTGTGTGTATGTGCGTGTATGCAAGCGTGTGTGCGTTTGTGTGTATGTGTGTATGTATGCATGATTATATACGTGTGTGTGTGTGTGTAGGGTGAAGATATAGAAAACGAGTAAGCTTATCAATACACTAGGCACGGTGATGGAATACATCGAGATCGTTTGTTTTTTATTTTAAACTATTTGGCTTTAGAAATACAATACTCACAAGTGTTGCCTAGCTGTAGTAATAGTGGAATCAAGATAATAGAATATCTTGATTTAGTGGATTTAGAAGAAAAAACAAGGCGATTTATTTCCTTCTTTCTCTTAATCTTCGTTCTTCTTCTATTCCTCCTCCTCCTACTCTATCTCCTCTTTTTACCCCCTTATCATCTTCTATTTTCCTCCTCTTCTTCCTCCTATTCTTTCTTTCTTTTCATCCACCTCTATTTCCTCATTATCCTTCTCTTCCTCTTCCTCATCTTCTTCTTCCAACTCTTCTTTTTTTCGCAAATTCGTCTCCTTCCTATCATCCTTTTCTCTTCTTCTCTTCCTCTTCTTCGTTCTCTTCCTATTCCTCCTCCTCTTCCTTCCCTTCCACTATATCCACCTTCTTCCTCTCCCTTTTTTACGCCTCTTCTGTTTCTCTTTCTTGTTCTCCTCTTCTTCTTCCTCCTTCCACTCCATTTACTAATTGTCTTAGTCTTTTGTCGTATGTTCCATCTCCTTATTCTCTTCTTTGTTATTAACATAATTCACGGTTCGCCGATATTTACTTCTTCCGTTAGTTATAGATAGATGGATAGATAGATAGATAGATAGATAGATAGATAGATAGATAGATAGATAGATAGATAGATAGATAGATAGATAGATAGATGGATGGATGGATAGATAGATAGATAGATAGATGGTGGATAGATAGATATATAGATAGATAGATAGATAGATAGATAGATATACAGATAGATAGATAAATAGATATATAGATATATAGATATATAGATAGATAGATAGATGTGTGGAAAGAAAGGTAGGGAGGGATGGAGGGAGTGAGAGAGAAATACAGAAAGAGAGAGAAAGTGAAAGAGAGAGAGAGAGAGAGAGAGAGAGAGAGAGAGAGAGAGAGAGAGAGAGAGAGAGAGAGAGAGAGACAGAAAAAGAGACAGAAAAAGAGACAAAGAGAAAGAGTGTGAGAACTAAACAAAAAAAATCAACATTCGAAGAAAAAAAAGTAAAAAGATGAAGAAAAATATTAAAATATGAACTCAGAATCTTTTTTAAAAAAGGCAATTCCATAATCCTCTGTTTGTGACGAATGACCGAAAACACCCAGCTGTTCATCATCGTATTTGCATATCACGTTCACTTTGCTCTTTTCTGTCTATTTCTCTTTGATTTATTATCCTCTCGTTTCTCCATCACTATCATTTTGTTTTTTGTTTTTGTTTTTGTTCTTCTGTGTTTTGGACATATAATTGTTTCTTATCACTATTCTATCGCTCTATGTTTCTTGCACTCACGAGATCAATTTGAGATTTCGAGTTGTACGAACAATAATAAAACCAAAGAAATCCATCCATTTACTAATCCTCATTTGGACTAAGAGCCAATGGAGTGAAGATATTGATGAGTCATGCTTTGTGTTTTCTTATATCTTTACATATGTTTAATTAGACGGAGAGTAACATCGTGGAAGAGATGAGAGGTCAAAGGTCTCGGAACAAGGTGCCCGTATGGCCATCAGGTCCGCAAAGGAGCCCCCGTGAGGTCAGTCTGCGGTTATTAGGCGAGGTCAGGAGCGCACTACAGCATTCACTCTCCCCGCAGCGCCATGGATCTGAGCAAGTGCTTTCTTTTCGTCCTCCTCCTGCCCTGTTGTTGGATGAGTCCTCTTCCAGATCCTGATAGGAGCGGTAACGTGTGGCCCTCCAAGTGCGGGCGTCCTGTGGGCTCCCGCATCGTGGGCGGCGAGGAAGCCCCGCCCCAACAGTGGCCGTGGATGGTGAGCCTCAACATGGCGTGGGGGAGCCACTTCTGCGGCGGCTCCCTTATCACAAGTCGCCACGTGGTGACGGCCGCCCACTGCGTGTCCCTTTTCCGCCTCCTGACGCACTTCCTGCAGGTGCGGGTGGGCGCCGTCACAGCCCGCGTGTCTCTCGTCAGCATCCACCCCGATTACGGGCGCCTCGCCAAGTTCGACTCCGACCTGGCGCTCCTGACGCTGACGGAGCCGGTGGCTTTCAACGCCGCGACGGCACCGGCGTGCCTGCCTTCCTCCGAGGCGCAGCTGGGCCGCCCAGCCATGGCCGTCGGCTGGGGCAAGGTCACCGAGGACGCCCTCACCTTCAGCTCCACCCTGCGTCAGGTCGAAGTCGTACTTCAGGACGCGGACGCCTGCTCCGGGTATGGGTCGTCGATAACGCCCGGCATGCTGTGTGCAGGCGTGAGCGGCGGCGGGCGCGACGCCTGCCACGGCGACTCGGGAGGGCCTCTCCTGACCCAGGACGCCGACGGTCGCTGGGTCCTCGCCGGCGTGGTCAGCTTCGGCCGGGGGTGCGGGCGCCCGGACTTCCCGGGCGTCTATGTCGACCTATTCCAGTTCAGGGGCTGGATCGCTGAGGTGGTTGGTTAATAAATATGAATTGTTCCTTGTTAGTTTGATTTTAGAAGCTCCCTCATTTGAGTGTGAACTACGAAGGAACTGTTCCCTGTTACCATGTATGTATACTTAATTCAATGCGATATCGATAGCAGTCTGTTTTGACCTGACACTTTCCTTAAGACGTAGAAAGTGACTGAAGATTGGTACATAAGCACATGCAAGGGTCACAGATCAGGACAGAGAGGTCAGATAGACAGACAAGAACGAACAGCTCTGGCCTTCGGCCCTTTGGCCGGAGTCTGGTGTATTAACAGTCCACAAGAAAGACCATGGCACGTGAACGTCTGTCTCTTATCCACCGTATCACAACCAGGGCATCGAGTAGTTATAACAACTGCTCTCAGTGGTGGGTTACAACTGTAACCAGTAAGCTGGTTATAACTAGTGCCAGCTGGTGGTTTACAACAGATGGCACCGGTGGTTTACACTCCCTGTTGTGAGTGAGAACTACGAAGGGACTGTTCCCTGTTACTTTGCTTCCAAAAGCTCCCTGTTGTGAATGTGAATTAGGGAAAGGTCTTGTTGTTGAAGGAATAGTAAGAATGAGCAACGCAACGTCCTGCTCCGGGAAACCTCATGTGTTGCATGAGGTTACGTCATGCATTATATATTTCACAAGGGAGAGAAAGGTAGTAGATAAGAGCCATTGCATGTAATTGCTCTAATAATTACTATTGTGACTACTGTTTATAATAAACCAAGCATATATCATGTTTATGTTCAAGCAAGAATGTAAAGTAACGATAGACAAGTGCATGATTTTCTAGCCTTACGATACTTAAAAATACACTTTTTAATTGATTGATTAGTATTCCTACGTAATACACAAAGGAAAGTAATCATGACAACAACGACACTAATGATAACATAAGTCCTAATTATGAGAATTATAATGTAATAACAATAATCGTAATGGGTATAATGATAATAATGATGACACAAATATCATGAAAACAATGATAAAGCTAACACTAATATTGATGTTGATAATGATAACAACGACAGTGATAACAATGACAATGCGACTTAGAATCTCCAGCTCTCCGCTCTGATTTTCCTTAAGGTGCTGGGATTCCCCATTTTTTGTTCTTTGATTTGAGTTCATGTCACTCACCTTTGCTGGGGCGACACGGTAGCTGCTGAGAAAGGGTGGTGGTGTTTTTTTTTTTTTTTTTTTATTGGTACACATATAACACACACATACGGCGCACATACACAAACACAAACTTACCGTAAACATACACACACATACACACGCACACACACACACACACACACACGCAAACGTACTCACTCACACACAAACACATACACACACACATACACACACACACACACACACACGCAAACGTACTCACTCACACACACACACATACACACACATATACACACACACACGCAAACACACACACACACACACACACACACACACACACACACACTCACACACCTGCAAACGTACTCACTCACACGTAAACACATACACACACTAACTATTCATATGTTTCGAAGTTGTCACCTGAATGTAAGCTAAATTTACAACATATCCTTTTTTAATAGTTATTTATATCCTAATTGGTATGTTAATGTTACATAAATATTTCATTTTAATTCTATGTGTGAGTCACTGACTGTATGAATTTACATATATATATTGTATTGTAGGAATCAAGGTATTAATGTTTCATAAATATTTAATGTTAAGCCTATGAAAAGTCATTTGTAGTCTAATCTATGAGATGATGTTATTACAGGAATATTAAACTGATCAACCGTCGGGAACCATGCCACTAACTAATGCATTATCAATTGCACTTGTCCTATCATCATCACATTGTATCACACCAGAATTCTATCAATATATTGACCTCTGAAAGCATCTTATAAACCCCAATATGAATAGGAAAGAGAGAGACAACTTAGGGATTCATAGGAAGGATAGCATCCGTTGATATTTCCTCGAGTGCAGTGGAAAAGTACAGCCTCTCAGTCTCACTTAAGGAGCAGGGGTTGCATCGGGAAGGGACCATGAAAGCAGGGGTTCCATCGGGAAGGGACCATGAAAGCAGGGGTTGCATCGGGAAGGGACCATGAAAGCAGGGGTTGCATCGGGAAGGGACCATGAAAGCAGGGGTTGCATCGGGAAGGGACCATGAAAGCAGGGATTGCATCGGGAAGGGACCATGAAAGCAGGGGTTGCATCGGGAAGGGACCATGAAAGCAGGGGTTGCATCGGGAA
>NW_028234424.1:3042101-3052101 GCF_977035675.1 Penaeus japonicus
GCACTGAAGAAGGCACGAGCAGATTCTGATGCCCACTTCTTTGGTGAGCGTTCTTTCTCTCGAAAGATATTTTGAATTTTTGTGATTTTTCTGTGTGTGTATGTGTGTGTGCGTGTTTGTCTATGTATGTATAAACCATGAGGGAAAAAATTGGATCCTCATTAATTCTTCCTCTCTGCTCTTCTCTTCCCTTTTCTTTCTTTCTTTCTTTTGAGCAAGTTAATGTCATTTTTCATGGTATGTGACCATCCCCAAAAATATTTCAGAGGACCCCAGCCATGGAGCAGCTCTCCTTGACCTCGGCGACACACACAACAAAGGCTCTTCGCAACAGAGTCAGGTGCAGATACAGATGGAGCAGGAGCAAGAACTACGGGCGCTGCAGGAACGCGAAGGGCAGATTCGCCAATTGGAGGTAAAAGGACCCGGGGGTATTTTTGCGTTATCGTATGTTGGGAGCCTTATTAGGGAGGTTGCATTGTTAGATTTATTTTGATTTAGTTGATATCGTATTAGCTGTGTATTGAATGTGTGTTGATCTCTATATTTTTTTTGTTATTATTTATTTTTTCCTTCTTCCTCCTTTATTTTAGTAATTTAAAAATTGTAATATCAATGTACCTCCACATAGTTATTTATTCTTTGTTGTGATTGAATTATCTATAGGTGTGTTTTTTTATTTTGTTCTTTCACTCACGCCCTTCTCTCCCCCCGCCAGTCTGACATCATGGACGTCAACCAGATCTTTAAGGACCTGGCCACCATGGTTCACGAGCAGGGCGAGGTCATCGACTCAATCGAGGCCAACGTGGAATCGGCGCAGGTCCACGTCTCCCAGGGGGCGGGGCAGCTCCAGCAGGCTCGGCAGTACCAGGTATTTTCGTCGTTCTTTTTCGGAAAGCTTTTTAGGTGTTCGTACAGAGAGATTGCGTTTCGAACAATGTTATCTTTCTTTCTTCTTATTATTATTATCTTTGGAAGATCAGGATACTTGACAAGCCTGTTGAAGATGATGGTGATGGTTAGGTTGAACAGGATGGTGTAGAGGCAAGTATTTGTATTTTTATATTCAATTCACTTTTTATATTTGGTCTTGAATGCATCTGTCCTTTTGCTTATTCAGAGGCACAGATTGCAAGAACTTCAAAATTGGTTTATGCAGACCCTTTGCAGAATATCATTGAGTTTCAATATACTGTTAATTGTCTGCAGTAATACCTGCACAGAAAACCTTTGAAGTGTTGATAGTCATTGCTCATCGATGATAATGGTTAACAAGTCATTTTATGATCCAAGGAAGTTGGAAAATGATCCCTCCTTACTGTGAAAGATTAGACATTGAATAAAAAGACCACCAGAAAAACAGGATTAGAACTGTGTCTACTCGAACCAGATTCCTGGTGAACAGTAAGTGGAATTTGGCATCTAGAGCATTACCCTTTTAATCCCGTTTTTATGTCTAGAGCAAAAGCATGCACTTTTAGCTGCATGTTTTTGGTTGCCATGTTGTGAAGCATATATGAGGCTATGATGGTAGCATTTTATGTATCTGAAGCAAACGTTTTAAAATGATCACCACATACTTTTGATGTATGAGATTTGTTTTCCCAATGTATCAGTCAGAATTTGTATGTTAAGATCTACCAAGGTAAGGAACCTAAAATGCCCATGAAATTTTTAAAAGAAATGTTGCTGTTTACATCATGGAACATGAAAAGGAAATATTGAAACTGCTGAGAGTAAGTACCATAAGAAATACCAGTGTAGCATTTTGATGATTCTGATGTTCCTACTTACTGCTGAAAGTGGTCAAGCATGTTGTATGTAGAAACGCTAAGTTACCAAAAGCCTCTTATGAAAAACTTTTGTTATAAGCAAAACTACATACTTTAAATTCCTCCATTAACCCATTGCGGATGGGGATAGATTCGATTGCCCAGTCTCCAGGATAGGTTTGATTTTAGAGCGAGGCAGCTTGAAGCAACATAATTTGAATCTTCCCACTCTTTTAGTCATTCATTGTAAAACTAGAGCCGTTTTTGTGTTTTACTTTTTGTGTGTTTTATTGAGTTTAGAGACTTAGATGTGCCATATGACAGGCTCTATCTGTGCTGCAGTTGACTAAAATAGTAGTATATGATCCATATTAGCTCATTATTTTCTTTATACTCAGTGTGATAGAAGTATTGCTGTTTTATGGGAGGACAAAAGGCAACTTTATTTTTTCGTATTATTGTGCTGTCATGAACGAATACGAAACATATAACCACCTACAATGAAGATAACATGAACAGGTAGGGAAGAGGATGAAACCTGTGCTTGTGACTGTGAGTGCCAAAAGGCATCCATATTGGCACAGGAGCACATTTTAGATACTGGGTATGGATTGAGTCACCTTCCTGTTCTCATTCTGCCTGCGGTGCTTTAGAGCAAGAGGTCATCAACTTAGTGTGTGCCATCGCTCTTTAACCCCGCACAGTATTGTGCCAGCCATTTAATTGATTTAGGCCTAATAATTCGAACGCCCCGGCATTGGGATATTCAGGGCTGGAATGCCCCCGTCGTAAGTGGGTTAAAGATAGTGCTTGCTAGAGACCATGGATGGGTGCCATTCAAGGCTCTCTCACCTGCTGGTGCTAGGAAAAAGTGGTGTCATCTAGGTTTTGGATGTTGAGTTAGCTTAATATTACGGTAATTACAGTAATTGTGACTGCAGTTGCCATCATCACTCACTCCTTTTTCTTAGCACAATAAAATAACACAGTGATCTAAAATCCTCGAACGTCATGTATGTCATGACGCCCGTCATCAGGCTAAAGCTCCTACGTCATGTATGTCATGACACCCGTCCGCAATGGGTTAACCCATTAGCGACAGGTGACTTAATTACTCTCTCTCTCTCTCTCTCTCTCTCTCTCTCTCTCTCTCTCTCTCTCTCTCTCTCTCTCTCTCTCTCTCTCTCTCTCTCTCTCTCTCTCTCTCTCTCTCTCTCTCTTTTTTTTTTTTTTTTTTTTTTTTTTTTTTTTTTTCATACATGATGCAGGAGCACTGGCCTGACGACAGATGTCATGATGTTTGGGGATTTTGGATCACTGTTATTTTATTGTGCTATGAGTAATGAGTGAGTGATGATGCCAATTGCAGTCATAATCATTATAACTGCCATAATATTAAGCAAAATGGGCTTCAAGTAACCTCCAAAACCTAGATGGCACCACTTTCTTCTAGCACCAGCAGGAGAGAGAGCCTTGAATGGCACCTATCTGCGGTCTCTAGCAAGCACAATCTTTATAGAGTGATAGCACACAGCAAGTTGCTTACCTCTTGCTTTAAAGTACCACAGATGAAGGATTTGCAGGCAGAACGAGAGAAGGAAGTTGACTCAAACCATGCCCAAGTTTCCTATTCTCTCATGACAGCACACAAATGCAAAAAAATAAAGTTGCTTTCTGTCCTCCCCAAAAACAGCAATACTTCTATCCCACTAAATATAAAGAAAAGAATGAGCTGATGTGGACCCTGAACTACAATTTTAGTCAACTGCAGAATTGATAGAGCCTGTGATATGATATAAGTCACTAAATACAGTATAACACGGAAAAAAAAACACAAAAACGGCTGTAGCTCTACAATAAGTGACTAAAAGGCAGTGGGAAAAATCAAGGCATGTTGCTGAAGCTGCCTCGCTCAGAAATAAAACCCATCCTGGAGCCTGGGTAAGCAAATCTATCCCCCGTCGGCAACGGGTTAACGGTTGGTTATCTGTGAATAGATCCCGAGAAGAATGTCCGTAGTCAAGTTATATCTTGAATGGGCTTAGTTATCCTATCAATACTATTGTTTAGCTTAGTAGAAGTGTTAAGCATAAATATCCTTGTTATGCAATTATTTGTGTATCTCCCCTACTTACAAAATGCAGATTTTGTATCAGAGCAATTCAGTCTTCATTACTGTACAAATTAAATGAATAGCAATGATAAGTCCTGTGTTTAAAGAAGACAAGATAAAGCCAGCAACAACAGTGATAGCAACAAATACAACCTCGTAAATGCAAACAGAGGTTGATCCTCAGAAGAAGCTGGAGGAATAATGAGTCCAAAGAGATGATGTAGTTCTTTGTTGCATATTAAGGGATACTTGGGAATTTTTGTGTTATATGAATATTCATATATTTGATGACCCTAAAAAAAATGCTACAAAATTTGCTCTGGTTCTTGTTTGAATGGAGGTTGTCAGATGTGAAGTAATATGAATGATTAAAATGCAAATCAGACATTGACAATCTGTACATTATGACAGATTTGGCTTTATGAGGTTAAAGATAGATAAGAAAAAGACTTCTATAGGATTATTGAAATCAAATCCAATTTTTAGGTTGATAATTATGGACATTTTCTCTTGCTAAAAAAAAAGAGTAATTGAGAATTAAGTTGGTAGATGTGTAAAGTATGAATGCTTAGCTATGTGAGTATTTCATTAGTATATCCAGTCACTTTATATTGAATATATATCCCTCTGGCTTGACATAATGGTCAGTATTATGACAAAATGATAAAGACCCATCTTGTAATTACTCAATTGTCCAGTTGTTCTGTAGACCCAGTTATAAACTGCCTGTCCTCATGAAGTATCTCCCTTCATGTGTGAATGTCGTTTGAGATGAGACGTGGCTGGAGAACGTCAGATGCCTGGAGTATACATGTGAATTATTAGTGTTATCTGTTCTTATTTTTAATTTTTATTTTTCTCCCTTATTTGTAGAACAAATCACGTAGAAAGAAGATTTGCATCATTGCTATTGGTATAGTGGTATTGGCCATTGTTATTGGACTCATTGCCTGGTCAGCTTCTTAAAGGTGAGTGGAAAACCCACATGTGATTTCACGTTGCACAGTCCTGTGTTTTTTCTGAATGTTTCGTACTCCGGCAGATTGAATGTCGCACATCATTTTTCTTTCTGTTCTTTCTTGTTTTCTCATTCGTTAATCCTCTGCGGAAAGGTTTTGAATGTCCTCCTTATCTCTATTGGAAGTAAATGCAGGTACTGTTTGTTCTATTCTGTTATTTTGGCCTTGTACTATGATTTGCTATGACCTTTTGAAAATCATTTGCCCTTTGGACTGGTTCAAATTTGACCTTAGTATTAAAGACGTACCTGTAAATTCTTTGATTATATCAGATTTGAAATTATTTATAGTGTGTTTGAAAATGTCTTTGAATGAATGAGTGGTAAACATATTAGAATGTTAGTACATTAGTGGTTGATGAGCTTATGTAGTCTATAATTGATCATGAACGTTGATTGAGTTTCTGAATACAAGATTGACTAAAATCATTACCATTATCAAAAGTCATTATCAAATTTGATTATTATACAAAAGTATAGTAGAGATTGTGTATGTTTAGTCCACGTTTCTTTTTTCACTTTTTCTCCCATTGTTTCATGTCATTTCTTTGCTCAGTAGTGAGTCCCTATGATATACATGTCTACCACTGCTCTTTCTGTTGAATATTCTTTTTCTTTATCTAGATTTTTACCTGAACTTGTCTCTGTCTCTCCTCACAGGACAAGTCCAGAAGGAAGGTGGTCCTCCTCACGCTAGTTTGCATCATGATCGCCTTGGTTGTCGGCCTCATAATCTGGGCCAGCAATTAGAGCAGGCGGTCGACGCAGAGGAGGCACCCCTACCGCAGCGCGTGGGAGGGAGAAGATCCCCGTCATCAAGCAGCGAACGTCGACTCCCTGAGATCGGCGGTGGTTTTGCCAATGGGTTCATCACTAATGTCATCACTACAAGAGAAGTGGCCTTCTTGAGAGGATTAATCACAATGTGTTAAGCACCTCCACTGCAGCCTCAGTGTTTTACCTGATAGAGGGACTTAGTTCACTTCATCTCTTCTGTGGATATACGAAAACGTAGCTGCTTGTTGGGCCGGAAATTTAAATACCATACTGTTCTGATATTTTGTACATGTTGCCAAAGAAAAATTACTGCTTTTCCTTTTTTTTTTTTTTTTCTTCTTTTTTTTTCTTTTTTTTTTTTTTTGTAAATTTAGATGCGTTAACCAAGTCAAAATTGGGTAATGATTATAGGTGGATTGATTATATACCTAGTGATGACACTTCCTCATCGTTATATGCAGAATTTATAGAGAAATACTATGTCGTCGCATCATAAAGCAGTCAGTAGAAAGTAGAGAAGTTGGGAGTCACTGAAGAACATCAGTAGACCAGCTGAGAGTTGTTGGCCTTAGTTCATCCAAGTGATGTGGCTGTCCAACTGCAACATGAAGATGTGACTGTTTAAAAAGAAAGAAGTTACTCATTATTTACAGAAAGGGGGATAGTTGTTATTAAACTGGAGGAGAGCCAGTTGTTGAATTACTTGGGATCTCCCTTTTATTTAGATGCGATGGGGAACGGCAAAGATTGATCGCTCTGTTGATACAGTGTCACATGCTTGATACAATAGTTGTCTGTAATCTTGATTATCATTGCAGTATTTTTGCGAAAGTTGTCATTATGGAAATACGTATGGAGTGATACTTTGATAAATAGGAAATCAATTAATAGGATGGGGAGGGCTCCTTTCAAATCCTTCATCAGTTGAGATCATGCTGCAAAGATTTTTTTTTTTTTTTCTCCCTGCTCTTCAGAATAAACTTACGATACAGAATCCAATCCTAGATATTAGTTTGCGCCAGAACCAATCCTGCGGGGATTGGCTTAAACCTCCATATGTTATAGCTTATCTCAAACGCCTGTTCATTTGACTTTAAACCATTGCTGTCGAATCTGAGATTCATTTTAATTTATGTGGTATGTAAAGGATCTGACAAAATTGTTTTCTGTTTGTCTTTTGTTCTTGTACATATATATTCTGATTATCAATTGTGATATGTGTTTATTTTCTGTCATGAAATTAATATATTTGTATATTTTATATAAGCTGTTTGCAGTCTAGCTCCATGTACAGGATTTGAGGATTTTAGTATTTGTATTCTTATATATATCAGCAGAAGAGTAAAATCAAAGTAATATATATGTTTAGAGGCAATGTCACACCTGTACACATCCATTGATTTTAATGATTAAAGTATATGATGCAACACATGACAATATAAGTTTTCAGATTTTCAGGTCTGGGGGAAACAGATAAATTATGTTTGGATGTTGAAATTTTCAATGGTGATCTTGCAGGAAAATTAGTATGCTCTTGGTACATGTTTAAAGAAACTTTTTCCCCCTTTGTCAATTTTTTTTTTTTTTTTTCTTTCTTTCTTTCTTTCTTTCTTTCTTTCTTTCTTTCTTTCTTTCTTTCTTTCTTTCTTTCTTTCTTTCTCTCTTTCTTTCTTTCTTTCTTTCTTTCTTTCTTTCTTTCTTTCTTTCTTTCTTTCTTTCTTTCTTTCTTTCTTTCTTTCTTTCTTTCTTTCTTTCTTTCTTTATCATATTGTGGGCTTGCCTCATGAGAAGTTTGTTCATTTCTATCACATGTTCAGAAAATATGACATGTTTCATAGATAGATGTGATATGTGCCTACTGAATTTTCTTTTTCTTTAGTTGTTGTTGTCTATTGGATGGATGTACTAGTAACTTCTATGAGATTTTTTAAAGAGCAGAATCGAGTCATGCAAAATTTTCCATTCCGATGTGTAATGGACAATCATAATCGCAAATCGAACGTGTGTCATGCCAAAGAGAGGAACATGATTGAAGACGTTTTCATTCTATAATTTTTTTATAACTGATATTATCATTGTTGGTTATTCTCATGTCACGAAATGGAGAGAGATGATGTAGACGAACGTGAATTACTTACGTGGAGTGAGTGCAAGCTCGGTTTATCGTAGCGGAACTCCTTGTATAGAATGTATAAAATCTATTTACATAATAATAACTTTATACTTTAGTTTCTCAGGATTTGTTTTGTATATTTTCTCCCTTACAACATATCCACTTCTAAGATACTTAAGGCTTTAAAGATACTGGGAAAAAGACATCTAGTTTCACCACACTCTAGTAAAGGTATTATAGGAAACACTTACAACGTTAAGAATGGGAGAAAATCTAGATACATGTGTAGAAATTTTGCAATTGCTCATAAATGTAACTTGTTTTTGTGTTTCTTTGGTGTCACTGAATGTGTGTTGAAAGTAAACTTGTTGTTTGGGTTGAGGGTTCCTTCACAGGTATCCCAATGATGCAGCTAAGCCGTTGATTCGCGTTGCCAGTCGGTGGGATATCAACACACATCAAGTCGTTTTGGTGTTGTCACGTAGTGGAAATAAGAGAGGAGTTTGTTGATTGTAATTTTTATATTATCCGTGTGAGAAGAAAATACCCCAGTACTTTTTTTTTTTTAATGGAAATTCCCCATTAGAGATGGTAGCGGATACAAGGCAGTAGAACCTTCAAAATCGAACCTAAAAAGTTCCTGTTGGCAATTGGATCGTCCTGCCGGTAAATTGTTTTCCCTGGTGGCTTGGTGGGTGCTTCTGCTGTTTCCGGATTTTATATATATATACGGCAAGATTGTTTGTCCTTGTACATTGTGATACATTGTTGTTATTTGATATGTGAAATCCGTCTTACCTGAGGCTTGTACATTGAGTTCTGTGCTCTTTTGTAATGGTATGTTGTTGTGAAGTCAGAAGTTGAGTGTGAAAGTCTCCTAATTACTCCTTAGTGTCATCTCTGAAATATTCTGAAATTGTCACGTTGAATGTTTGTCGCAGTATACAGCAAGACGTATGTCGAGGATTAGTTTATTAGTTTCAGGTGTTCATGTATCTGTTTTCTCTCTCTCTTCGTTATATATATATATATACTACATTACATTACGTTACAGCGAAACGGAATTCTCGAGTGAACTATGTATTTCGGATGTAAACTAGCAGCGGTTCCTTTTGCAAGATCCTTTCTGATTTCTAGTGCATATGTATTTATCCTACAGTGCTGTCACATTGGAGACTCTTTGGAATACTGTTCACAGGACTGTCCATATAGCAAGAAGTGCAACACTTGTACATTTGCGTTTGGGTATGTTTCCGTGTGTTTGCGTGTATGAATGCTCGTGTGCTCTAACACGTGAGTGCAAATTTGTGTCGCAGAAAGACGAACACTTTCTTTTGGGGGGCATGAAATAACCCCGTGTGCATATTCACGTCATGTTCAAAACTTATTACATATTTTCCATTCAAAATGATTAGCATTAAAGTTGTTATACATACTTGATACATTCTCTTCATATATTTACATATTCATAAGCACATTCCACATAAAATCTGTTGGTATATACAGTGATCTGCTAATAAAAAGGAATAAGGTAGGCATCTCGATAGGCAGGGCGCTACTTAAAAGGAAAATGGAAAGCAGTATATACTTTGTGTGAGATGGCTTTGTACAGAAGTTCCCATATCTGAAGCTAGTTGAAAATTAGTTTCAGAGGAATTATTTTTCTCTCTATATCATAAACACAAATCCTTTAAAAAAAATTCTATGACTACAAAAAAAGGAATATTTTGAAATTCATAACATTAAGAATTTGGTCTTCAAAATGCTTTAGTGTACATACATGTCACTCATAAATGCTGATACATTAAGATATGGGGATGGTTGCTAAGAGACAATAGGATGAAAATATTATTACTGATGAGAAAGGAGCTTGATAACCAAACAGCTTTTAGGAGCATGTAATTAAGTTCTCTTTGGGATTAATAGTCTTTGCTCACTAGAAAATAAATAAAGTTCCCCTGTATTTAGGAGCATTAATAGATAAAAAGTATACCATATCTCATCCAGTTGATTATCAAAAAAAGAGTTCTGACCAGTAGTTCGTATGTACCGACTAATAATAGATATGATACTCAACCTCCGAACAGCATCAACAGCAAGTCCGTCTTGGGGAACCAAAGCAACTTGCAACACGTATGTTGAAATTAGTGTCTTTTGGCGAATATGTTCGGGAAATCTTCATACTCTGACGTACCACAGAAACA
>NW_028234424.1:3059601-3062101 GCF_977035675.1 Penaeus japonicus
CCTCAGTCGGGTCCCCGCCCGTTGCACCGCCCGCCGTCCTGCTAGTCAACATCACCTCTGTTCATCGTTGCAACAAATGCTTCCATGTGCTTTTGTTACCAGGTCATTCGGTCTGGCTATTGAGTCTGATCAGGTTAGATTTGGCTCGATTCCCGATCGGATAAGAATTCCCCAATATAGGGCCGTCTTCTGCTAGTCTTTTGGTTTGCGTTTGTATCTCCTTTTCCTTGTTCTTCCTTCTTTATCGCACTATCTCTACTTCCTCATTCTCCCCCCCCCCCCCTTAGACCATTCTCGACCTAAGGGCTCAGATAGGCTATTATCTTATCATTCCAATCTACACCAGATGTATCTAGACCGCCCCAGCCAATAACACTGTCAGGGACTTTCTTCTCATGCATATTCTTCTCAATTATGATCTGTATTATTTCGCTCGTCTAACGTAGCTTAAATAAAGAAAACAAAAATCTCGGTGACATAACTTATAGTAACTTCCCAAGAGAATAAACAGTGTATTCTCTATCCCTCCTTTTTATTCTCCTCCCTTCTCGCTTTCCTCTTATTCTTTCTTTCTTATTCTCGCTTTCCTCTTATTCTTTCTTTCTTATTCTCGCTTTCCTCCTCATTTTCATTCTAACCCCGCGCTCTCATGTTGTCCTTATTGTCTGTCTCCCAATAATCGAAATCAAATCCCTCACTTTCTCCCGGTCAAGCCTTCTACCCTTATTTCACGCGAGGTCTTCGAAAATGGGCGGCGCGGCAGAAGAAAAAATATATGTATTAATGAAAGAAAGAAAGAAAAGATTTAGAAATTCAAAGCAAATATGTTAAGAACTCCCGCACAACAATAGCCTGTACTCTCGACTCTCTCTCTCTCTCTCTCTCTCTCTCTCTCTCTCTCTCTCTCTCTCTCTCTCTCTCTCTCTCTCTCTCTCTCTCTCTCTCCCTCTTTCTCTCTCTCTCTCTCTCTTTCTATCTCTATCTCACTCTCTTTCTCTTTCAGTCTCTGTCTCTCTCTCTTTCAGTCTCTGTCTTTCTCTCTCTCTTTCTGTCTCTCTCTCTCTCTCTCTCTCTCTCTCTCTCTCTCCCTCCCTCTCTCTCTCTTTTTCTGTCTCTGTCTGTCTCCCTCTCCCTCTCCCTCTCCCTCTCCCTCTCTCTCTCTCTCTCTCTCTCTCTCTCTCTTTCTATCTCTATCTCACTCTCTTTCCCTTTCAGTCTCTGTCTCTCTCTCTCTTTCAGTCTCTGTCTCTCTCTCTTTCAGTCTCTGTCTTTCTCTCTCTCTTTCTGTCTCTCTCTCTCTCCCTCTCCCCCTCTCTCTCTCTCTCTCTCTCTCTCTCTCTCTCTCTTTCTATCTCTATCTCACTTTCTTTCCCTTTCAGTCTCTGTCTCTCTCTCTCTTTCAGTCTCTGTCTCTCTCTCTCTTTCTCCTTCTCTCTCTCTCTCTCTCTCTTTCTGTCTCTGTCTCTCTCTCTCCCTCTCAGTCTCTCTCTCTCTCTTCCTCTCTCTCTCTCTTTCTGTCTCCGTCTCTCTCTCTCCCTCTCTCTCTCTCTCTCTCTCTCTCTCTCTCTCTCTCTCTCTCTTTCTCTCTCTCTCTCTCTCCCTCTCTCCCTCCCTCTCTCTCCCTCCCTCTCTCTCTCTTTCTCCTCACGTAGTATCAAGTAAGGCTTCGAAAACATCGGAAGAGCAACAGCGAACAGAGGCGCCCTTTCACCGCGGCATAGCTTCCCTCTGTAGTCACCCCGGGAAGCCGTTCATCCCCGTTGCTGTTGCTCCTCCCGCTTGTTTTGACAGACTCGGGTTGCTTGCTTACAGGCCACGCTCCACAAATAGGGCGCACAGCTTTACAATTGTGTCCGACATGACTGATGGCGAGGATAGTTCGAGTATCATGTTGCGGCTGTCAGGATTTACCCCCAAAATGTGAGAAATGTGAGGTAATTATATTTATAAATGTACGTCTGTAACTAGGGTTTCGCAATGTAAAGATGTTTGTGGGGGTTAAAGCAAAGTCTCTGGCAAGCGAGCTGGTCGGTAAGTCATAACAAATGAATTCCTTTCTGCGTGAATCATGCGAGTTTCAGATCAGAAAGATAAACGCCCAGAAAGTATTTATAAAACGATTTTATTGGATTTTGACGTGTGTTATTGTAACATGTTTATAATATCATCCATTTTTTTCAAAGATTCTGTGAATAGTTGCGTAGATTTGCTAGTGGTTCCGAGATTAAGTAATTTGACCAAACTAAATTGAAAGTGATTACGTCTGTCAACATGTCTAATGATATAATATGTAAAACTACTTGTACAAACTAATATAATAATGATTTATCTTCTGGCTTGTCATAAATTTACACAAAGAAGCATTCATTTCTTATTGATGTTCCTGCCATCTTCACCATCGTCTTCGCTATTAGCAAATGGCAACTTGCATTTCCGCTGCCCTCGGATTCTATCGCTAATTTTTCTTTCCTTTCATCCGTCTATCTGTCTGTTCTTTCTT
>NW_028234424.1:3074601-3083091 GCF_977035675.1 Penaeus japonicus
GAGAAAGAGAGAAAAAGAAAAAAAAGAAAGAGAAGAAACTATAATCCTAGACCTACTTGGAATGTCGCCATAGCTGAATACTGTCCTTAGAAATTTACTGGTCCCTTGTAATCACCAGGATAAAACAGGAGTTGCACCAAATACACAATCCCACTGACACTGATTCGACCACGTATTGAACACGCGGTCATATATATATATAATATATGTATATACTTTTTTTCTACATTTTTTCTTCTTCAAAATCTAGTTCCTCAGTGACCTCATCATAAAAAAAAATAATAATAATCAAGGCACATCCTCTCTCTCTCCAAGGGGAATGAATCTTAGAGCGCCCTTCTTCAGGTCTTCTGGTTTGGTTGGACACGAAGACCGCGGAGGACGATCCAAGATGGCGGCCGTCGAGAGGTTCCTGTGACTGCGTAATTAACACACCCTTTTTTTCATCACAGAAGCACTCATTTATAACAACTCTTAACTACATATTTCACTTACAAATATACATAATAGAAATTATCAGTGGCGTCTGATAACCCCCGCTGACAAAGAAAGGTAAAGGCAGTTATAGTTGTGGAGTGAGCAAAAACCGTTGCGTATCTAAATTTGAATTTTTGTTTTTTTTCCTCAGCAGGGGTTATCGTCGACGCCATTAAACTACTAAATATCTATTCTCTGTAAACCTTTTTTTGTCTGTTGTCATCACTCGCCCGTCGACATGACTATCAACCGAGTGATGACACTAAAATCAGCCCAACAACACTATCCCACCAGAAATAAACACTAAAAAAAAAAAAAAAAAAAAAAAAAAGAAGTCCATGTTTATTTTCAAATCTAAACAGATCTACCCTGAAAAATCCTTTCATAGAAAACGGAAAAAAAATAAAACAGGGTACGTCAACAAATCTCCTTATTCATGGACCAAATCTTTCCTTCTTCCCAAAATGTTTATCTATATATGCTGGCTTCCTCCACAGATGTCTTAGCGGCTGTGTTGATTGCGTACAGACAAAAATAACAAGACAGGGATTGAAAACGACTGTCAAGGGCCCCGGGATTGTGGTTAGACAGGCGGCCCTCGTTCCGCGCGTATAAGCATTGTGTTTTTTTTCTAACTACTTACAAGACGTAATGGAATACTTTACTTCTCTTTTCTCTTATTTACATAAATCCCATGTCAATCTTGTAACAACCAAAAGTATATTAGGGAGGAAAGAGTAAGAGAGATAAAGAGGGAAAACAAAACTAAATCAAAGACTAAAAAAAAAAGAAAAAAAAGGGGGGGTGTCCGCTGCCCTCCCGACTAACAGATTGTCTCAAAAAAAGGAGGGGGGGGGGACGATGGTTAAAAAAAAAAAAAAAAAATCCCCAGGGTTGCGCTTCTTCTCTTCTCCCCTTCTTCCTCCTCCTCCTCCTCCTCCTCCTCTTCCTAGAAACGAAAGAGAGAGAGAGAGAGAGAGAGAGAAAGAAAGAGAGACAAAACGCGAGAAGAGGGAAAGGCGCATCGCAGGACTTGGCGGCGGCAAAACGTGTCTTCTACATGTTCTGGATGATTTCGTATTTTTTTCGCAGGTCTAAGGTGTCTTTGCGTGGGTCCGCCTTTTTCTTGCGGGCAAGCATCGCTCGCATCTCGGCCGCTGACATGTTCAAGTTCAGGCCACTAGAAAGAGAAAGAGAAAAGAGTAATTAATCAAGAGGTATAATGCAGTATCTAAAATATTTTAGTAGTCACGTGGTTTCAAACCAAAGCCTGTCATTCATGTTCTTATCTTTATTACGTTTTTTCTTTATTATAGAAAAGATCAACAACCCGCCCACACCCACATCCACCCCAAAAAAAAAAAAAAACATGCTAAACTCAGACTCCGCAAGATTCAGCAAAGCTGCAACTGGTTTCAAGTTTCAAGTTTCTAGCCAAGCAGCGAAGACACGCCAAAGAACACAAGCACATCCAGCTGTATGCATAACCAACCGGCCTGTCCTTTGCTGTCCTCCGTCCCACACAAATACGCTGCCACACGCTAATATAATTTACCATCTCCGACAGGTAATTACGTTTGCATGGAGTAATTTAACCTTGAACACACAAACAAACAGGCAGACAGCGCGAGAGAGAGACCGACCCACCGACCCACCGACCCACCGACCGCCAGGCACCTTGAGAGAGAGACTGACAGACAGACACAGGTACACTCTTTTATTAACAATGGTAGATTCAAGCTTGTGTTTAATACATATCTATGCTTGTTAGTGTGGTTTCTGGTCCTTTCTTCATAAGCTATCTATATTCGAACACATACAGACACAATCTTATTCCTCTTTCCATGTCGGTCTGTCTGTGTCTCTGTCTGTCTGTTTATCTCTCTCTTTCTCTCTCCTGTCTCTGTCTCTCTCTTTTCCCTTCTGTCTGTCTGTTTCTCTCTCTCTCTCTCTCTCTCTCTCTCTCTCTCTCTCTCTCTCTCTCTCTCTCTCTCTCTCTCTCTCTCTCTCTCTCCCTCTCCTTTTTTGTTTGTCTGTCTGTCTGTCTCTCTCTCACGCACGAACACATTCTGCCATCTTTTGAAGAAGACTAAGCCAAGGTGGTCAAACAGGTTCGTGTTCTTCCAAGGTCATGAAGGTCGTCATCTCCTGATGCTGGGAAACACCCCCCCCTCCCTCCCCTCCCCTCCCCTCCCCCTCATATTCCTCCTTCTCCCTACTCTTCCTCTTCCTCCTCCTCCCTCCCCCTCATTCCTCTTCCTCTTCTTCCTCCTTCCACCCATTTCTTTCTCCTCATTCCACCTATTTCCTTCTCCTCCCTACTCTTCTTCTTCTTCTTCCTCTTCTTCTTCTTCTTCCTCTTCCTCTTCCTCTTCCTCTTCCTCTTCCTCTTCCTCCTCCTCACGTTTATTTCCATCGTATCGTTCACTCACCGAATCTCAACATTCCCATCTTATCACTGACCCCTGACCTTATCTCTCTCACCCCCCTCCTTAGCTCCTCCTCCCCTCCTCTTCCTCCTCCTCCCTACTCTTCCTCTTCTTCCTCTTCTCCCTCCTCCTCCCTACTCTTCTTCCTCTTCTCCTCCCTCCTTAGCTCCTCTTTCTCTTTCTCTTTCTCTTTCTCTTTCTCTTTCTCCTCCTCCTTCTCCTCCTCCTTCTCCTCCTCCTTCTCCTCCTCCTTCTCCTCCTCCTTCTCCTCCTCCTTCTCCTCCTCCTTCTCCTCCTCCTCCTTCTCCTCCTCCTTCTCCTCCTCCTTCTCCTCCCTCCTCCTTCTCCTCCTCCTTCTCCTCCCTCCTTCTTTTCCTCCTCCTCCTCCTCCTCCTCTCCTTCCTCTTCCTCCTCCTTCTCTCCTCCTCCTTCTCCTCCTCCCTCCTTCTTCTCCTCCTCCTCTCCTCCTACTCTCCTCCTTCTCCTCCTCCTCCTTCTTCTCCTCTTCTCCTCCTCCTTCTCCTCCTCCTCTCCTCCTCTTCTCCTCCTCCTTCTTCTCCTCTTCTCCTCCTCCTTCTCCTCCTCTTCTCCACCTCCTTCTCTCCTCCTCCTCTCCTCCTCCTCTCCTCCTCCTCCTCCTCTCCTCCTCCTCCTCCTTCTCCTTCTCCTTCTCCTTCTCCTTCTCTTCTCCTTCTCCTTCTCTTTCTCCTTCTCCTTCTCCTTCTCCTTCTCCTCCTCCTTCTCCTCCTCCCTCCTCCTCCTCCTCCTCCTCCTCCTCCTCCTCCTCCTCCTCCTCCTCCTCCTCCTCCTCCTCCTCCTCCTCCCCCTTCCCCTCCTTCCTCCTCCTCCTCCTCCTCCTCCTCCTCCTCCTCCTCCTCCTCCTCCTCCTGTGAACTTTTCCACGAAGTCTTCATCGTGTTCATGACCTTATTGGCATGGCCCACGTGCGCTGGCTGGGGTGGGCGGCCGGCCTTCCTCGCGCAGCCATCGACGCAAGCCCTTTCTAGTCGGGGCTTCGAGAGAGAGGTTGCTTCATCGCGCCCCTACAGAGGGAAGGGTCGCGGCGCAATGCCTGCACGACGCGCGCTCCAGCTACGAGGAATAATTACCTCCCCTTCCTCGCCCCTCCTTGCACGTTTTAGTTAGTATGCATGTATGTATGTACACACATAAGTACACGCATACATACATGCATTAACACAAGCGAGCACGCATGCGCGCGCGCATACACACACACACACAAACACACGTTTTAGTCAATCAGTCTCGTCCTCTCCCCTTCTCTCCCTCTTTCCCACCCTTCCTCCCTCCTTTCTTCTCCCCTTCCTCCCATCCCTCCCTCCCTTCCACCCTTCTTCCCCCCGTCCCTCCCTCCCTCCCTCCCTTCCTTCCTTCCTCCCTTCTTCCCCCCTCCCTCCCTTCCTCCTCCTCCTTCCTTCCTCCCTCCCTCCCTCCCTCCCAACTCCCCCTCTTCCCCCTCCCCCCTTACCTGGAGTTGTAAGCGTTGTTGGTGGCCACGGACGGGGCTGGCTTGGCTGCAGTGGTGGTGGGGGACGGAGCTTTGATGGGCGCGGGCGTGGGGTCCGGTGTGGGCGTAGGGGTGGGCGTGGGCGTGCTCTTGGTGGTGGAGGAGGTGTTGTTGTCCAGCGAGGGCGGCGGCGTCGGCGAGGTGCTCATGGGACTCTGTGGGGGGGAGAGAGACAGAGGGCGCCGGTTAGATAGAGAAGTCGTGGTGTGATTGTTTGTGAAGGAGGAGGAGGAGGAGGAGGAGGAGGAGGAGGAGGAGGGAGAGAAGGGGGGGGAGGAGGAGGAGGAGGAGAAGGAGGAGGAGGAGGAGGGAAAGGGGGAAGAGGAGGAGGGAGAGAGCAGGAGGAGGGAGGAGGAGGGAGGAGAGGAGGGAGAGGAGGGGGAGGAGGAGGAGGAGGAGGAGGAGGAGGAGAAGAGGAGGAGGAGGAGGTGGAGCTAACGTGAAGAGAAGAGGTGAGAGTGAAAGTAAAAGTGAGAGGGGGGCGAGAGAGGGAGGAAAGAGAGAGACAGGGAGGGAGGGAGGGAGGGAGAGAGAGAGAGATAGAGAGAGAGGGAGAGAGAGAGAGATAGAGAGAGAGGGAGAGAGGGAGAGGAAGAGGAAGAGGGAGAGAGAAAGGGAGAGAGAGAGAGAGAGGAGGGGGAGAGGGAGAGAGAGGAGAGGGGGGAGGGAGAGAGAGAGAGAGAGGGAGAGAGAGAGAGAGAGAGAGAGAGAGAGAGAGAGAGAGAGAGAGAGAGAGAGAGAGAGAGCGAGAGAGCGCAACTCACCTCCCACCAAACTCACTCACTCACTCTCTCTCTCTTCCGTCCTAGGTCAAGGCAGAGCAGAAGTCTCGAAAGCAGCAGGGGTCAGAAACAAGGTCAGAAACAAGGTCGGAAACAAGGTCACGTAACACCCAGAGTCAGGGAGTAAGTGAGATCGAGGTCTTCACTCGAAGGTCATCCAAGTCCGACCTTCAGGAGGCTTGTGTTGCCGCGGTCAGCTTCCTCGTCAGCCAGAGGAGGTAAGCAAGTCTGCGCTGTTCACATCAATACCAATTGCAAAAGAGCAACGGAATATAAGGAGATTCATGCTACCACTACTACAATTAACAAAATCGTGTTGACAGAAACCATGGTTACTGATCAAAGTAACATAAACAATAAAAACAACACAACTACAGACTACCGACATCGAGATGATAAAACCCGACGAAAACAAAACAACAACGACAGTCACGTCATGCGCATGTCACCTCGTTCCGAAACGACTTACCTACTTCCACCTCAGAAATAATAATAAAAAAACAAGTCTGTACGTAAATTAATGTGTACATGATAAGGATAATTATATAATAAATGTGGATACGCTATCTCTTATACTAGAAAAGACTAAGAGGATAGGAGGCAAGAAAGTGTTATCCCTAGACATAGTCCTTTGTCGCCGACCGTATTCTCGAGAGTCACTCAGGTCGAGATAAATACATACTGTGTATTGGTACGTGCATACAGACATACATACACACATTATGTATGTATACATGTATATATGTATGTATATTCGTATGTATGTATGTATGTCTGTACGTAAGTAAGGAAGCTCCTTCTGTCATTGGGAACTGGAGAGCCGCGGGTGTCTCTGAAATGCCAGGCAGTGCCAGTGTGTCAGTGCCAGTGCCAGTGCCAGTGATCTTTGAGCGTGTTCAAGCGTCGTTGCACACGTAGTATGGTGTTCCTGCTTGTCTGTCTCAATCATTCTAGGTTACGTGTTTCTGTCCCTTTTTTATATAGGTTTGAAGCTTTGTGGTTTTGTTTTATTTTGAGAAAAAAAGAACAAAATAATAAAACAGAAGTAGGAGATTTAGTCAGGTAGATCGTTTGAGCCGTCTTCATGCCAGCTGTGATTTTTTTTTTTTTTTAGATTTTTAAAAAAAGTTAATCCTGTTGTCAGTCCCTGCCATGCATACACTGTTAGGACCAGAGGGAGGGGGAGGGGAGGGGGGAAGATAAAACATCCAAAGCCGACATTAATTAAAAATAATAAAGACATTGAAAAGATGAGGACTGGTAAAAACTATGAGCATTCTTAATCAACTGGAGACAAATGATCTTGCAGCCAGTTATGAAGTCAATGTCCAAGCTCACAATTGCAACAAAATGGGTCATTATGTGAAAAGGAAAAAAAAAAAGAAACATTACATGTAAATATAATGGTTGAAAAAATATATATATACATTAAAATAAAAAGGTAACAGAGGCGAACAAGCTTCAGCCAAAAAAAAAAGCAATTGAAAAGCAAATAGACATGGAAGAGGAAAGTAAAAAAAAAAAAAAAAAAAAAAAAAAAAAAAAAAAAAAAAAAAAAAAAAAAAAAAAAAATAGATATATATATATAAAAATATAAATATATATATATATATATATATATATATACATATATATATATATATCAAATCCGGTGAGAAGTTAGTCGGGATAAGTTAGTACAAATTTGTGGATAAAGCTGTGACTCCATTAAGATTTGTTAGAGAAATTAACAACAAAAAGAGCGTTGTTAAGTAGTTACATTAACGAAGAGTTTAGAAACGCCTCTACCTTCTAATAGAGGGATGGGGGGGAGTGGGGGAGTGGGCGTGCATCGGAATAAGAGTGCAGAGTGCAGAGTGCAGAGTGCAGAGTGCAAGAGTGCAGAGTGCAGAGTGCAGAGTGCAAGTGTGCAGAGAGCGTGAGAGAAAGTAAGGCGAATGTGTGCACGTGTTTTGTACGTTGTCCTATCCTCATGTTTTTGTTCATCGTTACGTCTAAGGTATTTCTATCGTGTGGATAAGCGCGTGTGGATAAGCGCGTGTGGATAAGCGCGTGTGGATAAGCACGTGTGGATAGCAAAGTGTGCATGTGGGTGTATGCATTATTTTTATATATATATATCTTTTTTTATTTATTTATTTTTTTTTTTGGGTGCCTGTGAGAAGCGTGGCATCGCCCTCGTGTGTGCATGTGTGCGTGCATGTGTGCATGTATGTGTGTGTGCACTTTTAAAAGCGGATATGCAGGGCTACGTGTGTGCAATGGAAGCGTGCGGGTGCGGGTGCGGGTGTGCGGGCGCGGACAAACCTGTGTGGAGTGGTCAGTGTGGGCGGCGTCGGAGCCACGGGAGGAGTGGGAGGCGGCCGACGACGACGCCGACGAGGAGCGGCGCGAGTGGGCGGCGGCGGCGGCGGCGGCGGCGGCGGGGGGCTCCTCGCTCGCCGCCACCATGCCCTTGCCGCCCGCCAGCAGCACGTTGTCGTACTCGGCCTCGAGGTCAGACTCGGCGTCGGCCTCGGCCACGGGCTCGGCCTCAGGTACTGGCTCGGGCTCAGCCTCGGGCACTGGCTCGGCCTCGGGCACTGGCTCGGCCTCAGATTCGGCCTTGATCTCGACCTCGGGCTCGGGCTCGGGCTCGGCCTTGAGCTCGACCTCGGCCTCGGGCTCGTGGACCTGCTCAGCCTCAAGATCGGGCGAGGACGACCTCGAGGACTCGGCCTCCGCCTCCGCCGGCGCGCCCTCCTCGCTCGTCGCCGCGACCGCCTCGGAGGCCAACTCGCTCTCAGGGGGGAGGGAGTCGCCCTCGAGGGAGGACTCGCGGTCCTCCTCGTCCTCCTCGGGCTTGGCCTCCACCTCCCGAGAGCTGGAGTCGTCCTCCTCGGGTAAGGGGGAAGGAGAAGAATCCAGAGGCGCCTCTGCGGCCTCCTCCGCCTCCTCCTCCTCGGCAGCTTCCTCGGGGGCGGAGTCCCGGCCGCTTTCCTCGGGCACGGGCGCCGGCTGCGCACATGCACACATGCAAGACAAACATTAGCCAGGAGGGACACGGGCCGCCTGCCCACCCTCACGCCCCCCCCCGCACCTCCCATCTCTTCTCCGCTGCCTACTGTCTCGCACCTCGGCTCCCTGCTAGCCCCTGGACTCCTCGCTGATGCTGGTGGACGCGAAGAGGAGGTGCATAGGCCGGGAGGCAGTGCCGGAGAGCGAGTGGCATGCAGAGTGCCCAGAGGACCTCCTCCAGGGTAGGCCTACTGCGCTGTGGGCGTGCCAGTGCCAG
>NW_028234424.1:3083191-3088191 GCF_977035675.1 Penaeus japonicus
AAAAACAGACAGAGAGAGAGAGAAAGACAGAGACAGAGAGAGAGAGAAAGACAGACCGAGAGAGAGAGAAAGACAGACCGAGAGAGAGAGAGAAAGACAGACAGAGAGAGAGAAAGTGAGAGAGAAAGACAGACACAGAGAGAGAAAGAGAGATAGAAAGACAGACAGACAGAGACAGACAGAGAGAAAGAGAAAGACCCTATACGTACACACACCCCTACCCTCCATGAATCCAACATTCCATCCGACTTGCAAGGAAATCAACACGAAAACAGACAAATCAACATACTTCACCACAAAACTCGAGGCGAAGATAAAAAAAAAGACTTCACAACGCATCATAACAGCATTCCTCCTTGTCATTCCGCGCTCCCGTTCCATAACCTCAACGCCATCCACCTGTCTGTCTGTCTGTCTGTCTGCCTCGTGAATCATCGCTTATGTCACACATTATCATAAATATTCATTCACAGCGACGATCCGACCCCCTCCCCCCCCAAAAAAAAAAAAATCACAGCGACAATCCGAACCAAAAAAAAACAAAAAAAAACACGCAGACACAGACAGACAGACAAACGGAATGCCACAATAACGGGACCGGCATCCCCCCTCCCCCCTCGATTGCAAAATTTGCAGCGCCATCCTTGCAACGGGAAACTATAGTTTTGACGCAGAAATGACCGTTTTTTTAATAGCTCCGCCGCACGCGTGACAACGGGGGAAAAAAAAACAAAAAATGTCAGCGTGCGTGAACATTTTTTTTTTTTTCCTTTGAATCATGCATTCGATAAAGAGTGAAAATGACTAGCAATTATGTTTTCCTCTTTCCTATTCTAAGTGTGTATTTCTTTTTTTTTTCTTTTCTTTTCTTTTTTCTTTTTACTCGTCAAAAATGAAAATGTATTTGGGGATGTTGTGGCGAAGGGAAAGTGCTCGAGCGGTAGCAAGTGCAGACGGTGCAAAACCACCATTAGTCCAGCTCCTCCTCCTCCTCCTCCTCCTCTTATCTCCTTTCTCCTCTTCCTTCCTATCTTCTTTCTCCCTCTCCTTCCTCCTATCTCCTTTCTCGTCCTCCTCTTTCCTATTTTTTTTCTCCTCCATCTCCTCCTCCTCATCTTATACCTTCCTCCTTCTATCTCCTCCTCCTCCTCCTCCCTCCTCCTCCTCCCTCCTATCTCCTCCTCCCTCCTATCTCCTCCTCCCTCCTATCTCCTCCTCCCTCCTATCTCCTCCTCCATCCTATCTCCTCCTCCTCCTCCTCTTCCCCACCACCACCACCACCTCCTCCTCCTCCTCCTCCTCCTCTTCCTGGATCAGCATATCGAGTCAGCCAAGACACAGCCTCCCAATTATGGGGCTGTCGCACATACAAGCGCCTCAGCATCTGCGCAATTATGGACAAACACGTACCACTCAAACATTCTCCTCTTCTCATCCCTCGCCTCTCTCTCTCTTTCTCTCTTTTTCTTTCTCTTTCTCTTTCTCTTTCTTTCTCTCTTTCTCTTTCTCTTTCTTTCTCTCTGTCTCTCTCTCTCTCTCTCTCTCTATCTCTCTCTCTTTCTCTCTCTGTCTGTCTGTCTCTGTCTGTCTGTCTCTGTCTGTCTGTCTCTGTCTGTCTGTCTCTGTCTGTCTGTCTCTCTCTCTGTCTCTCTCTCTTTCTCTCTTTCTCTCTATCTATCTATCTATCTATCTATCTATCTATCTATCTATCTATCTATCTATCTATCTATCTCTCTTCTTTCACCCCTCGCTCTGATCCCCCAGAAAAAAAAAGAAATGAAAAAGAAAAAAAACAAGAAAGAGATACAAATATCACAAAATAACGGCACTGCAAAACGGGAAACAATTCAAGAAAGAAAAATTGGAAATGACAGAAACAGAGAAAGATATCGGAGAAAAAAAAAACATAAAACGCAGAATAAGGAACTAAGAAATAAATCTCAAAGAAACACAGAAACGAAAACGATTTTTTTCAGTGTTTTATTTTGCAAAATTTTCTCTCTTAACAATTCTTGCTGTTCTATCATTTATCACAAGATTCTTTTTCATCCATTTCAGTGTTAATAAAGCTCGGAGAGAAAAAAAAACGCAAAACATACAAATCAACAAAATATCAATACCAGAAAAAATAAATCCTAGAGTTACAAAAAAAAAAAGGTAATTTCGAAATTCTCAGCCTTATAGACACTCAAACTCAACACCGCACACTCATCCACGCCAAAATCATTTAAAAAAATGTAATACTCATAATAACAGTAAAAGTAAATAGAAGAAATACAGTAAAACCGTGGAAGAAACAAAACTATATTTAAACACTTAAAAAGAAAAAAATGGCCTATTCTCACACCATCCCCAACAAACACAAAATCAACCTTGCATACCCTCACCTGTAACTTGGTGCATCAAAAACAATGAAAATCACAAAAATAAATAAACAAATAAATGAAAAACACATACAATCTAACTACCTGTAGCTACGTTGACATAAAAAAATACACACACACATTCAAACAAACACACAAACAAACAAACACCACTCCAAACTCACCTGCAACTCCAAGGCATATAAACCAAAAACAAACAAACAAACAAACCCTCAAACTAAAACAAAAACAAACAAAAACAAACAAACGCCTCACCTGTGGCTGCGTGGAGGCCTCGCTCGTGGCTGACGAAGACGCGGCCGAGCTGACGGAACGCGCGTCGCCGTCGTCATGGTGATGGTGATGATGCCCGTTGGTAGCGGGGGGTTCCGGGGTAGGGGGACTAGGGGGGGCCCGCACCGACGACTTCGTGACGACGTTGCTCTGGCTCCCGCGCACGACGATGTTCTTGCTCTTGTAGTACTTGTCGGCTTCGGGGTCGAGGACCAGCAGGCGGGTCTCGTTGGTGACGGCCTTAATGCGCTGCACGACCTGGAGACGGAGAGAGAGAGAGAGAGTTCAAATTCAAATTCAAATTCAAATTCAAATTCAAATTCAAAAACTTTATTCCATAAATTACAATGGTTATTCTTAATACATATATACAATACATCTGTTTAATATGATGTCACAACTGACAATTTAGAGAATTAGAGATGGGGGTTAGTGTGGTTGGGTCGGTTGTAGGGGTGTGTGTGGGGGTGGAGGAGGGAGGGGAGGAGGGAGGGGAGGGGAGGGGAGGGAGGGAAGGGAAAGGAGGGAGGGAGAGGGGGAAGGAGGGGGAGGGAGGGAGGGAGGGGAAGAATGGTAAAGAGGGAGAGGGTAAAGAGGGAGAGGGGGAAGGAAGGAAGGAAGGAAGGAGAGGGAGGAAAGGAAGGGGAGGGAGGGAGGAAAGGAAAGGGGAGGGAGGGAGGGAGGAAAGGAAGGGAGGGGGCGGAGGGGAAGGAAGGAAGGAAGGAAAGAGGACGTAAGAAGGGAAGGAGGGAAGAAAGTAAAAAAAAAATGGGAGGGAAGAGGGGAAGCAGGAAAAGGAAGAAAGGAGGCAAGGGTGAAGCTGACACTTTATTTCCCAGAATATACAAACAATGTCTAGTCCTTTCGACTGCATGTCACAATAAATCTATTCAATAAAAGAATAAAGGAAATAAAAAAAAATGAACAAACACATTTTGCCTCCTTCCTCCTCCAGCTTCATGAGGAAACATGAGGTGACTAAAACTCGTTAGTGAGGCAACCGAACCTCGCTGTCATGTGCCAACCATCCACGTCCCTTGCACTCACTCACTCACTCACTCACTCACTCACTCACTCACTCACTCACTCACTCACTCACTCACTCACTCACTCACTCGCGCCTTCTACGTATAGGCCCTTTACTGCTGCCATGTAATCTCTCTCTCTCTCTCTCTCTCTCTCTCTCTCTCTCTCTCTCTCTCTCTCTCTCTCTCTCTCTCTCTCTCTCTCTCTCTCTCTACGTGTACGTATGCGTGTACGTTGGTTGTGCGTGTGCGTGTACGTGTGCGTGTGCGTGTGCGTGTGCGTGTGCGTGTGCGTGTGCGTGTGCGTGTGCGTGTGCTTGTGCGTGTGCGTTTACGTTTGCGTTTACGTTTACGTGTACGTGTACGTGTACGTGTGCGTGTGTACGTGTGCGCAAGCACGTGTCCGTTACAAGTGCGTTCGGCATCTCATGTTATTTGCCAAGAACGCGTTATCCTCTGTCATTACGTCTCCCTTCGCAGTATAATCGCAGTTAATATTCCATGTGCCTGACCCTTGTTAGCAGGCTCGCAGCAACAACACATAAAAATGTTGTGGTCGCATCAACATGAAAGTTGCATATGGCCGTGTGGATCAGCCACAATAGGCGTGTGTGTTCTTGCGAAAAGTTGAGATGGTGATGGTGGTGGTGATGGTGACGGTGATGATGATGGCAATAATAATAATAATAATGATGATGTTAAGAGCACTAATAATGATAATGATGATGATGATGATGACAATAATAATAACAAATATAAGTAGCGAGAGGAAATGCAACCATATCACAGGATACGAGATTAAGATTACGTTAGGAAGAAACCTTTCCCCCCCCTCCCCCCTTTCCCCCCCACCCCCTCCCTGTGACCACTTCCCCTATCTCTATCCCTATCCTTCCCTCTCCCCCTAACCCCTACCCTCCTCCGAAATAGCATTCACAATCGACCGCCCCCCCCCTCTCCCGAAAAAAAATATATATATATATATATATATATTTATACACAATAAAAAATAATAACCATTAACTTATATCCCCTTCTTCATCACACCGCACCTTCCATCACCTTCACCACCATCATCACAAAGTTATGACGTCGACGACATGACGTGGACAAACTAGAATCTTTCATATTCTTTTGTGTTCTTCGTTCGATTGGAATTTGACCAAGAAGCCACTCCAGAGGGCTTGGGAAAGGGAAGGGGGAAGGGGGAAGGGGGAGGGGGAGGGGGAGGGGGGGAGAGGGAGAGGGGGAGAGGGGAGGGAGAGGGAGTGGGGAAGAGGAAGGGGAAGGGGAGGGAGAGTAAGGAGAGGGGGAGGCA
>NW_028234424.1:3105691-3118191 GCF_977035675.1 Penaeus japonicus
AAGAGGAAGAGAGGAGAAGCAGTGAGGCAGTGAGGACAAGGAGAAGAATGGGGGAAAGGGATAAACGATGGGTAGTTACAGTAAAAATATGTTGACTTAGTGAATGATAAAAGGAATTTAACGAAAAAAAATGATCGGACTAGTAAAAAGACACGATATTGGGAAACTAGAGATAGTGAAAGAACGAAAAAGACAGAAGTAACGAATGAGAGGCGAGAAGGAGATGAGAAAGAGAAGAAAAGAAAGGTAAGAGAAGGAGAGAGAGATGAAGAAATAATGAGATGAACGGATATATGAAAGCAGAGTACGAAAGCATTGAGGATCGAAAAATGGAGTTAGAAATTTTCGAGAAAGAAAAGGACCGAGATAGAAAAAAGGGAGATTGAAGAAAAGACGAGTCGAAGTGACCCCCCACACTCTGAATTACTGTCGATAAGAGAAACAAATAAAAAAGTGAAGAAAGAAAAAAAGACTCAATGCGCTGAGCGATGGGCAGGTAGGGCGGGGTTGCGGTATAGGAGGGTGGAGGGTGTGGTGGGGGGGTACTTTTGAGGACAATCGACTTTCACTGCTATCTGGACCCCGTGACCCCAGTCGCAGGTGTGTGTGTGTGTGGGGGGGGGGGTATCACCCTAGCCTAGAGGGGAGGTAGGGTGTGGAGGGGGTGAGAGGGTAGGAAGGTCGAAGGATGGCGGATATAAGGAAATGGGAAGAAGAGGAAGAAGAGGAGGAGCAGCGGGAGGAGGCAGAGGAGGAGTAGGAGGAGGAGGAGGAGTAGGTGGAGGAGGAGGAGGAGGAGGAGGAAGAAGAGGAGGAGGAAGAGGAGGAGGATAGGAGTGAGTGCAGGAGAGAGAAGGCTAGGAGAAGGAGGAGAAGAGGAATGGAGATATGAGGCAGGAGAGGAGGAGGATGAGGAGGAGACGAGTTAAGGTGGAGGAATGAGAGGTTGCGGGATGGAGGAGCGGGAGGAGAGAGGTCAAGGAAGTGAGGTAAGATGAGGAAGAAGAGGATGAAGAGGAAGAGAAGGAAGGAGGAGAAGAAGGAAAAGAAAGAGAAGGAGGAGGTAAAGACGGAGTAGCCAAGGAGAGACAGGAAGAAAGAGGTGATAAAGCACACGAAGACTGATAAAAAGAAAAAGGCTAAGATAAAAAAAAAAACACAACGAAGAAAAAACAAAATACATACACATAAAAAAACAATAACAAAATGAAGCAACCAAACACAAAGATAGCAACGAAAAAAGACAAAAGACAAAAGACAAACAAACCAGGATAACTTCTTAATGCCGTATTCAATCTCCACCCCCCCCCTCCTTTTTTTTTCAACCTCCCCCCCCCAAGCCAGCCGACCGACCGCCACTCCACAAACGCACCCGTGACACAATAACTCAACCCGGATGTATGCAGCGCTGTCCACGAACACCTGAACACAATCCGGATACGGTTTGCATAAACATAAAATCCGCATCATTATCATTATTATCGTCGAGTTTCTCTATCAACTCTCTTTACAATGGGATCAGCTGGCAGCGTGGCCTTGCAATTGAATGCTCGCAGACCCGCCATGCGTGTGTATCCCCCCCCCTTTCTCTCTCTCTCTCTCTCTCTCTCTCTCTCTCTCTCTCTCTCTCTCTCTCTCTCTCATATACGCACGCGCGCGCGCGCGCACACACACACACACACACACACACACACATACACATACACATACACATACACATACACATACACATACACATACACATACATACACATACATAATCCACATACTAATACACATACCCACACAATACCACACACACATCACATCCCAAACACATACACCCACACATACAATACACCTTCCATACACTAATACCACAACATACATACATACATACACCCACACACACACACACACACACACACACACAGATGATGAGTGATAATTGAGTTGTAGCTGTCTTCGCTGATGTGCAGAGTAATGTTTATGCGCGAGAAATTATAGAATTCGCGCAGAGCGAGAATGAGATAGAGCGAGAGGAGAGATGGGAGAGGAGGATTGGAGGGTGGAGGAGAGAGAAGAGAGTAGATGAGAGGAGAGAGGAAGAACGAAAATGGAGATGTATATGATGAGGCAGAGATTTGAGTAGATTGCTAAGAGAGATAGAGGAGAGAGAGTATGAAGGAGGATGGAGAGAGCAGAGATGAGAGGGAGAAGAGGAGGGGAAGAAGAGGGGAGAAAGAGAGGAGATGAGAGTATGAGGGTGATGGACGAGACGATGCCAGTAGTAGAGAGAGAAGGAGATGAGGAGAGTCCCGAGCAGAGAGCGAAGTCAGAGAGAGAGAAAGAGAGTCAGACAGAAGAGGAAGCGAAGAGAGATGAAGAGGAGAGAGAGACGAGAGGAGAGAGAGGATTTTTGACTGCGTGGCTGAGCGACGAGAGAGAGAGAGATGATTGAGTGAGAGCTGAAGTGGATGAATGAGTGAGAGCGCGAGAGAGAGAGATGAGAGAGTCAGAGGAGAGAGAGAATCAAAGCGAGAGAAAGAGTAGTAAGAAGGGATGAGATGTAGAGTCAGAGAGAAAGAGAGAAACAAACAGACAGAAATCAAGATAAATACATCAAGCACCAATCTTCATAAAATCACGGACTTGCACCACGCCACGCCCTCCCCATGCCTCAGTCGCCCTCCTCCATTCATCATTAACGTTTTCACCTATTTTTGTGAATGAAAGGCCACCCGTGAAGGAAAGCCAATTGTGAATGAATGGAAGCCCAATTGACTCCGCCCACAAAGCACGTGCTGGAAGTACCTGGCTCTCGGCGGGGCTGACTTCGAGTTCTGGTTTGCCGAAGCGCTTCTAGGTGAAGGAGGAGGGGGGAGGGAGGAATGGGGAAGGAAGGAAGGAAGAAAGTATGCGAAAGGATGGAGGAATTATGGGAAGGTGGGAAAGAAGGAAGGGGTAAGAAGGTAGATTTTAAAGGGAAGGGGTTGTGGGGGTGTGTGTGGGATGTGGGTGTGTGTGGGGTGTGTGGGTGTGGCGTGCGGGGTGGGGGTTGTGTGTGTGTGGCTGTTGTGCTGTTGTGGATGTGGTGTGTGTGTGTGTGTGTGTGTTTGTTGTGGTTGTGTGTGTGTGTGTGTGTGTGTGTGAGGGTGTGTTGTTGTTGTGTGATGTGTCGTGTTGTGTGTGTGTGTGTTGTGTGGGTGTTGTTGTGTGTGTGTGTGTGTGTGTGTGGAGTGAGATTGTGGGGAGTGATGAGAGAGATGATGACTAGAGAAAGAGAGAGCAGAGATTGAGAGGAGAGTCCGAGAGAGTGGTGAGGAGAATTGTGCAGCTAGAGAGCACTGTAGTGTGACCGAGAGAGAGAGAAAGAGAGAGAGAAGACAGAGAGAGCGAGATAAAAAGAATAGATATATAAACAAAGAAACAGAAAAGTAACACATTCAAAGAGAAACTGACCACAGAAAACAACAATAACGAAAGAAATTAAAGAACAAGCAACAAGCAAGGGAAATGCCACACACACACACAACAAAAAGCTACGATGGACGCAACATTCCAGTCAAGACCGACACATTACATCCAGTATGTACAATCAGCCTCTGGCTCGTGTACATGTGGGTCAGCAGCCCCCCCCCCCATCCCCCCACCCCTCCCCTTCCTTTATCACCCTTCCCTACCCCGCCCCCCCCCCCCACCTCCTCTCCCGTCTTCTCTCTTTATATTTATCTCTCTCTCTCACTCCTTCTCCTCTCTCTGATCCTCCCCTTCTTCTCCTTTCTCACCTTCCCTACACCTCCCCTTCTCCCCCTCTCCCCTTGATCCCCCCACCTTTACCCCCCTCTCTCTACTCCCTCCCCTTCCCTTCGTTCCCCCCACCCCTACCTACCCCCCGCTCCCACCTACGAATATTATGTAATCGAGAGTTTGTTGACAGATGGGTCTTGTCTTGCCCGGGGGGGGCGATGCAGACCTGATGTACCGTACGGTTTCCAATCTCTCCGACCCTCTCTCTACTCCCTCTCTCATCTCTCTGCTCTCTTCTCGCTCTTTTCTCTCTCTCTCTCTCTCCATCTCTCCCCCCCCTCTCTCCTCTTCTCTATATCTAATCTATCTCTCTATGCTCAGGCTACTAGTTTATCATGTGACTACAATCTGACGGTATGTTAGGCCTGTTGTCTCAATAACGAGAGAGATGAGCAGAGAGGGGGGGCTGTGAGTGGATGAGAGGGGGAGGTGAGGAAGAGAGAGAGACGAGAGGAGAAGTAGGAAAGAGATCGAAGGAAGAAGAGGAGATAGATGGGAGGAAAAGAGACAGAAAGAGAGACGAGAGGAAAAAGAGATCAGAAAGGTGAGAGAGGGAGGAGAGAGAGAGAGAGAGAGAGAGAATGGCGATGATGTGAGACTGAGGAAGAGAGAGAGAGATTTGGGAGAGATTGAGTTTGACTTGGAAGAGAGAAGAGTGGGGGGGGAGAGGGAGTGAGGGAGAGAGAGGTGGAGCGATGAGAGATGGAGGAGATGGAGGAGGAGAGAGAGTGTTAGATGATGAGAGAAGAGAAAGAAAGAGAGAGAGATGAGAGAGAAGAGAAAGAGAGGAAAAAAAGAGAGAGAAGGGAAAGAGAGAGGAGAAGGAAAAAGAGAAACGAGAGAAAAGTAGGAGGAAGAGAGAAACTACAGGAAGAGAGGAGATTCCAGAGAGTTGTGCGTAAGTCATGCGCTCGGAACATCCTACTTGGGGTAGAAAGTTACTGAAGCGAGAGTGAATAAGGGAGTCCGATTGGTAGAGTAGAGAGAGAGAGAGAGAGAGAGTGAGTACCAGCGCACAGAGATGACCTTGAAACATCAATACAAGGCACCGCGTGACCCTTCTCCTCGCCCCCCTCCCCCCCCCCCTCCGCCTTTCCTCTCTACCCCCGCCATACGAAAATAAGGTCACGTGATTGACCTTGCGTCGATAGATATGATTACATTGGACCTTTCCTAGGACGGACGCTTGGACTTACGCTGACTCACTGTAGGTGTCTATTGCGCTCAGGGATCGATGGAAACATCTGTGCGATCTCTATAGCGATCTGCTTACATCTGTAGATACTATAGATTGCTAGATACTGCATTAGCCTGAATAAATGACTCCACCTTTATCCTCACTCTTTATCTCTTCTCTCTATTGTTCTGTCTTCTTCTATCTATGATCTGCTTATATCTCTTTATCTAGATCTCTATTATGATTATCTCGTCTTTAGCTCAGACGTAGTCGAAGGTTTACCGTATCTCTGCTATATTATCTTTCTCTTTCTATTTCTCTTTAGAATGTCTCTTCTAGTTTAATAGTCTTTCCGCGTGTATATTTATATTTTTCTCGTTTCATCTTTCTCTTCTAGATGGAATTATTGATCAATGTTGTCTCGCCTATGTGTTGTGTGCGATCTAGTATGACTAGATGTATAGTAGATGTTGATTTGATGTTGAGAGGTGATAGCTTCTTCTGGAGGAGTTGTTTAGATTCACCGTAAGATGAGGGAGGAGCTAGACACGCTGCAGCTTTGATCGGATATGAAGCAGAAGTAGAGATGCGATCGGAGGCCTAGAGAGGGCGAGGGTTGATTTGTGCGAGATCCGACAGTAGTAGGATGTTTATGGCAGAGATTTAGAGCGAACGATAGTCGAGTCGATGAGGATGGAGGCGAGAGTAGGGAGGTAGATATGGATGACAGCGAGCACGGATGACGACGAGGGAGATGATGAGTAGATGAAAGGAGAGAGCGAAGCGGGAAAGAATTTAATTATTTCTATAATTATATATATAAATATATATATATATATATATATATATATACATTTATATAAGACATACATACACATACAATACCCCAAACACACACACACGCGAATATATATATATATTACTATATTAGTGATATATATATAGTAATATATATATATAGATATATATATTATATTTATGTGATCTGTAGATTGTTATATTATAATATTATATATATATATATATATATAATATAATATGTATATGTATATGTATATGTATATGTATATGAGATATGTATATGTATAAGTTATGTATGTGTATGTCGTATATGTATATGTGTATATACTATCTATATAATATATATAGTGATATTATTATATATATATATAATATATAATATGGTATCTGTATTATGTATTAGTGTGTATGTGTATGTGTGTGTGTTTGTGTACATAAGCATCTGTTACGCACTACATCAACTTTATTGCAACATAAACAAAGAGCATCAAGACAAACACACCGATTCAAGTTCCATTACCCGTGTTTTACGACATAAAAAAACAACAACATAAATAAATAACCAAAAGCAACCAACCCCAAACAACGCAAAAATAGGTAAAAAAAAAAAATAAATAATAAATAAATAAAAATAAAATAAAACTCAAATTTCACACAAAATAAAGAGTCGTTTTTTTCCACTCGGGAAATTCTTTGCATAAATAGCTGACGTTTTGGTTATTATAATTAATGAATGGATGGGTAGGGGGGAAGAGAGAGGGGGAGGGGGAGGGGAGGAGGAGAAGAAGATACACAGGAGGAGGAGGAGGAGTTGAGGGAAGAGGAGGAGTTGGGGGAAGAGGATAAGTTGGAGAAGGGGGAGGAGGAGAAGAAGATACACAGGGGGTGGGAGGAGCGGGGAGGGGGAGGGAAAGAGAGAAGAAGATGCACAGCGAAGGGAAAGGTTGAGAATGAGAAGGAGGGAGGTGGAGAAGATGGAGAGGAGAAGGAGGAGAAGAGGGGGAGAAGGGATGGTGAGGATGAAGGAGAAGGAGTTGGTAGATGGAAGGAGGGGAAGGAGAAGATGGTGATTGGTGTGATGGAGATGGGATGAAGGAGAGGAGAAGGGAGAGAAGAAGGAGAAGGTCTGAAGGAGAAGGAGAAGGAGAAGAAAATACACAGGAGGAGAAGGAGAAGGAGAAGGAGAAGGAGAAGGAGAAGGAGAAGAAGAAGAAGAAGAAGAAGAAGAAGAAGAAGAAGAAGAAGAGGAGGAGAAGAAAACGCAAGAAGAAGAAGATGATGTTTTTGTATGACTATGAAAAAGAAAGAGAGAAAGAAAAGAGAAGAAAAAGAAGTGGAGGAGGAGAAGGAAGAAGAACGCGCCGCGCGCAAGAATGTAGGAAACAGAAGTGGAAAAAAAAAAAAAGAAAAAAAAAAAGAACGATGTAAAAAGTAGGTGAAGATGAAAAGGAAGGAAAACGAAGAAAAATGGAAAGAGAAGAAGAAAATCAGAAAGGTCAACAAAGGAAAAAAAAGAACATAATAAGAACAGAAATCACAAGAAAAGGAGAAGGGGTTAGTAGGTATGTGAACGAGGCATCAAGGCCGTTCTTTAGGCTAACGACCGGAAGTGGTTTGTGTTAAGGGGGGTGGGGGGACGATAAAAAGATGGGGGTAGGGGATAGGGAAAGAGGGGGGGAGAGGGGGGGAGCCATTGAGGACGCCATCATGTGTATATGTGAGCGGTGAAAAGGAAAACAAAAGAGGGGAGATGGGAGATGGGAGATAGGAAAAGGAAGGGAGGAACGGATTGAAAGAGAAGTGGCGAAAGAAAAGGTAAGCAAGGAAGTAGAAATCAAAGAAAGAAAAGTTTAAAAAGAGAGAAGGAGGGAGAGAGGGATAGGATGAGGATAGATGGAGATAGAGAAAGATATAGAGAGATAGATAGAGGGAAAGAAGGGGAGAGAGAGAGGGAGGGAGGGAGGGAGGGAGGGAGGGAGAGAGGGAGAGGGAGGGAGAGAGAGGGAGAGGGAGAGGGAGAGGGAGAGGGAGAGGGAGAGGGAGAGGGAGGAAGAGGATGTTTAGTTTATTAACAATACCTAAAAAAACAACTACCATCAAAACCATAATAAATTCAATACAATTAGAAACCCACACATATCTCATAACTCACCAAAAATGGGGCAGAGAGAGGGAGTGAGAATAGAGAAGAAAGAAGAGAGACGAAGAGATTAAGCGGGAAAACAATAAAAAAATTTCCAACCACAAGCACATTGTTCATCACCCACAAACCATGACCCTCCCCCTCCCCCCTCCCCCTCCCACCCCTCCCCCCTATTAGTCGGCCGTTAAAATATGACTTTTAATTGTCCCTAACCGACTAAATTCTTAAAATACTTTTATCCTAACCTAAGCCAGACCTAATCGTGCCCGGGACCGAACATACCAGACACTAATTACCCTCCTAGGGTATTAATGCCATTTAATTACGACTGCCGTAACAGTCTGTCCCTCTTCTTAATTATCCTTAATTATCAATGCCAGCTGACATGGAGGTCTGGCGACGTAATAAATAACATGATTTGAAACCTCGGCGACGAAAATATTGAACCCATTTCTGACTAGAAGAATGTGTTTGTATATCTGTCAGCATATAAGATATAGGTTTACACTCGCATACATACATCAGCGTCTTTGTTTACGTAAACACGCGAGTTGAACATTTGTCCAGTGACAACCTATATTTTCGGCTTCTATCTACTGTAGAATGCATTTATACAACGCCTGCTCAAAGAAAAATACAATTATAAACAAGATCTTCGGTTACGAGTAAAGGTTTTTTTCTTTTTTTTTTATCAAGGGGAGAGACACAGAGAGATCTTATCATATCAACATTAGCTACATTATGTTCACTAAAAGATTACGGTGCCGCCCAGTCTGCTGCATTCTTTATTTATTTCTATTTTTTACTTTTTTTTTATTTACAAGAGGACTGAAACAATGCTTGTGTCCTCGTATTTGGAGGGTGGGAGAGGGAGAGGGAGAGGGATGATTGATTGGAGAGAGGAGAGAGGGAGAATGGGGAGAGAGGGAGAGAGGGTGATGTGGGAGGGAGAGGCGAGCTAACCTGGGATGGAGGGAGATGAGAGGAAGAGAGAGATGAGATTTGAGAGTACTGAGAGCGATGGAAGAGTATGAGTGAGCTTGGTCTTTGGCGAGGATGTTAGACGTGAATGAAGGGAGGATAGAGAGAGATGCGGTGGAGGGTGGTGAGAGGGAGGGGGATTTGGAGGGGGGCGGGTGGGTTGGGGATGTAGGGGGGAGGGGGTGTGGGGAAGAAGGGGAGGGGAGAGAGAGAGGAGGAGTGGTAGAGAGAGAGATGGTTGATTGGAGAGAGAGAGAGAGAGCAGGAGGGGGATCTATCTTTGATAGAGTGGGGCCGGGGGGAGAGGAGTGGAGAAGAGAGAGAGAGAGAGAGAGAGAGAGAGAAAGAAGACACACGGAACGCGAGAGAAACTACATAAGAGAAATAAACAGAAATGAAGAAAAACTGAGAAGAGGAAGGCGGGAGGAGACAGGGAAGGAAACAGCGAGTAAGCGAAGAAAAAAATACTGGTTGGGTAAACGAGGTAGTATATTAAGAAAAGTAAAGACATGAGAGATAAAGGAGAGACAAAAGAGAATAAAAATAAAGACGAGGTATAGAAGAGAGACCGAGAGAAGGAGATAACTAAGCAGAACTAAGACACAGGAGCCGAAGAAGAGGGGAAGATATATATATAGATATATATATATATATATATATATATATATATATATATATATATATATATATATATATATTTATATATATATAAGTTTTATATATATATATATATAAGAGAGCGGAGAGATGCGAAAGGAGGTAAGGAGAAAGGAGGAAGCAGAAAAAAATAGAGTATTTAAAAAGCTGAGGCAGCAGGAGAGGGAAATAGAGGAGAATGAAAAGAGCCCAGAGTACGAGGTCTCTTCACCGCACAGGATACGACTCACTCCGCACAAAACGTTCCGTACTTCCAAGACAAAAAAAAAAAAAGAAAAAGAAAAAAAAAAGATAACGACCCCATTTTGCATCAGCACCTGGAAAACGAGTCGGCCCCATCCCCCACACACCACATCCTCCTAACCACTCCCCATGTCCCCATGTCACACCCCTGAAAAGAGGCATATCCTCGCCCTAATTACGATGACAGCCATCCCTCGCCTCCGGGCAAGGTTGAGACACGAGACTTGCTTGGGAAACCCCAGGAGGTGAGCGATCCTACCGAGCCTTAGCATCCCTCATCCTCATCCTCAACTCACCTGATGCTAGACGCTAGACTCGAGACCTAAAGCAGCATCCTACCTAGCTACCGATACAAACAATCTACCCTTGTTAGGGTGCGATCATATCGAAAGACTTTTAACCGCCAGAGAATAAGAGGTAAAAGTAAAGAGTAATAAGGGTTAGATGAATAAGTGAGGGGTGTGAAATCCGTGAGAATAAGGGTTTAGAGAGAATATCAGGGTAAAAGAGAATAAGGGTCGTAGTTTAAGAGCATAAAGGGTGTGAGAAAGAGAATAAGGAGTTTAGTAAGAGAATATAAGGGTTTAAAAGAGAAAAGGGTAATAACGAGGAATTAAGGGCAAGAGAATAAGGGTTTAAAGAGAATTAAGGTTTTTAAAGGAATTAAGGGCAAAGAGAATAAGGGTAAAGTGAAATAAGGGGTTAGTTAAAGAGAGGGGGGGTGGGGGGGGGGGGGGGGGGGGGGGGGGGGAATAAAGGGTGGTAAACGAGAATAAGCGGTAAAGAGCATAAGGAGTAAATGAGAGGCATAAGGGTAAAGCAGAGGAATAAGTGGTCGTGTAAAGAGAATAAGGGTAATAAGGAGAGAAATAAGGGTTATTGGTTATAAGCAGAATAAGGCGTTTAATAGGCATAAGGGTTAAAGAGCACTAGTGCATAGGAGGGTAAAGAGAATAAGGGTAAAGAGAATAAGGGTAAAGAGCATAAGGGTAAAGAGAATAAGGGTAAAGAGAATAAGGGTAAAGAGAATAAGGGTAAAGAGAATAAGGGTAAAGAGAATAAGGGTAAAGAGAATAAGGGTAAAGAGAATAAGGGTAAAGAGAATAAGGGTAAACTAAGGGACGCACTAACGCACACCTCCCTCCTGCCAGCGCCTTCGTTATTATTACACGCGGGCGTCTCAAAAACCAGCTTTGCTTTTTCCCTTCCTTCCGAGGCACGCGAAACTCGTCCCTGTGGCCGCCCTACCGAGGGACGTTTCAGGAGTATAGACGGACGAACTACGTGGCCCAGGAGACCGGTTTGGACACCGAAGGGGGGTTAGTTGTAGACGTCGGGAGGTGCACCCCAGGAGGTATAGTATCCAAGAAGTGTAATTCAGACGCTCAGTCGCAGGTAGGGTGTACCCAGTAGTTATAGCAGCCCTAGTATTACGTATGTGAGTTATGTGTAGTAACACATAGAGAGTGTATAGGAAGGTATACGCACTCATGAGCTTAGTAGTATAGAGCGAGCAGGCAGAGTGCCAGAGTCGTATCAGTCCAGAGTGACCAGTGTCCTGCGTACGGACGAGCACATAGCCGCCGCTCAGGTAAAAAGTAAGAGTGAAGCGGCTATTGTCTACGTGTGTCTCGGGAGCTGCCTTACCACACCCTCTCTCTCTCTGTCTCTCTCTCTCTTCGTTATCGGTAGCTCATTCGGGATCGTCTCTCTCTCTCTACTCGTCATAGTCATGTCGTCATGCTCTACTCTAGTCTCTCTCTCTCTAGTCTAGCTCTCATCTTCTGTACTCTCTCTCTCTCTGTCTCTCTATCTCTGTCTCTCTATCTCTGTCTCTCTATCTCTGTCTCTCTATCTCTGTCTCTCTATCTCTGTCTCTCTCTATTTATCTCTCTCTCTCTATTTATCTATCTCTCTCTCTATATATATATATCTGTATGTATCTATCTCTCTCTATATATATCTCTGTATGTATCTCTCTCTCTCTTCTTTCTTTCTTTCTTTTTCATCTCACTGAAAACATCTCTCGCCAATCATCTTTGCCGATTTCCTGTTTTCTTTTCTCTTTCCTCTCTTCCCTCTTGGTAACTCTTTCTCTCAATTTTCTTTGTCTCCTTCCTTTTTATATTTCCTCCATCTCTCTCTCCCTCCATCTCCCTCTCCCTTCATCTCCATCTCCCTCTATCTCTCTCTCCCTCCCTCTCCCTCTCCCTCTCCCTCCTAATAGATAAATTATCCTCTCCATCCTGTGTGAATTCCAAGATTAATTCTATGAACCTACGCGCCATGTGATCTGCATAGACCTACATTCGCTTTCGGAAATGCAATAGACAGGTGTTCACTAGCAATACAAAACGGACTAGTTTAACCTTAGCCGATAACGAATAAATATGCGTTTGATTGTGTTATGTCTCGGTTCGTACCTTATTGCAAAGTCAAAGTCGACCATAGATGATACGCTTGGCATTTGCGAACAAAAGAAATGTGAGATTGTTGCAAATCAATTCTTATTCACCCTGAGGTAAGAGGGTACTCCTAAAATACCCATCGAATCCAGTATTCCATAGGGGGGAAGGGGGGGTATTCGAGAATTCCATAGGGGGTAAAAGGGGGTATTCCAGTATTCCAAAAGGGGGAAAAGGGGGTATTCCAGCATTCCATAGGGGGGGAAGGGGTGTTCGAGAATTCCATATGGGGAGATTTAAATAT
>NW_028234424.1:3133191-3135691 GCF_977035675.1 Penaeus japonicus
GGGGAGGTTGGAAAGAAAGGGGGAGGGGGAGGAGGAGGGTGGAGGAGGAGGAGAGGAGGAGGAGAAGCAGGAGGAAGGAGAAAGAAGGGGAAACGAGTTACACCTAGAGGAGGAGGAGGAAGGAAAGATGGGAGGAGAAAGAAGAGGAGGAAAGGGAGGAATTGGAGCGGCAAGTAGTGGGCGGCACATCGTCTCGGCCCTCTCCGTTGCACGCCCACGAGGACACAGGATGCTGCCGATCCCACCACGCCTAATAACAATAGGTATGTTTGTTTGTTTGTTTGTTGACCATGTCTTTGTCCTTGTCCTTATCCTTGTCCTTGTCCTTGCCCATGTCCAATTGTCCATGCCACTGACGTCATGCATGCCCATTCCCGTTCCCATGCCCTTGCATGGACGTGGGAATGGGCATGAATACATACACATACAATAAACAGATACAAACACAAATACAAATACTTATACAAATATAAATACAAATACATACATACACACACACACACACACACACACAGACACACCACACAAACAACCAACACACACTCCACACACACACCCTCACACCACACACACACACACCCACAACACACACACAACACACAACACAAATATATATATATATAATATATATATATACTACTACTCTTATATATATTTACTTAGATTAATTCATTACATATATACATACACATGTATATATATATATATATTGGGTTGTGTGTGTGTATATACATAGTATTTAGACAGAGACTGTACTTATGTATAGAGTGAGAAATTTAGAGATATAGAGAATATGATATGTAGGTATATATATATATACTATTTCTATATATATATTCATTTATTATATACATCAAATTTATCCTCATTTATGTATTAAATAAATACATATCCATATTTTTGATGTATATAACTATATATGATATATATATGTATATGTATATGTATATATAGTTTATAATCTGTATATATGCAATAATTATAAGTATATATGTACGCACACACATAAACATTAACTATATTATATATATATAGATATCTTCTATGTGACGATGTGTGTGGGTGTGTGTGTGTGTGTGTGTATACATGTATTATGTTAACACACACACACACACCACACACACACACGCACACACACACACAACACACACAACGACACGGCGCGCGCGCGCACACGACACGCACACGCACACGCACACGCCCACGACAGCACTCGCACCGCTCATCAGCACACGCACACCGCACACGACACGCACCAGACAGCAACGCACACGCACACACACGAGCCGCACACACAAATCAACACACACACACGCACACGTATAACACGGTATATACTGTATACGTGTATTATATGTACACTCACACACCACAACACATGTGTGAGTGTGTGGTGTTTGTTTATTTCTATCCTATCCGCCTTCTCTCCGCCATCTCTAACACGGCTCCCGCCTCCCCTCCCTCCTTCTAATTCTCCTTCTCCTTTTCCTTCCTTCTCCTCCTCTTTCACCTTCTCATTTTCCTTCTCCTTCTCCTTCTCTCCTCCTCCTCCTCCTCCTCCTCCTCCCCCTCCTCCTCCTCCTCCTCCTCCTCCTCCTCCTCCTCCTCCTCCTCCTCCTCCTCCTCTCCCCCCCTACCTCTGCCTTCTCCCTCTCCCTCTCCCTCCTCTCCTTCTCCCTCTCCCTCTCCCTCCTATCCCTCTCTCTCTCCCTCCTATCCCTCTCTCTCTCCCTCTCTGTCTCCCTCTCCCTCTCCCTCTCCCTCTCCCTCTCCGTCTCCCTCTCCTATCCTATTGTGACTTCCCCTCTGCTTGAGACTATGATAGCCTTATCAGGATTTTATTATGATGTAGGTGAATATCATCTATGATACATCATTCTGTTGAATACAAATGTTTTTTTCTTGACTCTCAGATAAATATGTATGTTTTGTTAACGTATATGTGCATCACATATTCAGGTATGTTGTTATGTGACCTCAGGAGAGGACATAGCATGGTGAGGGTGATAATTTATACTGTCATATCGCTCTCCTGATGTATAATCATTTAACTATGTATGCTTGTGAATAATCCGCCTTTTGTACTGTCTATATTTCAACATGTTGACATAGCTGTAAGGTTTTTTAAAAGATATGTGAACCCAAAGAGGGACTAAGATTGGGGTGAGGATAACCTATCGGGTCAGTGCCTTGGGGTGAGATGTAGGTAGTAACATAATGTATAGTCGCATCATTAAACTGGGGTTAAAATAAAAAAAGTCGGCTACAGCTCGAGCGCCTCGCTTCTCGAGAGCGCGAGAGCGAGAGAGCGCTGAGAGGAGCGCGGCGCGAGCGAGCGAGCGAGCGAGCGAGAGAGAGAGCGCGGATCACGAGGACCGAGAAGCTCTCGCTTCTCTCTCTCTCTTCTCTCTCGCGAAACGCGAAAACGAGCCACTCTCCGATCTTCTCTGCTCTCTCTCTCTCTTTCTCTCTCTCTCTCTCTCGCCTCTCCCTCTACCTA
>NW_028234424.1:3143191-3173191 GCF_977035675.1 Penaeus japonicus
TGAATTAGATTAGTTATGATGAAAAGATGATTAAAATAATCATGAAAATAATCACACACCCAAACATATATTTGTAAAGTTATATCTAAGTTATATGAAGTTAGAAATTGTGTCTTACATATCTTACCATAATTAAGATAATGTTATCGATCAAGTATTGATATATAATAGATTTTTGGTGATATAGTTAAATCAAGAAACTAGTAGAATTTATATGATTTTCTTTCCTTTTTTGTAACTGCAGATTCAAGAAATTTTACAAGACAAAAAGAACGAATTAGCAAAACTCCAGAAAAAGATTCAGTTCATTGACGAGGACACACAAATAACCAAAAATGACAATGTGGCAGAGGTAAGTTAAAATATAGATATGTATTGTAAATTCATCCCTGTATAGCACAACAGTAACTACATGCTACTTAGTAAAAAAAAAAAATGTGACACCAACATACTATATATCAAACACATTTATTATATTATTACACAAAGTAATATCCACGGCATTGCTCTCATACCCAAAAGGAGCGTGAACTCTTGCAAATATTGGACAGATTCCAGCAGCAGATTACCGAATTCTTCAAGACTTCCAACGTATCAGTCCAAAAGAAGGAAAGTGAAATGAAACAGCTTGCAGAGGAGTAAGTGAATATAATTTTTGTCTATGTTTACTTTTGTATTAAGTTAATTTGTATTTGTAGATTAGCATTCTGATTAATAATTCCTGTTATTTTAAATTCCTTTAAAGTTTTTTTTTTTGTGAGACATTAAAAAAGTGTCTCTTCAAATGAAGGGTACTTCATAGAGAGGAGGCATGAAGGAGAATTAATAATCCATAGACTAAGATAGATAATTCTTCTCCACTCTATGAGTATATCTTATTCACATTTAATTCAGTTTATACACTAATTTCCATTTTCAGAACTGTCTTGAAAAGCTGTCATTTGTTAGGTTTCATGACTCTTTGTGATACTGTTACACTAGATCTGTGACCTAAGGTTCATGAGGTGATTAATAGAGAATCTGCTTTTCTGAAGGAGTCACAAACTATTCATTCTTACATTAACTCTTCCAAGCAATTCTCCTTTTTTAGAATGAGAAAATAAAGGTTCCTCACTCGCTGTACTATAATACATGAAGGTCTTTAAGATGACTAATTTTTTAAAACCATTGAAATCAGAGTTATAAATTAAGTATGGTCCTTATTTCACAAAGCAGTTTAATTTATGGATTTTCAGTTTAATCAGATATGTATCTAATCATAATATTACTATGTAGACTATCACCTAAGAGCTCTCACTTAATTTCATAATATTTACTATATTTCTAACTGTTATTATCGATCCAAACCATGCATTAAATTGATAACATCATCTTGCAGACTAATGATATTGAAAGAGCAACTCAAGGATCGCAAAAGATTAGGCATGGAATTTTTGGTGCGAGTTTCTCAAGCAGCCATTAAACACGTCGAGTGGGAGCAAGAGAGAGCACTTCGGTATCAGAATAATGTTGAAACTATTTGCGTGGATTTGATTAAAGAATTATGAAAATGTGAAAAATAAATCATTAATAGTTATCTATTTTAATATGTTTTTAAAATATGCTTTATATATAGGTAGATATAATGATAAATATATAGGAGGTTTAAATGCTCTTGTATATCTCTGTGATTTGTGCATTTTTAGCGTGAAACTAAATATTTGAAATTTTCACTGCGTGTTTTATTGAATAAAATCTGTAATTTATCTGAAATGTGTTTAGAATTCCAAAAAAATACATTATAGCAAACAAACAAACAAAAAAACATCAATACAGTCTCAAAAAATTACAAGAACATATCCAAAAAAAATTAATGAAAGAATTGAGTTCTTGGGGTGCCATTGAAGTAAAAATAGTATTGATATTCCAGAAATTCCAGAGGAGAGGGAGAGAGAGAGAGAGAGAAAGAGAGAGAAAGAAAGAAAGAAAGAGAGAGAGAGGGGGAGATAGAGAAAGAGAGAGAGAAAACAGACATAGAGAAATAGAGAAATCAACAGGCAGACATACAAGCAGACAGACAGATACAGGAAACCAAAATCTCGCCCTCTTCTGACAACCAACAAAGCATAAAAAAAAGTTTCTATCCCCATTCAGAGATAAATTTCCCCAAACAGTGTCTTCAGCATCTGGTCTCCATGGTAACTTCAATGTGAGGAAGACAGAGTGAACTGAATCTTAACCCTTAACTTAACTCGACTTAGTCAGAGATATTACTGAAAACCAGGCAATGATAAGTAGCTTAAAAGCATCACCTATAAATTTAGAAGTTTCCCCAGATCTCCAGTTATAGAAAATGGATATATGCTGAACGGTATAGATATAAAGAGACTGTGAATGCTGTTTATGCTGCAACAAGAGCTATCAATGAGGTAGCAACATCATTTGCAAAAAGAGCTACATCTCAAGTGTTGTTTTTTATGTGAACTTTTCTCCCCTAATTTTAATAAAAGATATTAATATCATTAAGGAGATGTCTTCATTATTTTTTTTATTGTTGTTATCGTTATTGATATGATGACTTTTTACTTTATTTTATCATCCTTATCACCAAATTCTTACATTTGGTGCTGTATATCATAGAACCCTGAGTTTGGCATAGTGTGTAAAATAGAACAAGACTATTCAATAGTTAATTTCCTTTAATTATTCGTAATGTTTTTTGTATGCCTCTGTCTTGTTTTCTCTCTGTATCTGTGACTGTCTGTCTGTCTGTCTGTCTGTCTGTCTGTCTGTCTGTCTGTCTGTCTGTCTGTCTGTCTGTCTGTCTGTCTGTCTGTCTGTCTGTCTGTCTGTCTGTCTGTCTGTCTGTCTGTCTGTCTGTCTGTCTGTCTGTCTGTCTGTCTGTCTGTCTGTCTGTCTGTCTGTCTGTCTGTCTGTCTGTCTGTCTGTCTGTCTGTCTCTCTCTCTCTCTCTCTCTCCACCCACACGTGTATCTCATTTTAATTCTCTCTCTCTCTCTGTCTCTTTATCTGCTTATACATTAAAATTCTGCCAAGGATAAATACAAGTCTTAAATGTTAAGCTTTATTTTGTTCAGAATGTCAGATTTATTGGGAATTCCAACTAGACTATTTTCATCACATAGTGTAGAATAAATGATAAGTGTCTAAAATCAATATAATACGACACCCATTTCACCTCCAAAACAAAGTAATATTTCGAAGTTGAGTCTAAATTCTAGATTCTAAATTCTCTTCGGGGTTTGAAAATAAACATGATTCTGTTTGGCATCTTTAATTTATGCTCTTACTAAATCCGCAATGTTGGCCAGAGTGGGAGGGAGGGGGAGGTGGTGGTGCCACGACCAAGAAAGGGTGCCAGGAATTTAATTAGTAGTGGCTTGATGGTGGCAGTGATAAGACCAGAAGAAAGGGTTATAGTTAGTATTACAAGAGAAATAACAATTATCGAGAGGTTAGCAGTGCCACGACTTAGAAAAAAGAGGTGTCAGTGAATGAATAAGCCTAGCAGTGCCAAGGCCGAGAGTTGGTACTTCCACGACTTCGAAGGTGTCAGAGATGTTAAAAGTGCCACGAAGAGAGGTGTGTCAGTGCCAAAAAAAAAGTCACCAGTGCCAATGCAGATGATAATAACAATAACACCATAACCCAAAAACAAGATCACAAAAAACAAAAAAAAAAGAAAGAAAACCCAATTAACAGACACCCCTCCCCTCCGCTCCCCCCCTCGCCCCCCTCCAAAAAAAAGGGAAAAAAAAGGCAAGAGAGATGTCCACTAGTGCTGTTGCCAAGCCTGGGAGGTCACAGGCGAGGTCGGGTACCAGGTGATGGCGTGGACTCGAAGTTCCCCGCTGCCATGGTTGTCCTCGTTCACCACAATGCGCAGGGGCCGGCTTTCCCACTGGCTTATTCTGGCTTGGCGGCGTGGCTGTGGGAGAGAGGGGAGGGGGGAGGGGAGGGGAGGGGGGAGGGGGATTGACTTGTTTAAAAAAGGGATTACATCTCTCTCTCTCTCTCTCTCTCTCTCTCTTCTCTCTCTCTCTCTCTCTCTCTCTCTCTCTCTCTCTCTCTCTCTCTCTCTCTCTCTCTCTCTATATATATATATATATATATATATATATATATATATATATATTTATATATATATACTTATCTATGTATTTGTTTGGTTACTTATCATCACTTTTATATGCTTATTTTTTTCTCTATCGTTACTATTGCTTATATTATTTTTATTATTATAATTACTCATAATTACTCATTTTTGGTGAATGTAAAAGATTCATGATAAAAATAATGAACAAAGCTGACAATAATACAGACTAATGATAATTAGATAATCTTATCTTTTTCATAATCATCATCATCTGATTATCATCATTATCATTGTTAGTATTATCACTTCCACCACTACTGTTACTACTACTACTACTATTACTAACTACTACTACTATTATTGATATTATTACATCTACTACCATCATCATTACCACTTCTAGTAGTATCATAACTGCTGAAGTTATTAAGAACTATCACGAATAGGAGTGCTCTCATCACTACTACAACAACTACTACTATTACTACTACTAACATTACTAATACTGCTAATACTAATTTTACTGCTCCTACTACTACAACTACTGTATTATTACTACCACTACTTCAACTACTACTAATACTTCTGTTACAATTACTACTCTTACTATTTCTACTACTGTTACTACTATTAATTCTACGACTAGTACTACTATTAAAAGTATTACTTCAACAACAACTACTACTATTACAACAACAATGGCTACTACAACTCTACAACCACAACCGCCACTACTACTACTACTACCACCACTACTACTACTAACACCACCACCACTACCACCACTACTACTACTACCACTACTACTACTACCACTACCACTACTACTACTACTACTACTACCACCACCACCACTACTACTACTACCACCACTACTACTACCACCACCTCTCCTCCTACTTCCGTTGCACTGACCTTGGGGCAGAAGTAGTGTATCCCATTGGTTGGGGAATCTGCACGTAGATGTCCTCTCCAGCCAAGACCATCACGTGGAAGCAAGGGCCATTCTGGATGTGAAGGAAGGCGAGTTAGTATTTTCTCTTTTCTTTTTTCTCTCTCTCTCTATCTCTGTTTCTGCCTCTCTGTGGAAGGCGAGTTAGTGTTTTCTCTTTTTTTTCTCTATCTCTGTTTCTTGCTCTCTGTGTCTGTGTCTTTGGCTGTCACTCTTTCTTTTTTCTCTTTTTTTCTGTCTGTTTGTTTTTTGTGTCTCTTTTCTCTCTCACCTCTTGCTTTTTCTTTCTCTTTTCCTTTGTCTGTGTTACTGTTTATTCTGTCTGTCTGTCTGTCGAGGTTGTGTATATGTTTGTCTGTTTCTGTCTGTCTCCTTCTCTGTTGTCATTTTTCCCGCTCTGTCTCTGACTGTTTCTTTGTCTGTATGTCTGTGTTTGTTTATGTCTTTGTGTATGTGTCTGTCTCTGTCTAAATTACATCTGCCTGTAATAACTCCGTCAGTCCATTTTCTTCCCTATCTATCTCAATCTGTCTATGTGTCTGTGTATGTGTCTGTCTCTTCTGTCAGTTTTCCCAGTTCTCAGACTTTCCCTGTCTCTCTGTCTCTGTTTTCAGTCTTTCCCTTCATGTCTCTGTCTTTGTCTGCTGTGTGTGTCTCTCTCTCTCATTTATGAAAAATAAACATCCTCACGCATCACCTATATACCTTCTCCCTCCCTTCCTTTCTTCCTATAAACCCGTCTTCTCTTCCCTCTCCCTTCCCGCCTTTTCTCCTAACCCAACACCACACCCACCAAACCCACAACACCCTCTTCCTCCCACCCACCACCCACCCAACCACCACACCACCCACCCACTCACCCCACCACACCACACCCACCACACCTATACCACACCACCCTCTTCCCCCACCCACCCACCCACCCACCACACCACACCACACCAACCCTCTTCCCCCACCACACACACACCCCACCCCCACACCACACCATACCACCCACACCACCCTCTTCCTCCCACCCGCCCACCACCCCACCACACCACACCATACCACACCACCCTCCCCCCCACCCACCCACCACATACCCACACCACACCCACCCACCATACCACACCACCCTCTTCCCCCCACCCACCCACCCACCCCCACACCACACCACACCCACACCACCCTCTTCCTCCCACCCACCCACCCACCACCCCCCCACACACACCAACTCCCACACCCACAACCCCCTCCCCCCCACACACCCACCACACCAAACACTCCACACCACCCTCTTCCTCCCACCCACCTACTCACCCCACCACACCCCACACCACCTCTTCCTCCCACCCACCCACCACACCAACCACACACCCCTTATCCTCCCCCCCACCCACCCACCCCACCACACCACCCTCTTACTCCCACCCACCCACCCCCCCACCATACCATACCACACCACCCTCTTCCCTCCCACCCACCTACTCCACCCCACCACACCACACCACACCAACCACACCACCCTCTTCCTTCCTCCCACCCAACCACCACACCCACCACACCACACCACACCACCCTCTTCCCACCCACCCACCCACCCCACCCCACCACACCACCCTCTTCCTCCCACCCACCCACCCAACCACCACACCCACCACCCTCTTCTCCCACCCACCCAACACCCCACCACACCACACCCACCAAACCACACCTCGACACAGGTTCTTTCCTCTTGTCGTTATCGTCCTCCCACCCACCCACCCCCCCCACACACGCAACCACACCACACACCCTCTTCCCACCCACCCACCCACCCACACACACCACACCAACCACACCACTCATCCACCCACCCACCCACCCCCCCCCACCACACCACACCACACCACCCTCTTCCTCCCACCCACCCACCACACCACACCACACCTTCACCACACCATACCACAACCACCCTCCTCCCCCCACCCACCCACCCACCACACCACACCACACCACCCCTTCCTCCCCCCCCCACACCACCCACCCCACCCACAACCCATCACACCATTTCTCCACCCACCCTCTGCCTCCCTCCACCCACCCCCCACCACCTACACACCCCCCCTCTTATCCCCCACGCCACCTACTCACTCCCCACCACACACCACACCACACCATACCACCCACCCTCTTCCTCCCACCCACACCACCACACCACACCATACCTACACCCACTCTTCCTCCCACCCACCCACCCACCCCACCCACCACCCTCTTCCCTCCCACCCCCCCACCCACCCCACCACTCCACTCCACACCACCCACTTCCTCCACCCACCACCACACAACCCCACCACACCACACCACACCACACCACGGCTGCCCCTCTTCCTCCCACCACCCACCCACCACACACCACACCCACACCAACCCACCACAGCCACACACACCCCGCCTCTTCTCCCACCCACCCACCCACCCACACCCACACACCCCACACCACACCACCACACCACCCACACACACCAACCACACCCACCACACCCACCACCCACTACCACTCCACACCTCACCACCACACTTCTCCACCCACCCACCCACCACACCACACCCCACCACACCCCCACCACACACTCACCTTACCTTCATCACAATAACTCAAACTTCTGTCCAGGTTGAATGGCGGCCAGTGCTCCCCGAGGAAGTCCTTGGAGCTGTCAGGTGTCATCTCCCGTCGTACTTGGTCATTCTTCATTTCACCACTTCCTGTAGGAGGGAAGGGACGACGTCGAGGATGAGGTCGTCCTTGGGAATAAAAAAAAAAGAAAGGAAAAAGGTCGAGAAAGGAGAAGGGACATGGGGAGGCAGATGATCAGATGGGAGGAAGAGGAGGGGAGGGGGAGGGAGAGAAACGGGAGAGGGGAGGGTGAGTAAGAGACGAAAAAATATTGTGAAAGGGAGATAGGGGTAGAGTTGTAAGGAAAAAATAAGAAAAGGAAAGGAATGAGAGAGAAAGAGAGTGATTGATGGATAGCGAGAGAGAAAGAGGGAAAAAATTAATATGAAAGAGAGAGAAAATGAGCGAGAGAGATAAAAGAAATTGATGGAGAGCGAGTAGAGAAAAGAGAGAAAAATAATATGAAAAGAGAGAAAATGCGAGTGAGATTTAAAAAGAAATGATGGAGACGCGAGAGATAAAGAGAGAAAAAAAAAATAAGAAAGAGAGGAAAAGGAGAAGAGAAATAAAAAGAAATTGATGGCGAGCGAGAGAGAAAGAGAGAAAAATAATAAGAAAAGAAGAGAAGAAAATGAGGGGGAAATAGAAAAGAAATTGTGTGGATAGTGACGGAAGAGAGGGGAAACATGATGAGAAAGAGTGAGAAAAGGACCGAGCGGAAATAGAGATTAAAATTTATGGGAATGGCCAAGAGAGAAGAAAAACAAATATGAGGAAAGAGAGAAAATGGTGGAATTTAGTGAGAGAGAATAAAAAGGTAAAAAAAAAATGTATAAAATATAAGAGAAAGAGAGGGTAAATTTGATGGACAGCGAGAAAGAAAGAAAGAAAAAAGAAAAAGAAAAAGGAAAGAACATGAGATAGAAAGAGAAAGAAATTGATGGATAGCGAGAGAGAAAGAAGAAGAAAAAAAAACATGAAAAAGAAAGACAATCAGGAGGAGAGAAAGAGAAGGAAATTGAAGGATAGCGAGGAGAAAGAAAGAAAGAGATAAGAGAGAATTAAGTTGATGAATAACGCGAGTGATAGTGGACGAAAGAAGGATTAGCGAAGGGAAGGGGAAGGAGAAAGAGAAAGTAAGATATATGATGAATGGCACCAGACCTGAAGAAAACTTTAGGCAAACTAGACGGAACAATACACAAATTATTGGGATTTCTGTGGTTTGCCATTGAAGTTATTATCATATTTTCATTATTACTACTACATAACACACTGTTTTATTATGAACATTAATATTATTTCCTATTATTGTTTTATTATCACTGTTGTTATAATAATCTCATTAGCATTAGAAATTATTTAATCTTCTTCTTATCATAATTATCATTATTATCATCATTCCTTCATCATTAATCATAATTACTCAGATCAAAGAGGGACTAAGATTGGGGTGAGGATAATATGATACTCATCCTTTTTGGATGTAGTAATCACTTGTCTCAATAACTCGTCCAAAGTCAAAGTCAAAAAAGTCTGATCATTATCACGATTATCAAATTTCTTCATCATCTTCCTCTCATTGCTAGAGACCTCATTACCTCACGACCTCTCCATATCACAACCTCATACCAAATCAACATCCCAACCCATCACATAACATCATCACATCACATCACAACTCAACCCAATCCCAACACATCATCTGTCACGTCAACTATCATATCCCAACTCACCAATCACATCACAACCAACCCATCACATCACCCTCATCACTCCCAACCATCATTAACCCATCATATCCACCTACCAATCTCATAACTACACATCACATCCCAACCCCGTCCGTACATATCATCTACATCAACCTCAACCCCATCCCAACCCCATCACATCACGTCAACCACATCATATCCCAACCTCACCACATCACATCACATCCCAACCCTATCTCCATCACAACCATCACATCACTAACCTCATCACCTACTCTGTCATTTATCGGGTGGAACGGCGGAGATGAAGGGCTGAAGGAAGATGTTCTTGGTTCCAGTCGAAGATGTCACTTTTTCCGGTTCCACATCCAACCGGGAGAGCCCACGCTGGGTTTGGGAAGAGGCGGGTAAGTTTAGGAATTTATTAGGGAGAAGACAAAGTGAAAAACGTAAGATAAAAATTAATAAAGAAAGAAATAGAAAGAGCAGAAAAAGATAAGAGACAGATTGATTTAATTCTTCTATACGAAGCATCAAATCCACCCCCCCTCCCCCCCCTTTCCCCTTCCCGGCTTTCCCACTGGCTTATTCTGGCTTGGCGGCGTGGCTGTGGGAGAGAGGGGAGGGGGGAGGGGAGGGGAGGGGGGAGGGGGATTGACTTGTTTAAAAAAGGGATTACATCTCTCTCTCTCTCTCTTCTCTCTCTCTTTCTCTCTTCTATCTCTCTCTCTCTCTCTCTCTCTCTCTCTCTCTCTCTCTCTCTCTCTCTCTCTCTCTCTCTCTCTATATATATATATATATATATATATATATATATATATATATATATATATATACTTATCTATTTATTTGTTTGGTTACTTATCATCACTTTTATATGCTTATATTTTTCTCTATCGTTACTATTGCTTATATTATTTTTATTATTATAATTACTCATAATTACTCATCTTTGGTGAATGTAAAAGATTCATGATAAAAATAATGAACAAAACTGACAATAATACAGATTAATGATGATTAGATAATCTTATCTTTTTCATAATCATCATCATCTGATTATCATCATTATCATTGTTAGTATTATCACTTCCACTATTATTACTACTACTACTACTATTACTAACTACTACTACTATTATTGATATTATTACATCTACTACCATCATCATTACCACTTCTAGTAGTATCATAACTGCTGAAGTTATTAAGAACTATTACGACTAGGAGTGCTCTCGTCACTACTACAACAACTACTACTATTCCTACTACTAACATTACTAATACTGCCAATACTAATTTTACTGCTCCTACTACTACAACTACTGTATTATTACTACCACTACTTCAACTACTACTAATACTTCTGTTACAATTACTACTGTTACTATTACTACTACTGTTACTACTATTAATTCTACGACTAGTACTACTATTAAAAATACTACTTCAACAACAACTACTACTATTACAACAACAATGGCTACTACAACTCTACAACCACAACCACCACTACTACAACCACCACCACTACTACTACCACTACTATTGCCACCACCACCACTACTACCACCACTACCACTACTACCACCTCTCCTACTACTACCACCACCACTACTACTACCACCACTACTACTACCACCACCACCACTACTACTACTACCACCACCACTACTACTACCACTACCCCTCCTCCTACTTCCGTTGCACTGACCTTGGGGCAGAAGGTATGAGTGTATCCCATTGGTTTGGGAATCTGCACGTAGATGTCCTCTCCAGCCAAGACCATCACGTGGAAGCAAGGGCCATTCTGGATGTGAAGGAAGGCGAGTTAGTATTTTCTCTTTTCTTTTTTCTCTCTCTCTCTTTCTCTGTTTCTGCCTCTCTGTGGAAGGCGAGTTAGTGTTTTCTCTTTTTTTTCTCTCTTTCTCTGTTTCTGCCTCTCTGTGTCTGTGTCTTTGTCTGTCTCTCTTTCTTTTTTCTCTTTTTTTCTGTCTGTTTGTTTGTTTGTTTGTCTCTTTCTCTCTCTCACTCTCTGCTTTTTCTTTCTCTTTTCCTTTGTCTGTGTTTCTGTTTTTTCTGTCTGTCTGTCTGTTTGTGTATATGTATGTGTCTGTTTCTGTCTGTCTCCCTGTCTCTGTCTGTCAGTTTTTCCCTCTCTGTCTCTGACTGTTTCTTTGTCTGTATGTCTGTGTTTGTTTATGTCTTTGTGTATGTGTCTGTCTCTGTCTGTCTGCCTGTCTCCGTCAGTCAGTTTTTTTCCCTATCTATCTCAATCTGTCTATGTGTCTGTGTATGTGTCTGTCTCTGTCTGTCAGTTTTCCCAGTCTCTCAGACTTTCCCTGTCTATCTCTGTCTCTGTTTGTCAGTCTTTCCCTTCATGTCTCTGTCTTTGTCTGTCTGTGTGTGTGTCTCTCTCTCTCAGTTTATGAAAAATAAACATCCTTACGCATCACCTATATACCTTCTCCCTCTCTTCCTTTCTTCCTATAAACCCTTCTTCTCTCCCTCTCCCTTCCCTCCTTTTCTCCTAATCCTCCCACCCACTCTCACTTCTTATCCACCCTCCCTCCCTCCCTCCCACCTATAATACCCACCTCTCACCCACTCTTCCTTCCTCCCTCTCTCCCTCCCTTCTTCCCACCCCGTACCACCCACCAACCCTCTTCCTCCCACCCACCCACCCCACCACACCACACCCACCACATCACACCACCCTCTTCCTCCCACCCACCCACCCAACCACCACACCACACCACCCTCTTCCTCCCACCCACCTACTCACCCCACCACACCACACCCACCACACCATACCACACCACCCTCTTCCTCCCACCCACCCACCCACCCACCACACCACACCACACCACCCTCTTCCTCCCACCCACCCACCCACCCCACCACACCACACCATACCACACCACCCTCTTCCTCCCACCCACCCACCCACCCCACCACACCACACCATACCACACCACCCTCTTCCTCCCACCCACCTACTCACCCCACCACACCATACCACACCACCCTCTTCCTCCCACCCACCCACCACACCACACCACACCACCCTCTTCCTCCCACCCACCCACCCACCCCACCACACCACCCTCTTCCTCCCACCCACCCACCCAACCACCACACCACACCACCCTCTTCCTCCCACCCACCTACTCACCCCACCACACCACACCCACCACACCATACCACACCACCCTCTTCCTCCCACCCACCCACCCACACCCACCACAGCCACCCACCACTCCCCCCTCTTCCTCCCACCCACCCACCCCCCCCCCCACACCACACCATACCACACCACCCTCTTCCTCCCACCCACCCACCCCCCCCACCACACCACACCATACCACACCACCCTCTTCCTCCCACCCACCCACCACACCACACCACACCCACCACACCATACCACACCACCCTCTTCCTCCCACCCACCCACCCACCCACCACACCACACCACACCACCCTCTTCCTCCCACCCACCCACCCACCCCACCACACCACACCCACCACACCATACCACACCACCCTCTTCCTCCCACCCACCCACCCACCACACCATATCACACCACACCACCCTCTTCCTCCCACCCACCTACTCACCCCACCACACCACACCACACCATACCACACCACCCTCTTCCTCCCACCCACCCACCACACCACACCATACCACACCACCCTCTTCCTCCCACCCACCCACCCACCCCACCACACCACCCTCTTCCTCCCACCCACCCACCCACCCCACCACACCATACCACACCACCCTCTTCCTCCCACCCACCTACTCACCCCACCACACCACACCACACCCACCACACCACACCACCCTCTCCCTCCCACCCACCCACCCACCCCACCACACCACACCACACCCACCACACCACACCACACCACCCTCTTCCTCCCACCCACCCACCCACCACACCACACCACACCACACCCACCACACCACACCACACCCACCACACCCACCACACCACACCACACCACACCACACCACCCTCTTCCTCCCACCCACCCACCCACCCACCACACCCCACCACACCACACCACACCCTCACCTTACCTTCATCACAATAACCTCAAACTTCTGTCCAGGTTGAATGGGCGGCCAGTGCTCCGAGGACGTCCTGGAGCTGTCAGGTGTCCATCTCCCGTCGTACTTGTCATTCATCACCACTTCCCTGTAGGAGGAGAAGGGACGTCGAGGATGAGGTCGTCCTTGGGATAAAAAAAAAAGAAAGAAAAAGGTCGAGGAGAAGGAACAGGGAGGCAGATGATCAGATGGGAGGAAGAGGAGGGAGGGGGAGGGAGAGAGGGAGAGGGAGGGAGTAAGAGGAAAAAATATTGTGAAAGGGGAGATAGGGGTAGAGTGTAAGGAAAAATAAAGAAAAGGGAAAGGAATGAGAGAGAAAGAGAGTGATTGATGGATAGCGAGAGAGAAAGAGAGAAAAATAATATGAAAGAGAGAGAAAATGAGAGAGAAATAGAAAGAAATTGATGGAGAGCGAGAGAGAAAGAGAGAAAAATAATATGAAAGAGAGAGAAAATGAGAGAGAGATAAAAAGAAATTGATGGAGAGCGAGAGATAAAGAGAGAAAAATAATAAGAAAGAGAGAAAAGGAGAGAGAAATAAAAAGAAATTGATGGAGAGCGAGAGAGAAAGAGAGAAAAATAATAAGAAAGAGAGAAAATGAGGGGGAAATAGAAAGAAATTGGTGGATAGTGAGAGAGAGGGAATGATGAGAAAGAGTGAGAAAAGGAGAGCGAAATAGAGATAAATTTATGGATGGCAAGAGAGAAAGAAAAACAAATATGAGAAAGAGAGAAAATGGTGGATAGTGAGAGAGAAAAAAGGTAAAAAAAAAGTATAAAAATAAGAGAAAGAGAGGAAAATTGATGGACAGCGAGAAAGAAAGAAAAAGAAAAAGAAAAAGAAAGAACATGAGATAGAAAGAGAAAGAAATTGATGGATAGCGAGAGAGAAAGAAGAAGAAAAAAAACATGAAAAAGAAAGACATCAGGAGAGAGAAAGAGAAGGAAATTGATGGATAGCGAGAAAGAAAGAAAGAGATAAGGAGACATAAGTTGATGAATAGCGAGAGATAAGGAAGAAAGAAGGATTAGCGAAGGGAAGGAGAAAGAGAAAGTAAGAATATATGATGATGGCACCAGACCTGAGAACTTTAGCAACTAGATGAACAATAACACAAATTATTGGGATTTCTGTGGTTTGCCATTGAACGTTATAATAATTTTCATTATTACTACTACTAACACTGTTTTTATTATGAACATTAATATTATTCCTATTATTGTTATCATTATCACTGTTGTTACTAATATCATTAGCATCATTATATTCAATCTTCTTCTTATCATTATTATCATTATTATCATCATTCCATCATTATCATAATTACTCAGATCAAAGAGGGACTAAGATTGGGGTGAGGATAACCTATGTTACCTCATCCTTTTGAGATGTACGTAATCACTTGTCTCAATAAACTCGTCAAAGTCAAAGTCAAAAAAGTCTGATCATTATCACGATTATCAAATTTCTTAATCATCTTCCCTCTCATTGCCTAGAGACCTCATTACCTCACGACCTCACCATATCACAACCTCATCACCACATCACATCCCAACCCCATCACATAACATCACAACCTCACCACATCCCAACCACATCACATCACGTCACAACCTCATCATATCCCAACCCCATCACATCACATCACATCCCCATCACATCACAACCTCATCACATCCCAACATCATAACCTCATCATATCCCAACCTCACATAACAACCTCATCACATCACATCCCAACCCCGTCACATATCATCACATCACAACCTCACCACATCCCAACCACATCACATCACGTCACAACCTCATCATATCCCAACCTCACCACATCACATCACATCCCAACCCCATCACATCACATCACAACCCCATCACATCACAACCTCATCACCTACTTGTCATTATCGGGGTGGAACCGGCGGAGATGAAGGCTGAAGAAGATGTCATCTTGGTTCCAGTCGAAGATGTCACCATCTTCCGGTTCCCACATCAACCGGAAGCCCACGCTGGGTTTGGGAGAGGCGGGTAAGTTAGGAATTTATTAGGGAACGAAGACAAGAAAACGGTAAATAAAAAGATAAAAGAAAGAAAGAAGAGAAGAAAAAAATATAGAGACAGATTGATTTATTCTCTATACGAAGCATCAACTTCACCCCCTCCCCCCTCCCCTCCCTTCCTCCGTTAATAAAGCCCCCCTACCCCACCCTACCCACCCACTCCAACCCACCGCCCAGAGACTCACTTGGCTTCCGTCTCGAGGCTAAGGATGACCTCGACGGCAAAATCGTCATCCTGCGTGAGCGAAGTGGAGAGCGAGCGAAGAGGATGGGGCGCTGGGCGGTTTCGTGTGGGATCATAGACCTGACTGGCTCCGTGTTGTAACCGGGCTGTCCTTTGCCACACGTTCTTGGCCATGAATGTGTTCCAGATGATGGGCATGGCGATTCTAGGAAGGGGAGGAAGAGGTAAAGAAGTGAGGGAATGTAAGGAGGGTAAAAATATGGGGGATGGGAAGGGTGTGTTTAAAAAAGGGGGCTCGGGGGAGACATTAGCGTTATGGAAAACGGGAATTCTATGTCATAGAAAACGGTTTAGAGGGGAGACTACATTTATATCGAGGCAGTCTCAATATGACCATCTCGAAGAAACAGTTTCATATTAACCCACACCTATACAAGCATTAATAACCGCAATCCTTCCAAAGAAAAATAATACCTGCTAATGCCCAATAATTCGGTGACAATCCTCGAATTGTTGGCTGCCTCCTGAGCCAAAATGTCGTACCGGTCATACCATGTGTTGCGCTTCGTTGCCAGATCCACGAAGCTGCTGTGCATGGCTTCCACGAGGCGCCTTATTTGGTTGTTCCCGTTGCCGTCTTGCTCCTGGAATGAGGTAGGATCAGCTGTGGTGGAGGATAGGTCTTACTCAAGATAGGGCCAGCTGTCAGGATATTGCCAAGAGGAAGTCAGCAGTTGTCGTTAAGAAGTGTCGGTTTTCCGGTAGATTATCAGACGAAGGTCAGCAGAGCGTCAGACAAAGGTTAACTCTTAGGAGAATATCAGGTGTTAGCTATTGGTAAATTGCCATGATGAAGTCAGCAATAGAAATAATGCTTAATATTCAGTAGAACATTAGAGAGATAGGTATTACGAGAAAGGGTTCTAGAGGGTGCATCCTACCCAGGTCAAAGAGGACTCGCATGAAACATGACATGAAACCTAAGTAAAAAAACAAAAAACAAAGAAAAAGCAGGCTGACTAAAGCAGAAGGAAAGGAGCCTGAAATAATCTTTACATCCGTTGATAAAAGTCCCAGAAGCCTTGAAGAGGAAGGTTACCTGTCAGTAGACCATCAGCAGGATGTTAGCAACCAGGAGAACATCAATTATTGTGAGAAGAAAGTGACTGAAGAAAGTGACAGCTAACAGCAGACGACGTGAAAATGATCAGTTATAATAATGTGAGAGGTTGCTGTCAGGAGAACGTCAACTGCTGTGAAGATTCGTAAGGTTGGCAAGATTGCAAAATACCAGCTGTTGCAAAATACCAGCTGTTGCAAAATGCCAGCTGTTGCAAAATACCAGCTGTTGCAAAATACCTGCTGTATACCAGGGAATAATGTCAGCAAACAGTCTGTGTCTACTTTACTGAGCCGGAACAGGTAATACAATTTTCCTTTTGATATTGAGGTCCTTGGTGAATACAGCTTTAAAATTGCAGAAATAAATAGATCTTTTAAGAGAGTTGCTGCTTCAGGAAAGAAAATATGCTATAGATATGAGTGGAAGATGTCGGAAAAGAAAAAAGGGAAAGCTCTATGGTTATAAGGAGAAGCACTATTTTTTAAAATCGATTTCCTTTTCATTCTAAAACAATTAAGGTAATTATATAAAAAAAATCAATTTTTCTTTTAGATATATCATATAATTATTTCATTTTCGCATTTTCAACACAGCACAGCGATCGAACAACTTTAACCAGATGACGTAATATATCCATAGAAGAGAAAAATGAAGAGAGAGAATGAAAAAGGAAGTAGATATTGACTCATTTCATTACCTTGTCAACGGATAGAAGAGAAAGGAGAGAGAGAAAGAAAGAGAGAGATAGAGAGAGAGAGAGATAGATAGAGAGAGAGAGAGAGAGAGCGAGAGAGAAAATAGATTCAATAATTCCACTACCAAATTGAAAAAACAACAAGAAGTAACAAAAACCTAAACATTGAAACACAGATACAAAAAAAAAAAAAAAAAAAACAGCCGAAGACCAAAAAAAAAAAGAAGAAAAAAACCTAAGACCAAAAAAGAAAAGAAATAAAGAAAATTTAGAAACTAAAATAAATTACATTACCTCATCACTGTCAGGTTCGTCTGCCTGGAGTTCATCTTTTGAGTTCGTATCCCCTTCGAACCAGTTCAGAACACCGGCTTGTGTCGGGGTGACCTGGATAGCATAGTATGAGGGATAGATAGGATGTGGATAATGGTATATAGGTTATGTATGTGTGAAAGGATAAAAAGGGTTGATAGATGTGTAGAGGTATGAAATTTTAAAGTTTGTTTTTTGCTTGTTTTGATGCTGTTGGTAGTGTTTTATATTCATTGTTAATTGTATATATTTTTTTGTTCGTGTTAGTATTTATGATTTTTTTTTTTTTTTTTGTATATATCCGTGATATTTAGTATTATTTTTTATATTGTGGAGTTGAACATCAATAAAAGCGTAAAGAAAACGGAACTAAAGTGGGAACTGCATTTAATAAGGGGAAACTCAAGTAGATTTCAATAACACACAAAACCATTACTATTCATCACCTAACTAATTTTGACATTAGGAAAACCTCGATGTTAAAGGAGATCAAGATTGCAAGCTCTCCATTAGGAACTAGATTTATCCCACGGAGATAACACCTTTTAACTTTTATTACTTTTAACCTTTTATATAACGTTTTATCATAACTTCTATAACTTTTTAACTTTTAACTAACTTTTTCACGCGAAGAGCCAAGTCAATTACAAATCAATCTATCTAAGCATCGGTTGAATACAAGTTTACAGTGGGACTTTACACGTAAATTACATGAAATGAATACAGAGAATATTACCCCAACTTAGGGACCAGAAGAAATAGGAAGAAATATGATAACGAAAGATAAGAATTTGAAAGATAACATCCTTGTCACTAACCAGAGCAGTTTCCATAGGCACAGATATTGAAGGAATAATAATTTTGATAATAATAATAATGATGATAATGACGATAACAATGATAATAGTAATAGTGGTAATAGTTGTAATGGTTATGATAGTAATGATGATGATGATAATAACTGTAATGATGTTGATAATGATGATTAAACAATATTACAAAAACAAGAACAATCATAATACCACTGATAATAACAATAATGATATTCATAATAACCATTACTTTGATAATACATTAGAAATACTAATGATAATGATAATAGTACTACTATTACTATAACTACTATTAAGGATAAGGATAATAATGGTGATGGTGTTATAAACAATAAAAAGCAAAAATAGTAATAATAAATATATAGATAATAATCATAACGATGTTCTTATTACTAGTAACAATACAAATGATGATGATAATAATAAAGATGATAAGGATAATAATGATAATAATGATACTACTACTGGTACAAATGTTGACGATGATTATGATAATAATAATAATAACAATAATAATAATAATAAAACTACTACAACAACAACTGCTAATGATAATGATGACAACAATAATAATGATAATAATGATAATAGTAATAATGAAAGCAGCACCAAGGATAATGATATCAGTGATAATTATGATAATGATAATAAGAACAATAACAATGATACAGATAATAACTATGATGATAATGATAACAATAACAATAATTACAAATAAAAATGATAATGATATTGATGATAGTAATAAGAAATAATATCTATAACAATGATAATAATAATGATAACAACAATGATGATGATGATAGTAATAATAACCATGGTAAACATATTAATAATGATAATGATTATGATAATAATGATGATAAAAGTAAAGATGATAATATTACTATTGGTAATAATAATAATGGTGATGGTAGTAATAATTATAATAATATTGATGATAATAATGATGTTGATGATGATAATAATGATAATGATAATGATAGTAATAATAATGATGATAATAATAATAACAATAATTATAATGATAATAACGATAATGATAATAATGATAAAAAATAAAATGATAATGATAATTATGATACTAATAATGTTTTTGATAATAATGATAATGATAATGATAACAACAATAATGATAATAACAACAAAAACGATAATGATAATTTCATGATCATACAAATACTGATGATATAATTATTACAATATTGATAATAACAATAATGATTATTATAACAATTATCCATATTTGAACTACTATTACTAAAAAGACAAATAACTACAACTACAAATGACAATAACAACAACATCGATAATGATAATAGTAATCATAACATAATGATGACATGACAATAATAATGACAGGGTTAATAACAAGAACAACAATATAATGATGATGATAATATTAATATGATAATAATGATAATAATAATGATATCCTAATAAAGATAATTATGATGATGATGAAGATGATAATGATAACACTAACTATCATGATAATGATAATAATGTTAATAACAACAAAACAACAACAACCATGATGATAATAATAATGATGATAATGATAATAGCAATAATGACAATAACAACAATAATGATGATGGTAACAACAATAATAACAATAACGATCATGATAATAAAATGATAATGATACTAATAGTAATAATACTAATGACAAAAAATATAATGATATTAAATTATAATAATAATAATTACCATTCTTATAATAATAACAATTATGATAAAGGTAAACATAATAGTTATGATTATAACCTACCACTACTACTATTAATAATAACGATAATAATTATAGTAATAGTGCTACTACCACAAATGATAATAATAATTATGATATTAATGATAATGATAATGATAAGGATGTTGATGATGATGATAATAATAATAATAAAAAAATAATAATGATAATAAAATAATGATGATAATAATAATGGTGATAATAATAATAATAATAATAACGATAATAACAATAATCATGAAACTGCTACCACTAATAATATCAATAATATTATAGATGATAATGATGATGATAAAAATGATGATTTGATAATGATAAAGCTATTAATGACAATACTAAAGATATTTACGATCAGAATCATAGTAACGATAGTGATAACAGCGGTAACAACAATAATGAATATGATAATCATAATATAGAAAAAATAATAGTAATAATACAAACATTAACAGTAATGAGAAAAATTATGATACCAATGGTAAAAAATGAAAATAATAATCACAATCAAAATAACGATACTCCTAATCATACCAGCAACAACATTAATACTAACAACAACAATAAAAATACCCCCAGAATCCACAATTACAAAGAAACACACAAAAAAATCTCACCGTAAAGGTCAAGCCAAGCAGGAGCAATAACAAGCAGGCGATCTTCATGACTATTCACGCGCCTATGGACTACTTGACTCCATCTGCGACTACGGACTACTAGTTCTTAGAAGACACTACAGATGGCGCTGGTGTTGATTTAGAGTGATGTGAAATGGCGTTATTATAAAAAGGGGTGGAGGGAGGTTTGATATAGCGTGTTAGTTGGGATTATTGTTGTTAGGATTGTTATCTAATTATTGTGGTATTGTTTAATTTGGTTTTATCTTCGTTTGATACGTTTTTTGGTGTGTTTGTGATGTATTTCTCTTGTAAATCTGGAGGTTTGTCCGTATGATGGAGAAAAGGTACGAAACCCTTTGGGAAAAAGTGTTTAACCTGAGATCGCTGGTCAACGTCCTTTTAGATATAAGTTACTTTTATCTTTCATTCTATCTAAGGTTATCGCGGACAGATAAGGGAAGCAGCCTTGTTGACCACTTTGAGACAGTTGATAGGAGAATTAGGAGAGAAATAGGAGAAATAGACTAGAATATGAGTAAAATGAGTAAAATGAGGAAAATGAGGGAAATCAAGGATAATGAGAAAATTGAGTAGATTGAGCATATTGAATTAAAGTGAGTAAAAAAATGATAAATAAATGAATTAAGTAAAATAAAAAAAAAAGTGAAAGAGATCGGATAAAATGAGTTGAATAAAAGAGATTAAACAAATTAAATAAAGCAAAAATAATTGATCAAAATCAGTAAAGAAAAACATTAAGTGAATTGAAATGACGTATTTAGAGTAAAGCACAACAGAATGAATAAAACGAAAACTATTCAGTAAATTTATTGAATAAACAAGAAAATAGAAGCGATTCAAGAAATTCAGTAAAATGAAAGAGTATAAATAAAACCAGACACTGAATGGAAATAAGAGAGATTAAATAAATGAAAGGTTGAACAGAATAGAGAAAACTAAATAACTATCATATAATTATAAAGTGACAAAAAGAAAGAAAGAAAAAAAGAAAAAAAGAAAAAATAAAAATAAAAAGAAAACTAAAAAAAATAAAAATAAAAATAAAAAATAAAAATAAAAATAAAATAAATAAATAAATAAAGAAAGAAAATATATATGTATATATATATATATATATATATATATATATATATATATTCATATATATGTATGTATATATATTCATACTAATTTAAAGGAAAACAAAATAACCAGCAAAAAAAGCAAACAAAATGAAGCAAAGATTAACAAATCGATAACAAATACAAAAAAGAAAAGTAAGGAAAAGGAAGACGAATAACAAAAATAACACAGAAAGGAAGGAAATAGGTAGATATAGATAGATACATAGTTGGATATGTGCATAGAGAGATAGTCAGATAGATGGATAGACAGACAGATAAATGGATTGATGGATATATATATACATACATATATATATATATATATATATATATATATATATATATATATATATATATATATATATATATATACATACACACATATATACATATATATACATATATATATATATATATATATATATATATATATATATATATATATATATATATATATCTTTCTCTCTCTCTCTCTCTCTCTCTCTCTCTCTCTCTCTCTCTCTCTATATATATATATATATATATATATATATATATATATATATATATATATATATATATATATATATACATATGTATATACATATAGATATAGATATAGATGTAGATATAGATGTAGATATATAGATGTAGATATATAGATAGATAGATAGATATAAAAAAGATAGATAGATAGATAGAGATATCTATATATACATATCTATATATCTATATCATATCTATATTTCTATATTTATATATGCATATTGATGTAGATATAGATATATAGATAGATCGGTAGAGATGCTGGTTAATAGACAGATAGATAAATGAATATATATATGGATAGAGATTTATAGGTGTAGAAATAGATATAGATATACCGAGAGAGTTAGATATAGCTTAGATAGATATATAGATAAATAGATAGATAAATAGACATATGTGTGTGTGTATGTGTGTGTGTTTATTCATCAGATTTTATGTCATATATTTAAAAGCATACATAATAGACACACAGAAAAACTGAAGTAAAAATTAAGTTAATAAGATACGGCATAATTAGACACAAGCAGTTGATTATTTTAATATCTTTATTCTTCGTATAAGTATTCACAATCAAAACGCTCATTTTTACTCGCATGTTGAGAATTCACTCATGTATAAACAAAACATACACTCGATTACACATCAATTTCGTATCTTTACAAATGCGGTTTGATACAATGCGAAAAAAACAGGATTTTTTTTTTACCTCTAACTGGTATATACCTGGTATATCTATAAACTTTTCTGTATGAGGTCTAAGTTCATAGAAAATAGATTATGAGGGAGGTTTAGTTCTGAATACATGGACATAGTTGTTGTTGTTGTTTTTATTGTGTTTGTGTTTTGTGTTTGTTTGTGTGTTGTGTGTGTGTTTGTGTGTGTGTGTTTATGTGATTAAGATAATTTCTGAGAATGTATTTTTTTCCTTTTTTGTTGCATATTTATTTACGTGTGGGTATGGTACACACACACACACACACACACACACACACACACACACACACACACACACACACACACACACACACACCCACTCACACTCACATATATACATTTTCATTACAAAACTTTACTAGATAGTACCGACTTACCCTACAATTTCTACATATAGTAGAAAAAACGAAGTTAATTGCTAAAATGCATAGACTTTCCGTAAGGAAATATAACTTACGCTATAGATCAACAAGCCTTTTTCAAATATGATATTTGTCTTAAAAACGAAAGAGACACAAAAACAAAAGACAAACAAATTAGGTTTCGAATCCACCTGAAAACGACTGAATCCATTGTTAAGAAGAATCGAAGAGTAATCGAGTTATTATGCCTTTCTCATTGAGACTGTTTCACTTCATCTATAGACACGCGTGACTGTGTTTGTATCTTTGTTTATATTTGTGAATGAAGTTTAACATGTTTGGACTTTCCGGCAATATATGACATTCCCAGAATAGCTACGTCGTGAGAGAGATATAAAACCTTTCTTAACATCATGGCAATATTACACAGCACTATCCGCGCTTTTTATCTCTTTATTATCCTTTCTCCTCCTCTCCTTCTCTTCTTTTTCTTTCTTTTCCTCCTCCTCCTCCTCTTCTTCTTCTTTCTTCTCCTTCTCTTTTTCTTCTTTCTCTTCTTCCTCCTCTTCTTCTTCTTCTTCTTCTTCATCATCTTGCTCTTCCTTTTCTTCTTCCTCCTCCTCTTCTTCTTCTTCTTCATCATCTTGCTCTTCCTTTTCTTCTTCCTCCTCCTCTTCCTCCTTCTCTTCCTCCTCCTCTTCTTCTTCTTCATCCTCCTGCTCTTCCTTCTCTTTCTTCTTCTCCTCCCCTTCTTCCTTCTCTCCCCCTCCTCCTCCTCCTCTTCCTCCTTCCCCTCCTCCTCCACTCTCCTTCCTTCTTCTCCTCCTCCTTCTTCTCTTCCTCCTCTTCCTCTTCCTCTCCCTTCTCTTCCATATCCTATTCATTCATATTACATGTTAACTTGCATTATCAATTTGCAGAAAAAAAAAAAATCATTATATACAAACAGATCACCGTATGTTTATGCTGCGTCAAGTTGTACAAAAAATCTAGTTAATTCGACTCGAATCTTGTGAACTATGAGCTAAGAGAAATTGCATATATATATATGTATATGTATATATCTAATCAACATTGCTATTAAGTTTCATATGTTGCAAAGCGATCACGTGACCAGGCATAGGAGAGGAGTTCCCGCTTCCGGAAAATTCTTAAGAATTTCTTGGTCTTCGGTCTTGAGAATTTCGACGTCTGGCCTCGATGGCTGATGCTGTATCTCTCTGGTCTTCTCGGTCTCTCTCTCTCTCGTCCGTCTCTCTGTCTCTCTTGGTGGTGTTTGTCGTCCCTTCCCTTTCCCTCTTTCTTGGCGTGTTGGCGTTGTCTCTCTCCTACGAAGCCTAGAGACAAGAGAGAGCGGAGGATGATGGAATCAGGGGGAGGACGAAGGCTATCGCTTCTCCCTTTCTTTTCTCCCTTCTCCTTCGCCTCCCTCTTATCGCCACCGACGTCATTCTCCCTTTTCTTCTCTTCCTCCGATTCGCCAAGACGCTTCTCTTCCTTCCTGATTTGATCTCTGTCGATCTTTCCCTCCTTCTCTGTGTCTCGCCTTTCTCTCTTTTTCTCCATTTGTCTCTTTAACTTCGCCCTCTCCCTCTTCATCATGTCCTCCGCCTCTCTCGCTTGCTTGTTCTTCCTCTCCCTCTCTTCCTCCTGCAGATACAGCTGGATCTCTCGCTGGTGCTGCCGGATCTGCTTCTTCTCCTTCTGCTCCCGCTGGTCGACATCCTGCTGGAGTCTCTGCTTCATCTGCTGGAGTTCCTGCTGGAGGTGTTTCTCCTTCTGCTGGTGTTGGCCTCCTGCTTCCCCGTCGTCCTTTTTCTTCTTCGTCTTGGTCTTCTTGTCCTCGGGTCGTTCTCGTTCTCGGTGCGTCTCCTTCTTCTCCCCCTTTAGTGTCGTCCTCCCTCCCTCCCCTTCGGCTTGTTTCGAGTCCTGTCCTTGAGGTCGACTCTGGCGCTCCTCCTTCGGCTGCTGCCCGTCGAAGAAGGGGACGTGGAGGGGTCGAGTGTCGATCAGGGCCTCCTCCGGGAAGACCTCCTGGTGCTTGTCGAGGCTGTCGAGGTACTCGTCGAGCAGCACAGGGCGGTGGGTGATGGTCGGGTCGCACGGCAGCACCACGTAGGTTCCGGGCACCACGCGGAGGCTGCGGGAGAGAGGGACGCGGTGGGAGGATGAAGGGACACGCACACACACATACACGCACACACACACACAGGTATATATGTATTCATGTATGTATATATGTATACATACATATATATATATATATATATATATATATATATGTATATACATACATACAAAGATAATATGATAATATATATAAAATAAATGTATATGAATATCAATATATACATACATATATGTATATATATATATATATATATATATATATATATATATATATATATATATATATATATATATATATATATCTGCACACACACACACACATATTTACGCAAGCGGGTGTGTAGACTCCTTGGCTTTATCAGCTGTTCTGGTCTATCTGGCTTCAGATAATTCAAGCTTCTAGCAACAGTTGCGGGAGGGAGGTTTATCATCTTTCATTAGTTATCTACTTTCTTATCTCAATATCTATCTATCTATCTATCTATATATCCATCTATCTATCTATCTATCTATCTATCTATCTATCTGTCTATCTATATATCCATCTATATATATATATATATGCCCATCTCTATCTATCTATCTATCTATTTACATATATCCTTATCTCTATCTCTCTTTCTCTCTCTCTCTTTCTCTCTCTCTCTCTCTCTCTCTCTCTCTCTCTCTCTCTCTCTCTCTCTCTCTCTCTCTCTCTCTCTCTCTCTCTCTCTCTCTCTCTCTCTCTCTCTCTCTCTCTCTCTCTCTCTCTCGCATCCCCTCCATTTTTTTTCTCTCTCTCTACATACACAACCCATCTCAACAAACACTTCTCCCCTAAAAGAAGTCCCATCTCTCACTTTATATAGATCCCTATTCTGTCAAAAAAAAGGTATAGTAGGCCTAGGAAAGCAGTAAAACAGAGGCTCTGGTAGGCCTAAATCCACTCACAGAAATACAGTTACAGTCGTGGCGGTGAGAGCTCCTGTAACGAAGGAAGACAAGAGCCTGGAATCACACCGCATCCCTGAGGAAAAGAAAATGGGAGATGAGAGAAAACGGGAAGTTATGAGAGAAAACGGGGAGATATGAGAGAAAACGGGAAGTTATGAGAGAAAACGGGGTTACGAGAGAAGACGGGAAGTGATTAGAGAAAACGGGAAGTTATGAGAGAAAATGGGAAGTTATGAGAGAAAACGGGAAGTTATGAGAGAAAACGGGAAGTTATGAGAGAAAACGGGAAATGATGAGAGAAAACGGGACGTTATGAAAGAATATGGGATGTTATGAGAGAAAATGGGAAATGATGAGAGAAAACGGGAAGTTATGAGAGAAAATGGGAAATGATGAGAGAAAACGGGAATTGACGAGAGAAAAGGGAAGCGATAGAAAACGGGAAGAGAAAGGATAATGTATGATAAAGGGAGGAATGAGATGAGAGGATAAGAAAAGGAAGTGGGGGAGAGGATGATTTTTCACTAGTTTTGTAAAATCGTTTGTTTGGCTTTGTGTACTACGTGTGTTTGTTTTTATGTCTGTGTGCTTGCTTATGTGAGTATTTGTTTGTAGCTGCTTGTTGTTTGCATACGTTTAAGATCCAGAGTGTATGATTCTGTTTATGTTTGACTGCATGTGTTGTTGCCACATCGTACATATATTACGACTTCAATGCCGTGGTTGCAATACAGCTAAAAAAAAACACACAAAAAACAAGAAAAAAACAAGAAAAAAAAAAAACACCACGCTATTCAGAGAAAGTGTAGGCCCGGAATGTAAGGAATTTATATCCATGTTCAAGTTGTGGGTTTACTTTCTTTTTTATCCTGTTTATCCTAACTTTATATTTCCCGATATCAAAATTGATTAAGATTAGATAAGAGTTAAATTCACTGCCACATGCAAACTTACGCACAGCATAGTATGGTAGTCTATTTACCCAATGAATATTTTATATACAAACTTGAAAACGATTTATTTTCAGTATACAATATATTTCCAATGAAAATACATTCCTATAAATTTCCATTTCATTTAGATTATATCAGTTTATATCCACACTGCAACTGATAAGGAATATTCCTAGGATTAATTATAGAATAAGATAAAATATTTAATCAAAGAACACAAAGACAAACAAACGAACAAACACACACAAAAAGGTACGCCCTAAATTTGCTATATTTACTCAGAAATAATTATAATAAACATTCATTTTAATTCAATGATTTGTACTGATAATGAAAATAGTGATGAGAAAAACATGATGACAAAACTAAAGATAAAAATAATGATATTACTAATAATGATAATGATAATGAAGATATCATTATTATATAAACAAGTGATCTCAATAATAAGCAATCAGATAATTAATTGCAGAAACCTGTAAATATCATATAATACTGATAACGAAATAATCAAAACACGTTATTCACTCTTCACTCTCATTCACATCCCTTTCTCATAATCACAAGACAAACGAACACATACACACAAAACAAACAAACAAACAAACAAACAAACGCAAAAGTACAATGAATCAGAAAAACACCAGAGTCCCCCCTTAAAAAAAAAAAAAAAAAAAAAAAAAAAGACATAAGACTAACTGATAGCGCTGCCAAACCGCGAAAATTAATTCCACATTGTCGAAACTCTCTCGGCAAAACAAACAATGTTGGGATATTTTCTCCTAATTCACGAAAGCCTAAATGTGCGTAGGAGAGCTATGGCACGCCGGATAATTGAGGCCGAAGACCTTCTGCAGCCATTCGGACGCAGTTTAGGCGCCAATATCCAGCGAGTTTGTGACGTCACGAGGCCAGAGCAAGAACAGTCCTGCGGCAAATGGCTGTACTTGTTTGTTTGTTTAAAGGAGGTTTGGTGAAATTCCTGATTCATGCGGTAGTTTCGTGTGTGTGTGTGTTTTTTTTTTTTTTTTGTGGGAGAGATTGAGATGTATTGTATTTTTTTTTTTTTCCCTGTCTGTCTGTCTGTATGTCAATATGGCTTGTTCTCTCTCTCTCTCTCTCTCTCTCTCTCTCTCTCTGTCGCACTCACTCTCTTTTCTTCTTCTCTCTTTCCCTCTCTCTTTCTGTCCATTTGTATGTATGTCTGTATGTCTCGTCCTCGCCCCCCCCCTCTCTCTCTCTCTCTTTGTGTCTCTGTTGCACTCACTCTCTTTTTCTCGTCTCTCTCTCCCTTCCTCCTTCCCTCCCCCCCCCCTCTCTCTCTCTTTCTCTCTTCCTCTCTCTCTCTTTATCCTACTCTCTCTCTCTCTTTCTCTGACTATTCTACTCTCTCTCTCTCTCTCACACACCATCCCTCTCTCTAACGCTCTTCTCTCACTCTTTCTCTCCAAGCCACAAAGACCACACGACTAAAAGTCTAATCCAATCAAAAAAAAAAAAAAAAAATAAATAAAAAGAAACCTCACTCATATTTTCTCCACACCGAAACCCGACTTTCAAAGCAGCCATATGCAAAACCTTCACATATCCACCACAAGCACGAACGCATGCGCATGCAGTCTTAAAAGAACGCCCCCCCCCCCCCCCCCCGTTCGTCTAAGAGAGCGAGAGGATTTGTCAATGAATCCGCGAACGACTAAGAACCGCTGCGTCATTTCACTCTGCAATGTCGTCGCGAGAGGGTTTGTTTGTTTGTTTGCTTGTTTGCTTGCTTGCTTGTGTGTGTATCGTTCCTTTTTTAAAAGATTTGGATATAGATCTTTTTTTTTTATTTGTTGTTGTTGATATCGTTTTTTGTTTTATTTTGGTTGTAGTTTTGCTGTTTAGTTTTGCTTTTTTCACGCGTGTAGGCGCTCGCGTATTCTTGTATGTATGTTGCCATGTATGTATTTCTATGATAATGATAACAATAATAGAAATAATGATAGTAATGATGACAACAGTAATAATGATAACAATGATAATGATAAGATAATGATGATAAGTATAATTAAAATAATGGTAATATTGAAAAAGTGATAATGATAATGATAACAATAATGATAAAATAATGAATATAAAATGAAAGCAAGGATAATGGTAGTGGTAATGATAATAATGATG
>NW_028234424.1:3179285-3181785 GCF_977035675.1 Penaeus japonicus
CAAACTTACGCACAGCATAGTATGGTGGTCTATTTACCCAATTAATATTTCATATACAAACTTCAAAACGATTTATTTTCATTATACAATATATTTCTAATGAAAATACATTCCTATAAATTTCCATTTCATTTAGATTATATCAGTATATATCCATACTGAAACTGATAAGGAATATTCCTAGGATTAATTATAAGATAAAATATTTCATCAAAGAACACAAAGACAAACAAACGAACAAACAAAAACAGAAATGGACGCCCTCATTTTGATGTATTTACTCAGAAATAATTATAATAAACATTCATTTTAATTAAATGATTTGTACTGATAATGAAAATAGTGATGAGAAAAAATAATGATAAAACTAAAAATAAAATGAATGATATTACTAATAATGATAATGATAATGAAAATATCAGTACTACATAAATAAGTGATCTCAATAATAAGCAATCAGATAATTAATTGCAGAAACCTATAAATATCATATAATACTGATAACGAAATAATCAAAACACATTATTGACTCTTCACTCTCATTCACATCCCTTTCTCATAATCACAAGACAAACGAACACATACATACAAAACAAACAAACAAACAAACAAACGCAAAAGTACAATGAATCAGCAGAACACCAGAGTCCCCCCTAAAAAAAAAAAAAAAAAAAAAAAAAAAAACATATGACTAACTGATAGCGCTTGCCAAACCGCGAAAATTAATTCCACATTGTCGAAACTCTCTCGGCAAAACAAACAATGTTGAGATATTTTCTCCTAATTCACGGAAGCCTAAATGTGCGTAGGAGAGCTATGGCACGCCGGATAATTGAGGGCGAAGACCTTCTGCAGCCATTCGGACGCAGTTTAGGCGCCAATATCCAGCGAGTTTGTGACGTCACGAGGCCAGAGCAAGAACAGTCCTGCGGCAAATGGCTGTACTTGTTTGTTTGTTTAAGGAGGTTTGGTAAAATTCCTTATTCATGCGGTAGTTTCGTGTGTGTGTGTTTTTTTTTTTTTTGTGGGAGAGATTTAGATGTATTGTATTTTTTTTCCCCTGTCTGTCTGTCTGGATGTCAATATGGGTCGTTCTCTCTCTCTCTCTCTATCTCTGCCGCACTCACTCTCTTTTCTTCTTCTTCTCTCTTTCCCTCTCTCTTTCTGTCTATCTGTATGTATGTCTGTATGTCTCGTCCTCGCTCCCTCTCTCTCTCTCTCTCTCTCTCTTTGTGTCCCTGTTGTACTCACTCTCTTTTTTTCGTCTCTCCCCCCCCTCTTTCTCTCCCTTCCTCCCCCCCCCCTCTCTCTCTCTCTCTTTCTCTCTTCCTCTCTCTCTCTTTATCCTACTCTCTCTCTCTCTTTCTCTGACTATTCTACTCTCTCTCTCCCACACACCATCCCTCTCTCTAACGCTCTTCTTTCTCTCTTTCTCTCCAAGCCACAAAGACCACACGACTAAAACTCTAATCCAATTAAAAAAAAAAAAAAGAAAATAAAAAGAAACCTCACTCATATTTTCTCCACACCAAAACCCGACTTTCAATGCAGCCATATGCAAAAACCTTCACATATCCACCACAAGCACGAACGCATGCGCATGCAGTCTAAAAAGAACGCTCCCCCCCACCCACCCCGTTCGTCTAAGAGAGCGAGAGGATTTGTCAATGAATCCGCGAACGACTAAGAACCGCTGCGTCATTTCACTCTGCAATGTCGTCGCGAGGGTTTGTTTGTTTGTTTGCTTGTTTGCTTGCTTGCTTGCGTGTGTATCGTTCCTTTTTATAAAGATTTAGATATAGATTTTTGTTGTTGTTGTTGTTGATATCGTTTTTTGTTTTATTTTGGTTGTAGTTTTGCTGTTTTTTTTTTTCACGCGTGTACGCGCTCGCGTATTCTTGTATGTATGTTGCCATGTATGTATTTATATAATAATGATTACAATAATAGAAATAATGATAGTAATAATGGCAACAGTAATAATAATAACAATGATAATGATAAGGATTAGATAATGATGATAAGTATAATTAAAATAATGGTAATATTGAAAAAAGTGATAATGATAATGATAACAATAATGATAAAAAATGGTAATAATAAAATGAAAGCAATGATAATGGTAGTGGTAATGATAATAATAATAATAGTGATAATAAAGATAATAATGATAACAATAATGATAATAATTATAATAATAATGATAATAGTAATAATAACAACAATGATAATAACGATAAAGATAACAATGATGATGATAATGATGATAGTAATAAAAATCATCATTATTATCATCAATACCACTACCATCATTATCATCACCATTATCATTATCACTAGTCTTGCAATTATCATCACAATGTTGCTGTTTTTGTCACTTTGCAATTGAAAGCGTCTCCTAACTACCAGCGCTATCATTACTATTAACGAAAGCTAAGTAAAAATCTCGTGTCCTATAAATACTGAAGAGCGTGATGACATTAAAAAGAACAGCGATGTT
>NW_028234424.1:3194285-3199285 GCF_977035675.1 Penaeus japonicus
GATATATACTCTATATATTCGTTTTCACTACCTCATATTTTATATCATACGGGTGGGTGGGTGTGTGTGTGTGTATGTCGTTTGGGTGTGTGTTCGTGTGTGTATGTCGAGAGAGGAGGGAGAGAGCCCTAAGAGAGATTATTTTAAATATGGTATACAAAACTGGTAATTGTTAAATATACTTCAGTCATATTCATTAGACTAGGTCATGCCCCTCTCCCAACACAATCAAACAGCATACAGAGCGGTCTGAGCATCCGTACATAGACATATAATAGCTTACAAATACCTGCTAACAATTCTAGCATAACTCATGTGACCGTTGTTATTAGTACCGTCACAGTTCTGTCTCCACTTAAATGCATTTATGTCTCTCTTATGTTTTCTTGGTGCTTTGCTCGTCCTTCTTCTTCTATGTACAAGGGTTTGTTCTATAACCCACCACACATTACCTTACACATGCACCTCACATACACACACCACACACACCACACACTCAATTCAAAAAACACAGCCACACAAACTCTCCAACACACCTCTCCCTACAACACTCCCTTAACAGACACACACACAACCTCACACTAACACACACACACTCCCCAAACACGCCACCTAAAAACACATCCTCTACACTCCCTATAAGACACCAACCCTTACCACACACCCTACCTCCCAAACAACACACACACTACCAATCACCAAACACACAGATCGCACAAAACCACACAAACACATCCCACTACCGACCACTCCCAAACAGACACACAAACACACACACACTCCCAAACAGACACACACACACTCCCAAACAGACACACACACTCCCAAACAGACACAAACACACACACACACTCCCAAAACAGAACACACTCCCAACCCAAACACACATCATATCTCCCTTACAGAACACAATTAACACAAACACAAAATCCCAACCACACACTACACTCAAACAGCCACCAACACACACGACACCACTCACTTCCCCCTCCCAAACCACTTAAAGCCTGTCACGTAGGCTTACATGCCAAAAGATAATTCCATAGGCTGATACTAACCACCTCGGGCTATCAGACCCAATAGCATATCCTCGTGACTCCTAAGTGAGAGGGACAGATGTACCACATACACTAAGCCCCTCTAGAGCGCTCCTACCAGCCGTTAGTAAGCTTCGATCTTTCATTCTCTATTTTTTTGGTTGCATTTTGATTTGTTCTGATTGGCTTACTGCCGCAGGTCCGCTGACTATAAAAAAGATAGAAAGATCATGATTTATCTCGCTCATATGAATATGCCATATAGAGAGATAGGATAAAGATAAATTTAAAAGATCAGATATCACACTAAATATAAATAAAGATAACCTCGATACTAAAGTAGAAATGGAAATATGAATATATCAACTATATAGATAATGTAAATTTCAAAAGACTGAATTATAGAAATACATAAATTGTATAAATTGATCTATATTAATGATAGATACAAATTTTATTAAATCCTCAAATTGGATGTTCAATGCATCTACCTCAAATTAATGACAAGTGACTGATGATGAACATCGGATGCTCATAATAACGCATACGATCTATTACCGCATTTCAGACTACTAATTGTAATGATGCAAGAATAATGATGCCTGATAAATATATTAATGATGATCGATTCCAGTAATGAGTGACGCGCCTGGACTGTTTAACCCCCCCCCTATTTTTACTACTCGATTGTAGTAATAATAAAGGATGTCCGTAAAGATCTCCATAACATGACCGAATGATGATGACCTGATGATGATGATACATACTCCGAACAACCCAATCTTAATCAATGATTATGATGCTCGAAGATAATAATGTCTATAAGGATTTACTCGTGTTAATATGATAATCCGAGTCAATAACAATACTTGATAAATCATAGTGCAGAATAAACATTCTATCTACACATGGAGTTGGTAAGTAATGACTCTCAATACTCTCGATAATACCAGTCAATGATCGTTGCGCATGCCAATAATGATAATAATGATAGTGACTGTACATTCATAACAATACATATTAATCTAATAATATACTTATTAATAATGTACCTCATCCTCCGTCCTTATATGCCCCTTATTAACACAATCCCTTTACCTCTATATACTCGTCTTATGCAGATTATGGTTTATAATAGCATTAACAATGATAACGATCTAAACCATCAAAAAACAATTAATTCATTCAAATTTCTTCTCCTGTCTCCCTGCCACTGTAAAATTATAATCTAATCTACACCAAAAACAATAAAAAATTAAAACAAAGATTTCAACACCAACTCTAAAAGTCTACACAGTATATATATAACACCAATATATTCTACTCATATAAGTCATCTATCTTAATACACGCTACATACCTAACAGAACTACCCTAACACATCTCATAACAACTTTAAAACGGACCTACAAGAAAGGTCTATCGTTAAACGCGTTATCAAAATACCTCCGCCCCCCGGCAGATTCAAGGGGGGACAAAAAGCGGCCCTCCATACCCTGCTTAATGCCTCCTCCCCGGGTCAGGACCCATAGCTGAGCACGAGCGCTGATCTCTACCCAGACCATTACATCACATTGCCCAGGCATAAGCCGACACTGAATATGATTAAGCCTAAAGACACATACACGGCGATTATGTATTAAAATTTTTTATCCATGCGCAGACACCCCACTACACACACGCACAGCACACGCTCCATCATACTGTCACCGAGAACCCCTAAGACGTAGACCGAGACCCGAGAGACCCGACCCACCCCCACCCGCACGCAAGAGTGCAGAGAGAGCGATTGAGAAAGCAGAGAGAGACCGAGAGAGGAGACCGAGACCCGACCGTCCAGACCCGGAGAGAGGATGCCCTGCCCCCTGAGACCGACCCCCCGCCTCCCCCCCCCCGAGTGCAGACCCGACGCCCTAGAGACCCGACCCCCGACGACGACCCCCCCCGACCAGACCCGACGCCCTCTGAGATCCCCAGAAAGAGAGACCGCGAGTCGCGCCTAGACGAGATCGAGTGAGACCCGAGACCCGTGATACGCTCGAAGCCCGAGAGAGAGAGGACGCGAGACCTCCCGCCTGACCGGAACGAGACCCGAGAGAGAGAGAGTCCGACAAGACGCCCGAGAGAAGAGAGAGACCGAGTGAGGGAGCGCAGTTTGAGAGATGACGACGAGACCGAGCTATGACGAGTCGAGACCGCACCGCCTCGTACGACCTGCAACCGACGTGTGAGAGGTTAAAGAGAGAGAGAGGAGAGAGAGATGAAGATGAGAGCCACTCTAAGAGCCCCCCTCCCCCCCTGAGTAAGTCCTGGTATACGAGAGAAAGCAGTCGAGACCGAGACACGAGAGAATCGAGAAAGACTAGCTTCCCAGTACCTTTTACCTATCAGATTTATTTAACTTATTTACTCATACCTATACCTTTACCTATTTTAGATATTTATATATACCCGCTGATATATCATCATATAGAGAGACCGGACGCTAGTGAGGCTCGCCGAGCCCGAGAGAGCCCGGCTTTATCGCCCCCCCCCGACCCCCCGTCTCGCCGCTCACCCCGGAGGGAGATCGACCCCGCAGACCGCGAGTCCGAGAGCCGCACGACCCGTCCGAGCAGTGGGGGCCGCCGGGGGGAGGAGCCAGAGCGAGAGAGAGATCGGGGGAGAGAGATAAGAAACGAGAGAGAGAGTGCAGAGAGACCGACCGTCGCCAGCACCATGCAGAGACAGAGAGAGAGTGAGAGTACCACGCGCCAGAGAGTCGAGACGAGTGAGCCAGGTGCCCCCGACCCCGCCAGCGCCGCCCCGACGCCCCCACCCCCCGACCCGCCCCGAGAGCCAGGAGAGGTCGGAGAGAAGAGAGAGAGAGAGCACGAGAGAGACGAGGAGCCGAGAGAGCGGGATGAGGAGAGAGACGAAGAGAGAAGAGAGAAGGAAAAACCATATTATATATATATATGTACTGTATATATATATAAATATATATAACTATATATATATATATATATATATTATATGTATATATATATATATATAGATATATATGGAGAGCGAGAAATATAGAAGAGAGATGCAGAGAGAGAGAGAAGAGAGAGCGTAGAAGAGATAAGGAGAGAAGGACGAGAAAGATATATATATATCATCTATATATATATATATATATATATACTCTACTATATTATATTTATTTATAATATATATATATATAACTATATATATATATATATATATATATATATATAGAGAGGAGAGAGAGAGGGTGAGAGGAGGAGAGAGAGAGGGGGGGGGTGGGAGAGGGGGGAGGGGAGGGGAGGAGGGAAAGGAGAAGGAGAGAGACGAGAGAGAGAGAGAGAGAGAGAGAGAGAGAGTGTGAGAGAGAGAGGAGCGGGAGAGAAGAGCGGGAGAGAACGAGAGAGCGAGGGAGAGAGCGGAGGACGGGAGAGAGAGGGGAGAGATGAGGAGAGAGTGGAAGGAGAGAGGGGATATGAGAGAGACAGAGGGGATATGAGAGAGAGAGAGAGAGAGGAGAGAGATGAGAGAGGGAGGTTAGAGAGAGGTTAGATGGAGAGAATGAAAGAAGAAAATATATTCTAGATATATATATGAGAGACGAAGAGAGAGACGAGGGGGGAGAGAGAGAGAGAGGGGGAGAGAGAAGATTATATATATATTATATATTTATATATATATATAGTAGAGAGAGAGAGAGAGAGAGAGGAAGTGAGAGAGGAGAGAGGAGAGGAGAGAGGAGAGAGATAGAGATAGAGAGAGAGTGAGAGAGAGACGAGAGAGAGAGAGGAGAAAGAGAAAGTGAGAGAAAAGAGGAGAAAGAAGGGGAGAGAGAGAGAGAGAGAGGAGAGAGAGAGAGAGAGAGAGAGAGAGAGAGAGAGAGGAGCGAGAGAGAGAGAGAGAGAGAGGACAGAGAGAGAGAGTGAAAGAGAAAGAGAGAAAGAGAGAGAGGAG
>NW_028234424.1:3209285-3229285 GCF_977035675.1 Penaeus japonicus
ACTTCTATTGCATCTTTTGAGGTTATAGCTGCATCATAAAGTGCATTCTTGTTATAACATTATCATATTCAGCTTCAAAAAGTACAAAATAAAAAAACACATCATATAGTTCCCTGTACAAAATAGGCTGAACTAAATCCTATTCCACGGAGAGAATATCTGAATCACACGTGAAATAAAGATAATCTGACGACAATTAAGGCATTATTACTTTATCAAATATGGAATGAAGGATACATTTATAAAAAAAAATTACTACTATGCTTCAAAGCCGTCTAGAGGCATAGACAAGCATTACACAAAAGGTTAATATTGGTCTGGTTTATCACCGAAGACCTTTAGATAAAATTGCAATGACAACCGAGAATATTACTAAGTATTATCATCATGTTTACATAATATAGTATTACATGTACATGAAGGGTGGTAACTAGTGAGGAGGAGAGAGATGAAAAGAATGAAAGAAAGTCAGAGAGCAAGAGAGAGAAAGAAAGAGAGACATTCGGGGTAGTGGGCGAGAAGATGAGCATAACTATATCTCGATGGTGTGCCAAGTGGGGGAGAGAGAGAGCGAGACCCCCGCGGATGCATCCACGCCCATCCCCCCCCCCCTCCGCCCTCCAGAGCAGGCTGGGAGGTGCAGAAAACAAGAAGAAGCCTACGAAAGGAAACAAGAGGAGGAGAGACGAAAGAATAATAATTGTCACCCTAGAAAACCAAAAAAAAAACAGAACGATAGATCAAACAAGAAGACGAGATAGACTCACAGAGACGAAAGAGAATATCTGAAAAGAGAGATGTAAAAAAAGGAATGACGTAAGGAGAAAAGAGAAGGGACCCCAAGAACCCTCGTACCACATGCCCAGCTGCCCTCAATACCTCGACCCGAGCCCACTCCGCAGACAACTCTCCAGCACTCGCCCCCAACCGCCCCCCCCACCCGAGTTCCCTCCCCACCCCCCCCCCAGTCACCCCCCCCTTGCCCCCATGACTGTCCACCGCGCAGCGAGCATGGCACCCCCGCCACAATCCCGCCCCCCACCCCCCCCCCCCCCGCCGCCTTTATAACCACCCGCTCATCGCGCGCTATATAACCCAATAGAACGACCCCCGTCACATCCCCCCCACAACCCCGAACGCTAGATCCCACCGACCACCCCCCGCCCCAAATGAGACCCCAGCCGACCCACTCCCGCCAATGTAAGAAAACGCTCCCCATACCCCTGACCCCTTGTAGACTGAAATCCCCCCCCCCCACCCCCCCCAATAAGGGAGAAACCAGTCACTAGAAAGGAGGACGGGGCGCGGGGGAGCAGAGCCTGTCAATGTTAAGTCGAACCGACAAGAGAGGCAATGTCACCCGTATCCACGGGACTCACGAGCCGGATGCTCCACACCTTAGCAACGACCTGAAAGGACGTCACCGCAGCCCCTCATATAACAACTCCCTAGATGACAGCTCTGCAATACTCCCAAAGCCGAACCATCGCCCACCCTAGCTCGAAACAGAGACCAGAGCCATCCCGCACCGTGGAGAGGGAGGGAAAGATCGAGAGGAGGAGGAAGGGAGATGGGAAGAGAGAGAGAAAGTATTGATGGAGGCCCCACACGATGTGCAGAGGACACAGAACGCCCAACGCCCGAGACCCTGGCCCACTACTCCAGCTCCGCCGCGATTGAGGAGTCGAGAAATCCGTTAGACTATCCAGGGAGCTCTGCACGAATAAGCGTCGCCCCTTCCCTGAGACGAACAGAGGAGAACCCCGAGGCCCCGTGACGACCGGGAGCGCCGACCATTCCTCCCTGACGCGCCGGATGGAGGAAGTGAGCCCCCCCCCCCCCCCCCGAATACCCCCGCTCCCCCTGCGCCGCAAGTTGTCCCCCTCCCCCCACGAGTCATGTCAGGAGACGATCGAGTACATCCCGTAGCTCCAGAATGATGAGGAACCCTCGCGCGACCCTAGCAAGCCGAGGACCCGTATGACCCCTGAGGGAGGAGAGAGACGAGCTCCCCGCCACACCAACGACAGGACTCGGTCGCCAGCCGCGAGCGCCCTACGAGAAATCCCTCCTTTGGACCCCCCATCAGAGAGAAGTCGGGCCTATCTGGAGCCCCTGAATCCGAGGGTAGCGAGCTCACGACGAGAGCCCAGGCAAGATAAGAACCGAACCAGACAGCTCCGAGACTATTATAGGGACGAGCCTAATGCACCTCCCTTTAGATGTCTACCCAGAAGAAGAGGGAGCGAGAGTTATGAGCATGAAGGGACCGAGCCTGGACCTCCCCCTGACCACGGAGGGTACACTCATGGCGAACCAGAGATAGTAGCGGACGAGAGCACCCCATAGCCCCGAGCCCCAACCGGAGACCGCAACCACTCGTCCCGACGATATGCCGGCCCCGAGTGATCCCCCCCGACCCCCCCAGCCTGACCCACGCAACGAGTCATACCCCCCCCCCCCCCCCCCCCCCCCCCCCCCCCCCCCCCCCCACCCCCGATCTCCGATCTCCCCCCCCCCTACCGACCCCACCCGTCCCAAGTCGCAAGAACGACGCACCCGAAAAAGACTGAATATGCCATCCCGTGCTCAAAGGACCAGAGACGAAAGACTAGAGCACCAGACTACATCGAGCCGCATACCTCATGCCCACACTCGCAAGCCGACGACACCCCCCCCCCTCCATACCGCGCCACCCCGACCCCCGGCCCCAGCGCCGCCGAAGCCCGACCTTCGCCCGACCCCCACGCCCCCCCCCGCCCCCCCGCCCGCCCAGATATTGGCCGAGCCAAGAATGAGAGTCCCGCAAACCCCCCCCCCACCCTGAGAAGAGATCTGAGGAAGACCCCAATGTGGAGCCAAGCCATCAGGCCCCCCCCGAGAGAATAACCCCGCAGTAAAGAGCGCGCGCCCCCCCCATAGAAGAAGAGAAATGCCGGGAGGAACACGACCAAAAGGGAGAGAAGGTCCCCAAAGATGACGCCATGGAAGACGAGATGTCGAACTTGATGGGAGAGTAGCACTGGGAAGGAAATGGAAGAGGGGTTGTAGGTTTGGGTGGGGGGGAGTGGCAGAGAGAGGGAAGACCGAGTGAGACGGACCAACGATGAGAGAAGAGCTTCAGTATTACCGGAGGAGAGGAGGTCCGGACAGAGTTTTCCGCAGAGGGAGGTCCCCGATGAACGTAGAAGAAGGACCTGTGTCGACACGAGACCGCGTAGGAAGACGTGACAAATGAGTCAACCCGATGTTCCTCGACACCGTGTGTAGCCTCGCCCCGCGACAGGAACCAGGACCATCGAGCGAGAAGAACACCAAGTCCGCAGCGACGACCACATACCGGACGGTGAACACCCCCCCCGCGGAGGAAGATAGACGAAACTGGGAATGTGGAGGCCCCCAATCGGATCCCTTGAACGCTCCGGCACTACCGAGCAACATGGAGAGATGAAGCAAACCCCGCCCGGAGCAGTGTTCTGCCTGAACATGGAAGACCCAATTGAGAGATGCGTCCTCCGTCTCGCCGTGAACCCTGTCGACACGAGCGTAGAACCCCCCCCCCCCCCCCGAACGGAAATGAAGGAACACCGACCCACTGGACAGACGATGAGAGTAGCCCCGAGCAGACGCATCCGCAAGAGCTATGCTCAGACTGAGCCGACCCGCCCAGACCCCCTGACACCGAGCCGCGCCCCCCCGCACGCTGAGTCGCTCCTGATCCCGCCCCGAGGGAGAAGAAGACCTCCCACCGAGTGGAAAGGAGACCGTAAGAGAGAGGAGAGATGCGAGCGGAGACCTGCGCCGACCCCGTGGCCGACGAGAAACTCAGGAGAAGGTGAGACTACGAGAAGAGGCCCGCGAAGTCACGGCACGGGAGCGTAGGTGAGCATGAAAGCGACGAGATGCGAGACCGCGAGCCCCAGATTAACGAGGAATACCAAGAGGAAGGACGCTAGAGAGAGACGCGGTACTCGGAGGGGGCCATGTGGAGGAGGATCCCCCCCAGGTGGGAGAGAAGAGGGCGAGAGGCGCTGAGCCCCCCCTGCCCCCTGCCCGAGAGGAGGAGGTAGGAGAGAGTAAGTGAGATGGAGGGATTTGGGTCAGAGGCCAATACCGATGATGAAAAGCGAGGATGTGACCGCCGTCCTTCCACGAACGATCGATAGATAGTTCCAGAAGCGCACACAGGATGGAGTTTGTAGGAGAAGAAAGTTGAGCATCAGGACCTCTTGCCGTAGACGTAGCTCAAAGAACGACGATCTATGGAGAGCAGAGTGAAACCGAAAGAAAGACGCGAACGAATGGCGGATTGAGAAAGGAGGCTACGCAACTAGTAAGATTGAACCAGTAGTCGAGATAACCCGGATGAGTTCTATGAGTCCAGGATCCCTACGTGAGCGCTCCCTCAGGTGAACCGCTGTGTCTGAGAAGAAGAAAGCGACGAGAGAGCAACCGACCACGCACAGATTGCGCGATAGCAAGAGCAGTCCGAAGGAAGGGGTCTGAGAACAGATCGTGACCACCGATGAAGCAGGGGCCGTGAGAGAGAGGAGCAGAACGAAACGCAGAGGCCCCGTGGAATACTCGAGCATCGCCCTAGACTCGGACTAATCGGAACGCGCACGTCCCAAGGAAAAGGACCAGACCAATAAGCTAGAAAGAGCGTGTGAGACAAATACGATGATATACCAGCGAGGATGAGAGGTGATTAGAGAGGTCCCGTCGACTATAAGAAATGATAGACTGGAGTTAAGATCAGATAAGAAGAAAGATGGAAAGAGTAATGCGTTGATGATGGGGATTAATGAAGATCCATCACCTGAGACAAGAGAAGAATTGACGGATCGAGAGAGATACCAGGAACGAGAGAGATTAGATCGATTCCACGCGAGAAGCGTCACTCGGTCATGAGGCCCCCCCCAGGATAGGGTGCCCTTCAGGAGGTGTTATCGATGAGAGGGGGGGAGGGGGGGGAGAGAAGAAGAAGATAGAGCCATAACTCCGATGAAGGAACCGAGTATTCACCTTGCCAGGAGAGAACTTGGAGAGATCGATAGAATCGGAGCGGAGTTAGCTGGAGTGGGTCTAGACTGAGTTCGGAGCTCCTGTCATCCGGAGAGAGAGAGAGAGACATGAGAGGGGGGGGGGGGGGGGGGCGGGGGCGGGGTGGGGAGAGAGAGAGAGAGAGAGAGAAAGGAGAGAGAGAGAGAGAAAGGAGAGAGGAAGAGAGAGGGTGGGGGGGGAGAAGGAGAGGCAAAAAAGAGAGAGAGAGAGGGGGGAAGAAGGGGAGGAGAGAGAGAGAGAGAGATTTATTCTTTGGTATAGCTAAGGACTATCAACTTAAAGAAAAACAGACAGCTGGAGAACAGTTCACAGAAGTAATACCATATACTTCAAATATAATATCACTCTACACTCGCATTAGATTCATATCATCTACTTCATTCTAAATATAACATCCTGTGTCATACAAGAGAAGATACAAGTCAATAAATTCTCAAATATTTTTATCTGAATAAAATAACATAAAGGATTTTTTCTTGTAAATTTCTGGCATAACTTTTCATTTTCCAGTGGGAAGCTTATGGTAGTGATATGACCTCTTATTGAATATGGAATGTTATCAAATGATGTTTCTAACTTTGTGTAAAAAAAAAGAAAAAGAAAAAGAAAAGAGAGAAAAATATACATATATATTATATGTATGTGTATATATGTGTGTGTATATATATATATATATAATTGATAATAATACACTTTATCAGCTTCTAAAAAGATACCAAAAATATGAGGTAAATTCAATGCAAACAAAACTCACATGTTGCATAGTGATTTAAGACAATATATATATATACATACAAACATAGCATATATATTTCCTTAAACTACTGTGGAGGAAGCTAGCAGTGCAGTCTGTTATTTTGCCGTTCTGCAAAATAGGACCTAGATCTACGTGCTTCTTCGTCTGTATTATTTAATATCAGCGATGCAGTGACGCTCGAAACTGCACAGTAACAGTGACCTTTCACCATTCTGGCAATGACCTTGAAAAATCAATGTTTTTTTTTTTTATACAAGGAGGGCGATGATTATAATAATGACAATAGTAATAATAATAATAATAATAATGATAATAATAATAATAATTGAGTTTCTGCATTCTAATAAGTAGAGGATATAAGAGGCATATGATAATAAAGGGGAGCATGATCATTAGAATAATAAAAAAAATGAAAAGTAAAATAAACGAAGAGGAAGAAAATGAAAAAGCAGAAATCGGTGAATGATAAGATGGGAGAATATGGAGGATTAGGAGGAAAAAGGAATGAGGAATGAGAAGGGGAGAGGGAGAAGAGGTGAAAGAGAGAGAGAGAAGGGGTGAAAGAGAGAGGGAAATGGACAATAGGAGAGGGAGAGAAATATGCCACAAAGTTCAAAATTCCCTGCAAAATTGTATTTAGTAATGATCTTATTAGTAGTTACAATAACACCATCATCAAAAAAAGTAATTAGATTTCAAATTCCAACATACTTATTTTATAGTAAGTGTAATAGGATCTTATTCAAATAAGTCATCATATACTTGTTTGTTCTTCTTTAATAAGTAACAGAAAAAAAATTAAAATCTCCTATCTTGTGTTTTTCTTCTGATCTTTATGTGGTACATATTGAAAATACATGAGACGAGCTATCTTTAGACCTAGAAAGAAAGAAAGAAAGAAAAGAAAAGAAAGAAAGAAAAAAAAATGGTATGGTTATAACCTTTCCTTTTACAAAGTCCAATCACAAGCTTAACCCATTAGCAGCGGATGGCATGATTTGCTGCAAAGGCAGAGTCGGTCATAGACGCGGATGGCACCATGCCAGACATGTAAAACAGCCATCCTATTGCCTAGACCTTTTTTTAATACCGCGACCAATGGGTTAAGGTTTCCTTCATTAATGTGATATAATAATGCCCATTTTTTCTGGTTTTAGAGGCAACGTGTCCTACATTAAAAGTTGTGTGCATAGTGTCTTTTGATTTACAGTACGTGATATTCTTTAGTTGCTTTGTAGGACTTGACCCATTGACGACTATTTTGGCTCTAAATGGTCGAAATGCTGGGATATTCAAACACATTAGCCTAACGTCTCGGGATTCTCAGCGGCACTAGCTGCTGGTGAGCGCTGTGTTTGTGAGAAAGAGGGATAATGACTGAGGTATAACTATATATGTGTTGTAATATAAATGTGTGTGTGTGTGTGTGTGTGTGTGTGTGTGTGTATGTGAAAATGTGTGCACATACTTGAAAGAAATATAAATTAATGTATATAAAAATGCTTGATGAATTACATATGGGAATAAAGGAACACACTTCAGTTTCTGGCTATGTATTGTGATTAATCAACATTGGAAAGGCACTATTTACAAGGAAAATAAAATTGATAATAACAATGATAATGATAAAAGTAACAATAACAATAATCAAACAAAAACAAACATGAAATAAGAAATCATAACCCCATAATAAATATCTATAATTAACCAAAACAATATACCTATAGCACACAAAAGTACCTTCAATGTCAAAATATAGTAATACAAAAATGAACAAAATACTGGCATAAACTTAAAAAAAAAAAATTCTCTTTCACAAGTCAATTTCCGTCCTTTCCACAGGGATAAATTCAGATCATACAAAATCACCGTCATCCTCCTTCGCAAACGTCAAACAAAACTATCCGCTAAAAGGTTATAAAATAATCATAGAAAAATAAATAAAGCTGTGCATACTGCCCCCTAATGACTTAAGGATATGTCAATACACTTACCGTAATTATAGTCTCCATTATAAAATCAGCCTGTTAGCTTCGCATAATGCCTATTGCCGTACAATGATAATGATAAAAAGAAGAGGCAAGATTTTATCTAGATATATATTCAATAAGAGAGCTAATCACACATTTTATATCTATATGGCAATACATACATGTATTTATATGTCTGTATATGTGTGTCCACATGGAAAAAGGATATATATATATGAATTACAACCATATGACAACAACTGAAACGAACAAACAGAAGAAGAAAAAATTGCAAAGAAGACAAACATAAAATCAAGAACATGCTTTCCATTTTCACGAGAACCTTTTTTTTCATTATTTCTGGCATTTCTTGTGACAGGAGTAACATCAGTGTCAAATACCATTACATATCAATCAGGTTAAAATTTCACTCCCTATATATATATACACCTTTGGTGAGAAACTACGTGATAAAGAAGATGAAACTATATTTGCCTTTCTTTGGCAAATTGAATAATAACAAAAAATTAAAGAAAGGATACAAATTTACTGCATTATCTTGCTGTAGCTTTAAAAAAATGAACAAGAAGAAGAAGAAGATAAAAATCTCACAATCACATCTCCTTTGAAAGCTTCCTCTACCATATGCTGCACACAGCCAACAGCAAAAAATGGTAAAGAAAGGGGAAAAAAGAGAGAGAAAGAGAGAGAGGGGAGGGAGGAGGAGGAAGAGGAGGAGCAGGGGCGAGGAGGAGGAGAGAGAAAGAGAGAGAAAGAAAAAGAGAGAGAAAGAGAGAATTCCTTCCTCCTATTAATTATCTATTCCTATAATTCCTCAGGCAAGGAGTTTCTCCTTACCATACTTTCCAACCAAATCTTTCATATATTCACCAGCTGCAAAATAGAAAATTTCCTTCCACCTCTTGGATGCCCATGTATATCTCTACATATTAAAAAAAATAGTCCACATTCCTCCTTGTATCAGGGCACGTCATTCCTAAGGCAAGTCGAGAATTTCGTAATCTTCATAGAGCTTCTGCGTTAAGTTATACACGGATGTCATGACCTCTATCACCTTGGGCATGAGAGCTTCATTGTGGGCTCTCACAGCTTCGATGCCACCTGTGACCTGCAGAATTGATTTTTCTTATCATTAACATATTCAATGAGGGTCCTCTTTAAACAATGTCATATTCAATTACAATTTTAATAATAAAAATGCTAAGATTGTTACATGTATTTATTAAATTTGTATCTTATACAATGCAATCTGAATAAACTATTCTGGCAGAGATTATCATCGATTTTCATTGAAATTGCATGTAATGTACATATATAAAACTGTTCAAAACTTCTTCACATATAGAACATTATATGATAAAATACTTACCTGGTTCGAAGTTGACAAAAACTTACATAACAAAAATCTAGCAGTTAATCATATTCAAAGAAAGAAGCAACATGCAAATAGAGCAATGTACTTTCCTATCACCTGAGATGCAAGAAATCATATCAAAATAAAGATAATTTCTATGTGCTTGCTAAGATTTTGAAGAGTAATTCACACGTACTTCTTAACCTCTACAGCCCTACCCACCACGATTGCGGAGAAATCTGGCCAGGTGCGTCAAGCCTATCCACCCTTTATCGTGGGACGTATGGAGTGTCTAATAACATTTCTAGTGCTGTTTAGCAAACCACACCGACTAAATCAGCTCCATATCACTATATCCCTCTGAGGCCCTCTACCATTGAGACAGTCATGTTCCCCATCTCTTTTTTTCTTTCCCATCTTGTGAATGGGACATAGAGTTTGAGTGGTAATTCTAGTACGGTCTGGCCTCTTTCATGCTAGTATTATCCCCCTCCCCTCTGCACCTACCCATACCCCTTCCCCACACTATACTCTTACATTACATACAGTTATAAAAATCTTATTGTGTACTATGACAAAACATTCTCTTTATTGCTTCATATGCGTTTCACTTGCAGGTTGATTTGCATTTCCTCCGGCCACACCCACTATATCAGCCCTCCTCTCTCCCTCAGCCTCAGTTTTGTGTTGCCTCACGGTATATTATTGTCTTTCTACTATCTATACATCTGCATGGATATTTCATTGATTTTCATTAAAAAACATGTCCTTTTCCTTACTGTATTTGTGTAACATTAACCCTGTTTCATACAATGGTGTTTTGTGGGCATGGGAATTTATTCCAATTTTCCTTCCTATTAGAGCGGTAACTGCAATAATTATTTCATCTATGAGTAGTAAATGAGATGAATTATCTAACTTTGATGCTCTACTGTGCTGTCTGTATTTGATATATGGCAATGAAATATACATTTTGTGTAAATTCAAACTCTTGAAATATCAGACCAAACGCTAATAGCTCTGCAGTGTTTAAGGGTTTGAATTTAAGAGAACATTAATTTAGCAAGCTTAAAGATATCACCACTGAAAATCCATGCTTGTGGAAACAAGTTATTATTCCATAAATCCTGTAACCCTTGGATTTTTTTTTCTCTCTAACTTATTAATCTTCCAAATATCAAAAGAACTGGAGGGAAATAGATTACAGTTTGAAACATCATCATTTCTAAAACAATAAATGCCCAGTCTTCCATATTACAACTGCATCCCAAATGAAAATACATATTTAATTTGGCATACAACATGCAGGGACTTTAATGCGAGCCAGCTGTATGTGAACTAAAGAATCAGATAGTGTGATTTGCAATGACTTGAAATGAAATCTATCTGCATTTGTGAGCTGTGAGTTTTAGCAACATCCACAAAAGAAAGAAAGAAAGAAAGAAAGAAAGAAAAAAACTAGGTTCCATTACTGTCACTAAAAATTATTATCAGTGATATTGCACAGAAAAATTGCTACTTGAATTGATTTAATGAATGTAATTATACAAGAGACTATGAACAATGGACAAAAAATATTTACTGATCATAAAGTTAAAGTAAAATACTTTGATAAAGATCATGCAAATGTTTCTTCAATATCTTACTTACTTATCTGATCAGAGGTTTTTGAGGTTTAAATATGTATATAAATATACAGATAAAATAGAAATCAATTAAAAAAGGGAAAAAAGAAAGAAAAAAATACTATATCTATTAATCAATATGTATGAAGGAATGTTTCCATGCACATATAAATATACTTAAAAAAATAGTATGCAACAGAAGAATTATAATCAGCACTCTAGAGATTTTGGATAATCACTTTTAAAATGATATAAACTGATAAAGTTTTAAAAAGTCAAATGCAAATTTCTTCTCAAAAGCAACAAACACAGGAGCACTTTTTAAAAATCTAACTGTTAATTAACGCGAAAAGGACTATCAACGTCAAATGGCGGTACGTTAGAAGAGAGGAAATAAAATGAACCAAAACACTCCTCTCTGAAACTTATTGTATTATACCAACTAACAACAACTAAAAGTGAAATTTGCAATAATATCAATGGCAACTTACCTGTTTACTTGCCAGAGATACCTGCAGGTAAAAGTAATAACATCTCGATAAGACATTTTGGGGACGAAACATTAGTGGCATTGTTTGTATATTACAGTTCAAGTTGTTAGGTGTTGTCTAAGCAAAAGGCTAAAAAAAGGCTAAGAAAAGGAAATGATTCAAAAGGAACTATTAAAAAAAATGGTCTGAGATGGAACATATTTTTTCTTCCCCTCTCTTTCTCTGTCTCTCTCCATCATTCTATCATATATATTCAGATACATATTATTGTCTATTTCATTTGATAACATCAACTAACTCAAAAGGAAAGAGAAGAAGAAAACAGTGAGCTCCACCCCAAATATTCTTTTTAACTATCCACTGTAAGCTATGTGTCAGTTAACCCGATAACGCTGGGGTATTTCAAATGTAAAGGCCTAATACCCCGAGTTATTCACCAGCTGAAGCCGTGGCCACCCGCTACGCACTTGATCACCCGGTGTGCCAGCCATACAAAAAGCCATGACGAAATATCATGTCATTTGTCGTTAGCGGCAAATAGCCCGAAGCATTAGGCCTGTGTATTGAAATATCCTGGCGTTAAGACTGGGCGGAGCCAAAACCGTTCCAGTATCATCGGGTTAACAGGTTAATTATTAGTAGTTAATCATTGACAAGGAAAAGGGTAAAAGACAGACTGTACAAGATGAATTGAATATATAAAGGTGAACAAAGTTGCATTAAAATCACTGACAGAGGGTGTTATTGGCAGCAAGATGTCATATTAGCATATAGGAATAGTAGGGAATTTGAATTAGTTCATAAAGTAAAATGAACTGCTATTATTCTCCTACACTAACTTCATCTTAATAAAAAAAACAACAAAAAAACAGGTGCTTCTGTTTCTAATAGATTCATAATTACATCATATTCAAAAATAAACTTCACATATTAATTTCAAATCCAATGACTGTAAAAAGGTAATCAAAATGGGAATGCATATGTCATTAGCTACACATAAATCATTTAAGTGGGGATCATTTTAAAACTGCCAGCTAAAGCTAAGAATATGATGAAAGGAAAGAACAAGGAAGTAAAATTAATCATTAGTATACAATTACAACATCAAAAAACTTGACAAAGCAATTTCATCAAATTAATACACAAAACTAAAGCTATCAAGCTGTTAGTTCTACATACTCCAGCACCTTGGCATAAGCTCAATCTTAGGAAAATAAAATATACATGTGGATATATACTGTACATCTATGACATATAGAAAAAGATCTGAACCAATCTTCCAAATCCACTGCTATACCTTTCCCCCCCCTATGAACACACACACACTCGCACAAGCACCCACCCTTCTGCTCACAAACCCTCCTGACGTACCCTCTCTATGATGGTGTTTTTCGTGGGCATCATCAGGAGCACCGCACCGACAGTCTTGGCCACTACCCAACCGTGGAACTTGGCCAGGGTGCGGCTGTAGACCTCCGAGGTGACGCTCCCCAACCCGCTCTCGTCGGGGGCCTTGTGGAGCTCCGAGAGGAAGCCGGTGATGAACTCTGGAGGAATGGGAAGGGGGAGGTGGTGATGAGAGACCTAGGTTCTCTCTCATTATCTCTTTCTATCTCTTATCTTTATCTTTTGGTGTGGTTTTTTTTTTTTTTTTTTTTTTTTTTTTTTTGGGGGGGGGGGGGGATGGGTTTGCGTATGGGGTGTATCCAAGGCATATGTGCATGATTGGGTTTTGAGTGACTAAGGTGGAGACTAAGGTAAGGATGGGGAAGAAATGGGGAGAAAGGTAATTGGGAATAACAACTTAATCATTAGGTTATAGATCATCTACAACTGTGAGATACCTGAGACAAGGAACCATTATCCATAAAAAATTATTTATAGATAAAAGCATGATCTTGATAAAAGATATTCCAGTCTGCACATACAAGAAAAATAATTTCATCACAATCAAATAAGATACTGTGCCTGTGCAATTGCTAAAATACAAATACTGTCTGAGAAACTGTCAAAATACTAATAATGAATTTGGATAAAATGAATAGGAAATATTTTGGTAAATTTGTTTATGTTTTGGCACTATAAAATGCTTTTCCATTAAGCTGTTGATGGTTATCTATCTATAGTGCCTGATGCAACCATTTTCTTCCCTCACTTTCTACTTTGACGTATCAAAGATATGAAAACCATGGCCCATTACACTTACAATTTGACTGATTGATAGAAAGATAGAAGATAGAAAGACAGAGAGATAAAGAAGTCAGAAGACAGCGTATATAGTATATATCCTTCATTAACTAAACAAGTCAGATATGAACAACAAAGCTAAGTCTGACTCACCAAGTGCTCTATGTAGACGTAGGAGAGTCCTCGCTCCTGACTGCTGGTCCTTGCTCGTAAGGAGGTTGTTTTCGCGTTCGTACTCAATCATGGACTGAATGGAATAGTAATAGTCACCTGCTCCACCTTTGCGATAACACTGGAGTATCGTGATCTGAAAGGGAGGTGCGACTGTGTCAGTGGGACTGCTGGTTAGGTGTTCAGTCAATCACTTGGCAGAAAACCTTTATGTAGACATTGTTATGCAAGCATAATTACAATTATAAGGATAATATTTGTCTGAAGACAAATATCATGAAAAGAAATTATTTCATTATCTTAACTAATAATACTTAATAATATTGATAATATTAATGTCACTAACGCTATTGTCATTATCCTAAATATTTTTCTTACTCGCTATTGTCATTATCCTAAATATTTTTCTTACTATCATCATCATTAACATTACAGTCACTTTTAACCCATTCACGCCGGGGCCGTTCCGGCTTTGCGCGGTCGCAATACCGAGGTTCTCGAACGCATAAGCCTAATGCCTCGAAATTCTCGGGCGCACAAGCCGCAAGCCTGGGTTGCCCGCTTGCTCTACCCGAGCGCGCGGCTTCCCCTCATAGCTTGTCTAGGGCGTCTGACGCGAAAACCACAATACGTGCTATCACGTCAACTGGCGTGAATGGGTTAATATTATCATCTTCATAATCAATATATTACTAATTTTCATCATTATAACATAACAAATAACAGAAATAAAGCAAGTTAATAATGAAACCAAGAATATTCCCCTTATGATACAACAGATTTAAATGGTGTCTTTATGTTCCTAGACATTATATATAACTAGGATGTCAAAAAAACATTTCTTTTTGCTGTTTTTCACTATTTTTTACCTTTTCTTTTACGTAAGTAAATAGACTAGTTACAGTATATCTAGTTTATATACTAACAAACCAAAATTTGTATTTGATTATCAAGCCACAACATATAGATTTAATAGTTTAAGTTGTGAGAAAACATTGAAAAATTAACAGATATAATTGGCAACAGGGTTCAGTCTTTATATATAAAAAAGTGATATCTAAAAAATTGGTAAAGGAGCATGATGCAGACTCAACCAATTAATGAGAATGGCAAGGCAAAAAGGCAAGAAACATGCTAAAATTCCACAATCTTTTAATTGCAAGCAGAATCTACTTCCTCGTACCTTCTTCTGCACATCCTGAGCCACGAAATTGAACACATTGCCGAGGATCTGGAAGAATCTGCAAGAAGTAAACAATAACACTATCAATTAAAGAGAGTACGTGTTGATTCACCTATATGAATCTATTGCATACCTTCATCTTCATTTGTAATCCAAATCTATATCTTTATTTATCTATTTTTAAATGATTTTATACTACTGTCTGAAGAGGCCTCTTACCATCCGCGGGGCGGTTCAGGCTTGTGCGGTTCGCAATTAGGGGGGGGTATCTTGATAGATAAGGCCTAAGCCTCGAGATTCTCGGGAGGCACAAAGCAGAGCCTGGGTTGTGCTTGTCTACCCAAGGCGCGGTTCCCTATAGCTCGTTTCCGGGATCTTGATGCGAAAACCAAACCTATATTGCTATCTCGTAAACAGGGTGGAAGGGTTACACCATCCGCCGGGGCCGTTCCGGCTTTGTGCGGTCGCAATACCGGGGTTCTTGAACGCATAAGCCTAACGCCTCGAGATTCTCGGGCGCACAAGCCACGAGCCTGGGTTGCCTGCTTGCTCTACCCAAGCGCGCGGCTTCCCCTCATAGCTCGTCCAGGGCGTCTGATGCGAAAACCACAATACGTGCTATCACGTCAACCGGCGTGAATGGGTTAATTTCTGTTGAAGTGGCTTGGTTTAAAGTTTCGTCTACTCATTCTCTGTTTTGCCTTTGTTACTTGTATTACTGTGTTTGTGTGTATGAGAATCAGCATTTGATCGGGAACTTTTCAAACATGCGTTATTTGCAAAGCAAAAGAAACGCTGCAAAATACTAGCGGTTTGTGATAAGTGTCACTTGTAATTAACCTATTGATAGCATATGGCATGATTTGCTGTCATGGCAGCATCGGTCGTAAACGTGGATGGCACCGTGCCATACAACATAAACCCACCACATGACTGTATACATATTTAATTAAAACCACGACCAATGGGTTTACATGCCATGAAACTCAAGAAGTATCACTCTTCAGATATCTTTAGCAACATTTGTGGCGTTCATCAAAATTTGACCAATAATCTTTGAATATTATCACTCTTGAGTATTTGATTAGCCACACTGCCACAATAGTAAAACTTATTCAAAGAAAATATTTTGCACAAATTATCTACCACCACTCATGTTAAAAAAAAATAAATAAATAAATAAAATAAAATAAATAAATAATAATCCACATTCTCAACATATACTTTTTGCACCACATCAACTATTAACCCAATCCCGATGGGCCCAGTGATAAGTGGACACCCCTTACCCCGGGCCTATGCAATATTGCATCGGGAACGTCACACTGGTGTTTCTCCCCGTAATAGGGCATTTAGCGGTGTCACACGGGTTAAGGTCTATTCAAATTCTTAAAATAACTCTGGATTAACCATTGAGCAATATTAGCATGTGATTCAAGTACCATCTGAAAGAAAATCCCACGACTACCAGATAAATACCATCGTTCTAACCATCGAATATTAGGGAATGCTAGATTCATTGAAAAGGATTTGCAACATATTTTATAACAGCGTATCAATTTCATTTGTCATTTAAATTATCAGATCTGATTAACCAGTTTAGGGCTCCATGTGGCATGACATTATCTGACATCTAAGATACATCAAAAGGGTTCTTTTAACCCGTTAACGACAGATGACGTGTTTTTTCGTCATACATGACGCAGGAGCTTTTGCCTGACAATGGGCGTTATGACGTTTGGGGATTTTGGATCACTATGTTATTTTATTGTGCTATGAGTAATAAGTGAGTGATGCTAACAATTGCAGTCATAATTATTGTAACTGCTGTAATATTAAGCAAAATGGATTTCAACTCACTTCCAAAACCTAGATGGCACCACTTTCTTCTAGCACCAGCAGGAGAGAGAGCCTTGAATGGCACCCATCTACGGTTTCTAGCAAGCACTATCTCTATAGAGGGATGGCACATCGCAAGTTGCCGACCTCTTGCTCTAAAGTACCGCAGATGAAAGATGTGCAGGCAGAACGAGAGGAGGAAAGTGACTCACACCATGCCCAATGCCTACAATGTGCCACTGTGCCAGTAGGGATGCCTTTTATTGTGGCACTCACTGTCAAAAGTACAAGGTCCCTTCCTCTTCCCTACCTCTTCATTTTGGAAGGTTATAAGTTTTGTGTTCGTTCGTGACAGCACAGAAATATGAAAAAATAAAGTTGCTTTTTGTTCCTCCCCTAAAACAGTAATACTTCTATCACATTGAGTATAAAGAAAAAAATGAGTTGATATGGACCCTGAACTACAATTTTAGTCACCTGCAGAAATGATGGAACCTGTGATATGACAGATATAAATTTCTAAAAACAGTAAAACACACACAAAAACAAAACACAAAAATGGATCTAGCTCTACAATGAGTAACTGAAAGGGAGTGGGAAAAATCAAATTATTTGGCAGAAGCTGCCTCGATCAGAAATAAAACACATCCTGGAGCCTGCATAAGCAAATCTATCCCCTGTCGGCAACGGGTTAAGGGTTTCATCAAAAAATGCCTTCACAAATGGCATTCCTCACCTCAGTTATTACTTGTTAAGTGACTTGGAAATATTACTGTGAGTGTCATATACCATGACTAGTGTTATATACACAATGAAAGTTTTTTTTTTCCTTGAGATTTGAGATGCTGAAATCTAATAGGAAAACTATGTCATATATATTGTTAGTCAACAAATATATCATATAAACATTTTCTATAAAGCCGTACATTCTAGCATGAGGAGCACTTTAGGGAAATGTCCAATCATCCATATAGATCTATATTTCTTTATGTTTTCCTGCCCTGTCGCATTCTTTATATTTCATAATTTCATTAATTTATTTGCTTAAACTGCTACCACATTCTATTAATAAAGGTCAGGATTAACCCATCCACGACAGTGGAATTCTAGCCTTGAATGTCACAATGCCGGGGCGTTTGAATTATTAGGCCTAAATCAATTGAATGGCTGGCACAACACTGTGCCGCCCGGCCACTAGGCTTTTGAATGAGCGGTACAGTACTGTACCACCCGTCCAGAGTGGGTTAAAGACCTGTTCCTCTGAAAAAATGGAAGAAAAGAAAAGAAAGAAAAGAAAAAAAGAAAAGAAAAGAAAAGAAAAGGAAAAGAAAGAGAAAAGAAAAAAAGAAAAAAAGAAAAGAAGAAGAAGAAAAAAAAAAAAACCTCAGAAGTCCTCCTTCTTAAATCTGTTACACATAAAATTATCCTCAGCAAGATGTTAAAAAAATCAATTACACCTACCAAGTAAACAAAACATCACACATAATTAAGTGTTGGTATATATTCCATAAAATACAGTGACACATCCCAGTAGAGTCAATCTTTTGAATAAAACGCAAACTCAAATTGGAAGGTCAAAACCTCAGTGCAAAATACAAGACTAATTCTACATACTGATTGTCTGTATAAAGTTTATCATACACTGATCGCATCTGATGTTCATGGGAAAGATAATTGATATGGAGTCAAATTACTAGAGTTTTCCCCACTCAAATAAGAAGTTATTTATTGCAAAGACTATGCATAATATATGAAAATAAAGGTGAATATTCACTCCTCATGCAAAATTTCTATGAAAAGAAGTTTAGTGTGACATGCAACAAAATAGTTAGCAAGTATGTGTTTAAAAAAGTACAATAATAATAAAAAAAACAAAAACATATAAACACATTCACAAACACGCAACAATAACATCAAAGACAAAACTGAACCGCACACCACCCAGAGCACAAACAAGACTCAAAATTCCCGCACTTGTTAATCTCACTGTAGGCGCGGAGGTAGCCGTCTAGGTAAAGCTGCCCGTCTTCCCTCTTGCACTGCGAGAATCCGTCCAGCACCATCTGGAGGTCGAAGAGAAGCTCAGCATCGATCTCCGGAGGGATTTGCGTCGTCTCCTCGGCCTCCGTTGCCTCTGTAGCTGCCATCGCCCCCTCGACCCGCCTCGACGTGAGGGAGGTTGTCTCGTTTGGGGCCTCCACCTTCGGGATCTTCGCCGACATCTTTGTTTCGGAAGTTAGGAACACCTGCGGGGTAAGAGGGAGAGGTTGTATTTCCGTTTTCTGGGGTATGTGTTCCATCTCTTTTTCTGCGCTAGCTCTCACTATGTTCAAGTTATATGGGTTGATGTTATTAATGTGGAAGATATTTGGATATTGTTAAGAGGCTGAGAATATCTCTCCCAAAACATCATTATGATTATGAATCTAATGTTAAAAGACTCTTTGTCGTAAAAATAAACACTTGATATGTTGTAGAGATGAGATGAGAGAGAGAGAGAGAGAGAGAGAGAGAGAGAGAGAGAGAGAGAGAGAAAGGGGGTGGGATTATATTTCATCTTTTTCTATTTCTTACCCAAATGAACTCAGTATATACTGTAATTCCCTAAAGATCTCTTTATCTAACAATAAAATTTTATGCTTTTCTTATCTGTCCTAGATTGGTCCTGTATCTTACCAAATTATCTTCACAGCAATTAGATTTTTCCCTTAAACATAGGAAGCAAGGTTTCCAGAACAGAAGTAAAAGGAATCATAAAATAGATTTGTAATATTGTTTTTGCTTAAGGCAAAAAAAATAATAAAGAAAAATATATACACACACAAATGGGAGAAAAAGAGAGAGAGAGAGAGAGAGGGGAAGAAGGAAGAGAGAGGAGAGAAGAGATAGATAGATAGATAGATTGAGAGAGGAGAGAGAGAGAGAGAGAGAGAGAGAGAGAGAGAGAGAGAGAGAGAGAGAGAGAGAGAGGAGAGAGAGAGAGAGAGAGAGAGGAGAGAGATGGGGGGGGGGGGAGGAGAAGAGAGAGAGATAGGGGGGGGGGGGGGGGGAAGAGAGAGAGAGTGGGAGGAGAGAAGAGGAGAGAGAGAGAGAGAGATTGGTATAAAAATATAGACCTTTGTATGCGCACTTCACAATATTAATCTGCAAGAACTCTAATACTTTTCATAGTAACCGTATTGGTAAATGTGTAAAAGACACAATTGTAGTTTTCAAAAAGGGACTATTTTTCTTGTAATTATACTGGTTTTCATATTTTCAATTCCATTTGCAACTTGCTGTAAGCTGCAACAGAAGGTTTACAATTATAAGTAAGAAACCAGACAATTATGCAATGT
>NW_028234424.1:3246785-3254285 GCF_977035675.1 Penaeus japonicus
AAGCAAATAGACAGAGAGATAGATAGAAATAAAGATACAAAGAGACAGAGAGATAAATAGAAATAAAGACGTAGATAGACAGAGAGATAGATAGAAATAAAGATACAAATAGACAGAGAGATAGATAGAAATAAAGACGTAGATAGACAGAGAGATAGATAGAAATAAAGATACAAATAGACAGAGAGATAGATAGAAATAAAGACGTAGATAGACAGAGAGATAGATAGAAGTAAAGACGTAGATAGACAGAGAGATAAATAGAAATAAAGATACAAATAGACAGAGATAAATAGAAATAAAGATACAAATAGACAGAGAGATAGATAGAAATAAAGATACAAATAGACAGAGAGATAGATAGAAATAAAGATGGAGATAGACAGAGAGATAGATAGAAATAAAGATACAAAGAGACAGAGAGATAAATAGAAATAAAGATGAAGATAGACAGAGAGATAAATAGAAATAAAGAAGCAAATAGACAGAGAGATAGATAGAAATAAAGATACAAAGAGACAGAGAGATAAATAGAAATAAAGACGTAGATAGACAGAGAGATAGATAGAAATAAAGATACAAATAGACAGAGAGATAGATAGAAATAAAGACGTAGATAGACAGAGAGATAGATAGAAATAAAGATACAAATAGACAGAGAGAGATAGAAATAAAGACGTAGATAGACAGAGAGATAGATAGAAATAAAGATACAAATAGACAGAGATAAATAGAAATAAAGATACAAATAGACAGAGAGATAGATAGAAATAAAGATACAAATAGACAGAGAGATAGATAAAAATAAAGATGGAGATAGACAGAGAGATAGATAGAAATAAAGATGGAGATAGACAGAGAGATAGATAGAAATAAAGATACAAATAGATAGAGAGATAGATAGAAATAAAGACGTAGATAGACAGAGAGATGGATAGAAATAAAGATACAAATAGACAGAGAGATAAATAGAAATAAAGACGTAGATAGACAGAGAGATAGATATAGGGAGAGGTGCCGGTTACAAATAGCACATATGTATATTTCTTCATCTACAAAATCAAATACACTGACTGTCCAATGAGTTGATTACGCATGCAGGCTTACACACTCTGAAGGGGGTTAAAGAGGCAGGTTGAAAGGTCAGTCGAATAAGGAAGAAAGGGGGTGGGGGGCGGGGGGGGGGCACAGGGAGACTAGGAAGAAATAAGCTCTTAAAAAAATGGAGTTATAAACAAAGCATTGTACAAGCAGTGGTGACAGAGGGGGTGTAGGGATGGGGGGTGAGGGTGGGGTGGGGGGGGTTAGTGGGCAGGGAAGGGCTGAATAAAGGGTGTATATTTATATATATTTATAATTTGATAATAATAATAATTCCAAACACTTAAAAGAACATTCTCATTCTGTAACTTTCCATTTTTTTTTGAATTCATAGCAATGTCCTGTTTCTTGAGCACGGGGAGCACATTACCTTATACATTAAACAATAAGCATCATATTTTTTATTTATTTTATTTAAACCTTTAACCGTGAATATGTATGGGTTTGAATTTCTTTGGCTATGATGGGGGAAACCAAACACAAGAGAGCGTCTACAATGATTAAAATAACATAATATTAATAATATTTTGTCACTTATATATGAAACGTATCTATCATTGTGAGACACCAATATATTTTTTTTTTACATATATATGTAATCTACTGACAGCCATGGGACCCACAACAAATTATACGTTGTTATATCTAAGGTTCTGGGGGAGGGGAAGGGGTATGGTATACGCTATACATAATATACACTTTCTCCTCCAAATATAAGTATACAGATATTTTTAAACGTGAGGTGAAGAGGCGCGTTCTCATTGGCTCGTGCCTTCCAAACCCTGACCAATGGCGGCGCCGCTTTTGTCCGTGTCTTCTTTGCCCATTGGCGGGAAATAAATCCAAACAATTGAAATGCTTCAAGCGCACACCTTAACCTCCTCTTGACCTCATTAGTACGAATAATGAGGCGAAACAAGAGCTACTGATGAAAGGTTCGAAAATATTCACGAAGCTTGGCTCTGAGTTAATATATCCTTGCCCTTTCGCCGTATTTCACCAAATGAGATGAAAGTCTTTGGCCAGAGTGCGCCACGAACAACTTTTTTTTCCATCATCATTATTCTCACTTAATGCTATTATTATCAATAGTCTTGTCTCTTCGTCACATGGCTTGAGCTTCCAAGTTACTGTGTTTATTCAGAGTTAGGAAAGCCTTAGCCGTAAGTTCACAGAGTATCTTTTCCTCTTCTAGTCAAATAAACAATGGCCAGTTTATGGCAATGGAACCGTCGGGACGTAAATATCCATTAATCCACGCCAGTTAGTGTTTCTTTTTCTGCTTATGTACAGTACATTCATTTGGAAAACTCTTGGGTAAACGGCTAAGCAAGCAGTAGTTATCAGTACTTAAAAATAGATAGCACAGTGCTCAGTTTCATGAATTTACCCAATTCGAAGAAAAAAACAACAACGTTTTATTAAAAATCTTCTCATAACCAGAAGTATTATAATAGATGAAGTTACATATGCATATTCGTAAAACAATAATCTCTGGGTGAATGTTCAAAATCCCCTTCTAAATGTTGATTTAGAGTATCGTTGGAGGTTCCTGATTAATCTCAAAATCAAATGAAATTACACTTAGATTCAGGGCGAAGAAAAGCGTTCAGTCCCAGGGGTGTAAATGCCGCTCACTATAAAACGCCTCTGTTAACGTCTATCTAACTAACGTCTATTGTCGTCCACGAGACAAATGATACACGAATGCTAATACTGACGTTAACTCACGACGGATGGCGCGAGAGCAGTTATTGAATGAAAATATTGGGTTTGAATAAACGATTTATTCTCTCGCCGTGACTCACCCAATTCTCAACTACAAAAAGCGCATCTGCGTCCTAAAATCTGATCGTTTCTCAACGTAATCATCATCCTTCTCTCGCATTCTGATATAAAACCTAAAGTTTGAATCCCACCTACGCCACTGTTATTGCAAAAACGATAATGTATTCCACTGTATCTCAGAGAGGATCGGAGGGTCGCGGGGTACGTACGTATAATATACCTAAGGGATACGAACATATCTCTTATAATTCACACCTGTTATATTATCTTTTTAATTTAACAAATAACATGTATGTTCTATCATTTTTAAATATATGAATGATCAGGATAAATGGATTTTATTAATAGGTCCACAGTCATTCCGAATTACTATCAACAACACTGCCTGTGGCGGTAAAATATATATACAAGGTTATTTACCGAAAAAAAACAATTAACTTAACATGTAATCGACACAGATAATTCATTTTTTTTATCGTCATAGACCTGACCTGTCGCACAGAGAGAACATAGGTTAATGATTAACCTATCACCAATTAAAAAGGGAAAAAGGATAAAACAGATATCGATATCACGATGGATGGTTGACCAAGTGTTCCGGCTGAACCTCTAGACGAGTGGTTCTCAACTGGTGATCTTTAAGGTCCATGGTTCCGGTGGTCCAAGGGCAGTTGGTTCTGTTGTCATGAATACATCAGTCGATTTATCTTTACTTTATCTAGACATAATGTTTGTTAGAAATAGATTTCATTGCAAAATACTTGATGTCAAAACTATGTTTCTTTTTTATTATTATTATTCTAGTATGGGATATATTTCATATGTGAGCAATCTGATATGATTTATCAAAATTGTGCTTGTATGAACTTTATTTGAAGACCAGACGTTTTTTCACTTTTTTTTCATTTCTTAAAAAGGAGGCGGTTCACAAATTTTGCTTTAATTGCGCTGGTGACACATGGCCTGAAATCAGTTGAGAACCACTGCTCTAGCCTCTGATATTGGTAAAACGTGTAACGTCATAATAAGCTTCATTCAGACTTTGATCCTCTTTATGAATGGAATCCCGGGAAGCCTCGCAAGGAAGAGCCTCTGCACACCGTCTAACACACTCGCTACGCTGCCGTCTTCCCTGCAACTCCTTCTTACGAGGCGCCACTCCTTCGCGGCGCGTGCGACCCCTGTCGGGATTCTGAAAGCCTTCACCGGTCGGCGTTAGCTAAGCATTGCTCAGGTTAGTGGTCTGCTTCGACAGGCATTCTACAAAATATGTATAAACAATGTACATGTCGCGAAAAAGGAAATGCTAGGGACGCGACGCGGGGCCTCCGCGTGCGCGCTCGCCCGCCGCCGCGCACTCCGCTGGCGGCCTCACACGTGCATGTCGGGGGTGTCGTCGTAGACGGCGGGCGACAGCTGCGTGTCCACGTGCGGGTTGTACGACATCGACTGTCTGTGCACGCCGCGCCGCGACGCCGTGCCGTTGTGCGGGTGGCCGGCCAGGCAGCGCTCGCCGGGGCCGCACAGGGGGCCGTCCTCGCCGTTCTGGCAGCTGCTGGTGTAGTCGGGTGGCCACTCGTGCTGCTGCTCGCCCTCGAACGACGTGGCCAGGCTGCTGCGGAGGGTGGCGGACGAGCGCAGCGTGCCGTAGTGCGACGGCGAGATGGGTTTGCACGGGTCGCCGGACGAGTGCAGCTGCACGTCGTTGCCGCTGTCGCTGCTGCCGTCGTGGCTGGCCTTGCTGAAGGGCTGGCGCGCGTCGCGGCGGTAGTAGACGGCGGCGAACACCAGCAGGTTGAGGATGAGGAGCGAGCAGCCGATGGCCACCGTCAGGCTGAGCGCCGTCGTGTAGGGGAAGGCGGCGGCGCCCTGCTGCTTGTGGCCCGTGCCCAGGTCCTCCAGCAGGCCGGCCACGCTGCTGCTGTTCATCAGCACCAGCACCGTCGGGCGCGGCGTGGTGTGCGCGGGCGTCGAGAGCTGCTGCGTGGTGGGCGCGGGCGTGGTCGGGGGCGGCAGGAAGTTGCTTGACAGGTTGGTGGGGCGCGTCGGCCCTGAGAAGGTGTCCGGCTGCAGGTACTTGGGCAGGCGGTGGAAGGGCGAGTCGGGGCCGTAGCGCGCGCCCACGCGCTCCAGGCCGGGCACCAGCCACGACCACAGCGCCACGCGGCCCGCCCGGTAGTGGTCCCGCACGCGGCCGCGGCTCCCTGCGGCGCAAGGGGGGGGGGGGGTTAGTGCAGCTCAGAGCATCCGAGGTCAGATTAGTTTAATTGTCTACTTCCGAGTGAACTGTGTTTTGATGTCATAACTAACAAGGACAAGCTAAGCTTTAGCTTCGATTACAAAACTAACCACATAATTGAATCATCCAATCATGGAGCAGATAATAACAACTCACATGAGATTGTTGTGGTAGTGACGACAAAATTGCATCCAGTATAGCTGAATTAAACAAAAATCCAATCTCTTTGATCTAATGAAATCCACATCTCACAATTAAACCAAACGACAAACAAAATCAATTTGAAAACGACAAGTAGGCCTACATATTCTTCTTTTTCTTCTATCATCTATATAGGCCTACCTAGCTCGAGGAACCTCCTGTGGGTGGGGTCGTACTTGGCCCAGTCCTGAGTCCTGTACTTTGACCTCTCTCGCACGACACCCCAGAGGTCACCTGTGCCGCTGTCGTTCGGGTCTCTAGGAAATGGACGAGAGAAAAAGAGAGAATTAAGAGAAGGAGGTAGAAAAATTGGCTGATTAGTTGATTGATAGATAGATAGAGATGTAAAATGATATATAGATTAACAGATTGATAAATGGATAAATAGAGATAATGGATAAAGAGATAAATAGGAAGGGAGGAGGGGAGGAGAGGGGAGGGGAGGGGAGGGGAGGGGAAGGGGAAGGGGAAGGGGAAGGGGAAGGGGAAGGGGAGGGAGGGAGGGAGGGAGGGAGGGAGGGAGGGAGGGAGGGAGGGAGGGAGGGAGGGAGGGAGGGAGGGAGGGAGGGAGGGAGGGAGGGAGAGAGAGAGAGAGAGAGAGAGAGAGAGAGAGAAAAGGGGGTGATTCAGGAATATACATTATCTTAAATACATGATTTCTATTTTTATTATTAAACGTAAATTTCAAATTCTATTAATTAATCTTCCTTTCTTCTAAGAGCAATTCCCTTGTAAAAACAAACAGATCTCTTCAATGAAAATCATTCTTCGTGATATATCATACTCAATCATAGCAACAGAAGAAGAAGAAGAAGAAAAAGAGGAATAAAAAGAAGAAAAAGAAGAAGAGGAAGACGAGCAAAAAGAAGAAGAAGAGGAAGACGAGCAAAAAGAAGAAGAGGAAGACGAGCAAAAAGAAGAGGGAAGGACGGAAGGATGGAAGGACGATAGCAAGCAAGGAAGAAGAAAAGGACGAAGAAAATAAAGAAGAATAAGAAAGAAGGAAGAAGAAGATGAAGGGGAGGAAAAAGGAAGAAAAGAAGAAAAAAAAAGAAAGAGAAGAAGAAGAAAGAAAAAGGAAGTAGATGATAGAGAGGAAGAGGATGAAGAAGAAAAAGAAGAAGATTAAGAAGAAGAAGAAAAGAAGAAGAAGAAGAACAAAGAGAAGGCGAAAAAAGAAAAGAAGAGGAGAACGAGCAAGAAGAAGAGGAAGAAGAAAATGAAAAAAAAGAAAATGAAAAGGAGGAACAATACTAATAATGATAATCAAGTAATGATGAAAAAGAAGAAGAACAAGAAGAGGAAGAAGGGGAGGAAGAGGAAGAAAAAGATAAAACAGACACAAAAGAAGAACAAGAAGAGGAAAGATAATAATGAGATGGAGCAAACACAAAAGAAGAAGAAGAAGAAGAAGAAATAGAACCCCCCCCCCCCCCAAAAAAAAAAAAAAAAAAAAAAACGCCCCAAATACCTTTCAGTCCTACAAAAGACTGCCCTCCTAATGGCTCTCTCTCACACACACACACACACACACACACACACACACACACACACACACACACACACACATACACACACACATCCCCACCCCTCCACACACACACACAGACCCCCCCCCTCCTAATGGCTTTCACACACACACACAACAAGACACACACACACACACACACACACACACACACACACACACACACACACACACACACACACACACACACACACACAGACCCCCCCACCCACCCACCCACCCCCAAAACAAGACAAAACTCACCCGGTCTTGATGAAGTTCGTCCACATCGTAATAATGGACTCGCTGAGTGCCACTTCAGTCCTGGAGAAGTTGAGGCCGGAGGACAAGGGACCGTAGGCACCCAGTGGCACTCCGAACACGTATATTAGTTCATTCAGGGGAACCATGGGCCCGATCTGAAAGGGGGTTATGAATGGGTTGGTGATGAGACGACTGGCTGTGGGTGTTCTATGTCGATGGGTTTATAATCTATTATCGTGATCCTCATTATTGGCATTGGTATTATCGTCAGCTTCATTATTAATATTATGATTATTTTCATCATTATTATTATTATTATTGGCGCTGTTACTATTTTTATCATTATTGTTATCATCGTTATCACTATTACTATCGTTATCATTATTATCATCATTACTGT
>NW_028234424.1:3269285-3271785 GCF_977035675.1 Penaeus japonicus
CTCCTATTTGTTCTGCTTTCAACCCCTGTCTCTGCTTCTGTTTCCGCCACTCCTATTTGTTCTGCTTTCACCCCCTGTCTCTGCTTCTGTTTCCTCCACTTCTATTTGTTCTGCTTTCACCCCCTGTCCCTGCTTCTGTTTCCGACTCTTCTATTTGTTCTGCTTTCACCCCCTGTCTCTGCTTCTGTCTCTGCCACTTCTATTTGTTCTGCTTTCACCCCCTGCCTCTGCTTCTGTTTCCGACTCTTCTATTTGTTCTGCTTTCACCCCCTGTCTCTGCTTCTGTTTCCGACTCTTCTATTTGTTCTGCTTTCACCCCCTGTCTCTGCTTCTGTTTCTGCCACTTCTATTTGTTCTGCTTTCACCCCCTGTCTCTGCTTCTGTTTCCGCCACTTCTATTTGTTCTGCTTTCACCCCCTGTCCCTGCTTCTGTTTCCGACTCTTCTATTTGTTCTGCTTTCACCCCCTGTCTCTGCTTCTGTTTCCGACTCTTCTATTTGTTCTGCTTTCACCCCCTGTCTCTGCTTCTGTTTCCGACTCTTCTATTTGTTCTGCTTTCACCCCCTGTCTCTGCTTCTGTTTCCGACTCTTCTATTTGTTCTGCTTTCACCCCCTGTCTCTGCTTCTGTTTCCGACTCTTCTATTTGTTCTGCTTTCACCCCCTGTCTCTGCTTCTGTTTCCGACTCTTCTATTTGTTCTGCTTTCACCCCCTGTCTCTGCTTCTGTTTCCGACTCTTCTATTTGTTCTGCTTTCACCCCCTGTCTCTGCTTCTGTTTCCGACTCTTCTATTTGTTCTGCTTTCACCCCCTGTCCCTGCTTCTGTTTCCGACTCTTCTATTTGTTCTGCTTTCACCCCCTGTCTCTGCTTCTGTTTCCGACTCTTCTATTTGTTCTGCTTTCACCCCCTGTCTCTGCTTCTGTTTCCGACTCTTCTATTTGTTCTGCTTTCACCCCCTGTCTCTGCTTCTGTTTCCGCCACTTCTATTGCTTCTGCTTTCACCCCCTGCCTCTGCTTCTGTTTCCACCACTCCTATTGCTTCTGCTTTCACCCCCTGCCTCTGCTTCTGTTTCCGCCACTTCTATTGCTTCTGCTTTCACCCCCTGTCTCTGCTTCTGTTTCCGACTCTTCTATTTGTTCTGCTTTCACCCCCTGTCTCTGCTTCTGTTTCCGCCACTTCTATTGCTTCTGCTTTCACCCCCTGCCTCTGCTTCTGTTTCCGCCACTTCTATTGCTTCTGCTTTCACCCCCTGCCTCTGCTTCTGTTTCCGCCACTTCTATTGCTTCTGCTTTCACCCCCTGTCTCTGCTTCTGTTTCCGCCACTTCTATTTGTTCTGCTTTCACCCCCTGTCTCTGCTTCTGTTTCCACCACTTCTATTGCTTCTGCTTTCACCCCCTGTCTCTGCTTCTGTTTCCGCCACTTCTGTTTGTTCTGCTTTCACCCCCTGTCTCTGCTTCTGTTTCCGCCACTCCTATTTGTTCTGCTTTCACCCCCTGTCTCTGCTTCTGTTTCCGCCACTCCTATTTGTTCTGCTTTCACCCCCTGTCTCTGCTTCTGCTTTCACCCCCTGTCTCTGCTTCTGTTTCCGCCACTCCTATTTGTTCTGCTTTCACCCCCTGTCTCTGCTTCTGTTTCCACCACTTCTATTGCTTCTGCTTTCACCCCCTGTCCCTGCTTCTGTTTCCACCACTTCTGTTTGTTCTGCTTTCACCCCCTGTCTCTGCTTCTGTTTCTGCCACTCCTATTTGTTCTGCTTTCACCCCCTGTCTCTGCTTCTGTTTCTGCCACTCCTATTTGTTCTGCTTTCACCCCCTGTCTCTGCTTCTGTTTCTGCCACTCCTATTTGTTCTGCTTTCACCCCCTGTCTCTGCTTCTGTTTCCACCACTCCTATTTGTTCTGCTTTCACCCCCTGTCTCTGCTTCTGTTTCCACCACTCCTATTTGTTCTGCTTTCACCCCCTGTCTCTGCTTCTGTGTCTGCCACTCCTATTTGTTCTGCTTTCACCCCCTGCCTCTGCTTCTGTTTCCACCACTCCTATTTGTTCTGCTTTCACCCCCTGCCTCTGCTTCTGTTTCCGACTCTTCTATTTGTTCTGCTTTCACCCCCTGTCTCTGCTTCTGTTTCTGCCACTTCTATTGCTTCTGCTTTCACCCCCTGCCTCTGCTTCTGTTTCCGCCACTTCCATTGCTTCTGCTTTCACCCCCTGCCTCTGCTTCTGTTTCCACCACTTCTATTGCTTCTGCTTTCACCCCCTGCCTCTGCTTCTGTTTCCGCCACTTCCATTGCTTCTGCTTTCACCCCCTGCCTCTGCTTCTGTTTCCACCACTTCTATTGCTTCTGCTTTCACCCCCTGTCTCTGCTTCTGTTTCCGCCACTTCTATTTGTTCTGCTTTCACCCCCTGTCTCTGCTTCTGTTTCCGCCACTTCTATTGCTTCTGCTTTCACCCCCTGTCTCTGCTTCTGTTTCTGCCACTTCTATTGCTTCTGCTTTCACCCC
>NW_028234424.1:3281223-3283723 GCF_977035675.1 Penaeus japonicus
AACAGTTATTTTCTTCCACTTCAAAAAATCTTTATTAAAATTTCTGCTTATTATTATAGGATATATAATTCCTGTAAAACTGCCGTAAGCTGTTGCATGATTGCGCAATTCACTAGTTTCTTCTAAGACTCTTAAGTTTTGAAAATGTTCGTTTATTTTACCATGTTACCGTAATTAGTGTTATTTTTTTTTCGTTTTGCTGTTCGGTTTCAGAAGTCTTTTATTTTCCGAATTAAAAAAATACATGTTTATAACAATGATAACTAATTAAACGGATATTCTAAAATAACAACAACAACAACAAACAAAAACAAAAACAGAAATCGAGCAAGAAAATAAAAAGAAAAAGAAAAATCCGTATTATTTCGAAATGAAAATCCTAAATATACCTTTATTTATTTTGTCTATTCAAATATTCGTCAATTCTTATGCCAAGTACCTGTTTTCTTTTTTTCTTATTTTCCTATTTTTCTCTTGAGAAAGTGGAATAAGAGAAGAAAAGAGAATTGGAAGAAGATGGGGAAGTGATGATGATGATGATGATGATGATGATGATGATGAAGATGAAGATGAAGATGATAATGAAAATGAAGAGGAGTAAGGGATAAAAAAAAGTTCATTCGGTCAATAACGAAAGATAAAAACAAACAAACAAACAAACTAACTAACTGCTAACGCTCTCTGAAATTATGAATAATAGTAATTTAATATACATCCTTGATCCACCCTAATAAGCGACCCCATCATTATTCACCAAACCTCTGATAACAAGAGCAAAAGATGACGCAACACTAACGCCATTAAAGGGAGCAACTCGTTCACATCCATCTAAGGTCGTAAAGATGGCGGGAAATAACGGTTACTTTCTGTTTCGAATTTCGCGCGCGCGGGAAAGTCCTCGTTTGACAAGAGTAACCACGTGATCACAAGTCGGGGCGAGCGAAGGTCGTTGACGTTGAGAGCTTATCGCGCCATTTTGTTTTTATTCATACTGAAGGGAGGGTGGGGGGCAGGGGAGAGGGGGGAGAGGGGAGGGTTAGTGTCACCGTCTTTTTATCCTTTTATTTTTTTTGCCCGTTAGCATTTGTCTGTGTTTTTGTTTGTCTGTCTGTGGGTTCCCTTTTTGAGTTCGCTTCTTTACTCCCTCGACCTCTCATTCCTTGCTATTATCTATCATTCTCCTCCCCTTCCTCCCTTCCTCATCCTATCACCCCTCCTCCTTTCTCTCCCCTCCTACCCCCCCTCTCATTCTTTTTCTCCCCTCCATCCCCCCCCCCCTCTCTTCTCTTCCCATCCCTATTGCAATATTGCCGTTGAGAGCTCGGTCGTCCATTTAAAAACGACAAGGACAGGATCTGTGACGTCATAAGCTCTATGAGGGTGAATTCGATAATGTTTGCACTGATGGTGACTTAGAGCTTTGATAATGGTGAATGGTGATAGTGACGATGATGAGGATAATTGCAATATTACTAATTTTGCTGATGTCACTATGGTCATAATTAAATTAAAAATAATAATAATAAAAAAAAAACATTAACGGTAATGATGTTGGTAATGATAATTATGTTGATAATAGCAATAATAGTGATAAATGATAATAAAATGATAAAAATGTTCTTGATAGAAGGTTACTAATATTTGAAAGATAATTCAAAATTGATTACCAAACAAAAGGTTATCTTTAGATATTCCTTAAGATAAAAACTCATTGACGTAAACGATATTTCACTGAAAATCTAAAAGCATAACCAAATTAATCTATCACAGACAAAATAGTTCAGAGAAATTAACATAAAACAGATATAAAAGAAAACAAAATTAAATAAATATAACACAATATATATTTAATAAAATCAAGAAACCAAAAAAAAAAAAAAAAAAAAAAAAAAAATGTGCCGGCGCCCCCTACGGGTAACGAACAAAACTCACCCCCCAAACGGCAGGCCCAACAAAAGTTAACTTAATTAACCCCAAAAAGATGAGTCACAATAACCTCACAATCTCCCTCTATGAATGAGTAGATTGTGAGTTAAGTGGATAATCTTCACCAGAGACTTACCCCTAGATACGTGTGAGGGAGAGAGCGCAGGCTTAAAGGAACATGCAAGGATGAGTAAACAAGTGATCACAGGCCTTCGTCATGAAATAAGTTTGGTTTAGTCCACCCTAAAAAAAAAGGAGAGAGAGAAATAGAAAAGAAAATGGAAGGAAGGCAGGAAGAAAGGAAAGCAAAAAAGAGAGAAAAAAATAGAAGTGAGAAGGAAAGTAAAGAAAAAAGGAGCGAATAAAGGAAATAAGAGAAAAGGAAGGAAGAAAGGAAGAAAAAAAGGAAAGGAAAGAAGGAAAGAGAGAGAGAAAACATGACCGAAGAAATATAATAAAACGACGAATAAAAACAAGAAGAGAAAAAAGAAATGGAAGAAGAATAAACGCTAGAAGACTTTAAAGAAGAAGAAGAAGGAGAACAAGAATAAGAAAGAAAAAGAACAACAAAAAT
>NW_028234424.1:3298723-3301223 GCF_977035675.1 Penaeus japonicus
AGTAATAATTATACTAATAATAATGACAATAATAATGATAATGATAATAGCAGTACTAGAAATAATGACAACAACAGAAAAATGTTAATAATAATTATAATAATAGCAAAAGAACATGAAAGAAAATTTTAAACATAAAACATGGAAGAAGAAAAAGAATAAGAGGAAGAAGAAGAAAAATACAAATGAACAATAATAACGAAGATATAAAAAACAATACAGAAAGAAAGAACCAAAGAAAGAAAAAATAAGAAGAAAAAGAAGGAAGAAAGAATGAAAGAAAGAAAAACAAGAAGAAAAAAAGGAAGAAAGAATGAAAGAAAGAAAAACAAGAAGAAAAAGAAGGAAGAATGAAAGAAAGAAAAAAGAAAAAGAAAAAGAAAAAAAAGGAAGAAAGAATGAAAGAAAGAAAAACAAGAAGAAAAAGAAGGAAGAATGAAAGAAAGAAAAAAAAGAAAAAGAAAAAAAAGGAAGAAAGAATGAAAGAAAGAAAAAAGAAAAAGAAAAAGAGGGAAGAAAGAACCAAAGAAAGAAAAACAAGAAAAAAAGAAGGAAGAAAAAGAAGAAGAAAAAAAGAAAAAAAAAAAAAAAGAAAAAGAAAAAGAGGGAAGAAAGAACCAAAGAAAGAAAAACAAGAAAAAAAGAAGGAAGAAAGAATGAAAGAAAGAGAGAAAAAAAAGGAAGAAAGAATGAAATAAAGAAAAACAAGAAGAAAAAAAGGAAGAACGAATGAAAGAAAGAAAAAAACAAGAAGAAAAAAAAGGAAGAAAGAATGAAAGAAAGAAAAAACAAGAAGAAAAAAAAGGAAGAAAGAATGAAAGAAAGAAAAACAAGAAGAAAACGAAGGAAGAAAGAATGAAAGAAAGAAAAAACAAGAAGAAAAAGAAGGAAGAAAGAATGAAAGAAAGAGAGAAAAAAAGGAAGAAAGAATGAAAGAAAGAAAAAACAAGAAGAAAAAGAAGAAAGAAAGAATGAAAGAAAGAAAAAACAAGAAAAAAAAGGAAGAAAGAATGAAAGAAAGAAAGAAAGAGAAGGCGAAGAGGAACATCAGAATTACATTCCTCCGACGATCGCGTAATGGAATCACCGGCCACCATTTCAAACATCCTATCTCTTCAGAAATGGCCAAATTCTGACTCAAAGTTTGGTCATTCCGTATGAGACATTTCCCAAGAAAATAGGCCACAGTTTACATAATTTTGGCGGCGTAATATGTAAAACAACGTCAAACATTTTTTTTTTTCATTTTTTTTCCCGCGCTGTAGACGCATTAATGGCGGCACACGGTGAGAATAACGCATCTGTGGAAGATATTTCATTATGGGTAATATTGATGTGCTTTTTTTTAACTATCAATTGGTGTCTCTTAATTAGGACTTTGATTAATTAATCTATCGGATAATTCTTTGGTGTGAATCAGTCGTCCGGTTAGACAATGAATAATGCTTATTATTTACAGTATGTGTTATTCGTACAGTTAAAAGTAAATCATTTGTCCTGTGAATAATCATCAATTACTGTAAAGTATAAAAAGGATATATACTATCTTATGCATTACATACACACACACACACACACACGCACACAAACACACACATACATACATATTCAAACAACCACATGATGATTCCTACATTACCTCCAATCTACCTACATCTATTTATCCATCTCTCTCTCTCTCTCTCTCTCTCTCTCTCTCTCTCTCTCTCTCTCTCTCTCTCTCTCTCTCTCTCTCTCTCTCTCTCTCTCTCTCTCTCTCTCGCTCGCTCTCGCTCTCGCTCTCGCTCTCGCTCTCGCTCTCTCTCTCTCTCTCTCTCTCTCTCTCTCTCTCTCTCTCTCTCTCTCTCTCTCTCTCTCTCTCTCTCTCTCTCTCTCTCTCTCTCTCTCTCTCTCTCTCTCTCTCTCTATATATATATATATATATATATATATATATATATATATATATATTTATTTATGTTTGCATAAGCACAGCAAAGTCATGCAACAAAGCGAAACACTTGAAGTCCGCCTCCTAAGCCACTCTCAGAGGAGGACTGAGAGCCAAGGATCATACCAAGTTTACGATCGCATATAAACAGATGAAACCAAGCCAGCTGCTCTATCCTAAACTCTGCATGACGACATATCCAACATTTGCTAAGGCGCATGAATGACCCATTAAAACAGATGTGTCATGCATGAAACAACCTCACCCACCCCGCCTTCCTCTCTATCTCCCTCTCTCTTATTCTCATCCCGTCTCTCCACTTTGCTTTCTTTCCCTTTCCTCTCCTTTCTCCTTCTCTCTTTCTCCCTCCCCGCCTTCCTCTCTATCTCCCTCTCTCTTATTCTCATCCCGTCTCTCCACTTTACCTTCTTTCTCTTTCCTCTCCTTTCTCCTTCTCTCTTTCTCCCTCCCCGCCTTCCTCTCTATCTCTCTCTCTCTTATTCTCATTCCGTCTCTCCGCTTTGTCCTTCTTTCCCTTTCCTCTCCTTTCTCCTTCTCTCTTTCTCCCTC
>NW_028234424.1:3323723-3326223 GCF_977035675.1 Penaeus japonicus
GGATGGGATGGGAGGGGAGGGGAGGGGAGAGGTGAGGTGAGAGGGATCGGAAAAGGGAGAGGAGGAAAGGTGTTGGGGTGAGGAGAGGTAGATAGGGAAGGGAGGGAAGGGAAGGGGAGGGGAGGGGAGGGGAGGGGAGGGGGGAAGTGAAGGGGTGGGTAGGAAGGGAGAGGTGAGGAGAAGAGAGGTGAAGGTGAGGGGAAGGGAGGGGAGAGGTGAAGATGGGATGGGTAGATAAAGAGAGAGGTGACGGGGATGGGGAGGGGAGGGGAAGAGGGATGTTGGGGTTGAGGAATGAGAGATTGTTGGGGAGGAGAGAGAAGAAGCTGGAAAGTAGAGATGGGAATAGGGAGGGGAGACGAAGTGTTGCAAATGGGAGAGGGAACGTAAGGAAGGAGAGAAAGAGAAGCTGGGAAAGGGGAGAGCGGCTGTTGGATATTGGGAGGAGAGGAATTAGTGTGGTGGGAGGGACAAGCTTGGGGAAGGGGAGAGTGGCATCAGGATATACTAGAGGGGAGAGAATGACTTACAGAGGTGAGGGGAAAGGAACAACCTTGGGGAGAAGAAAAGGAGCATAAGAGAAAGAGAGAGAGAGAGAGAGAGAGAGAGAGAGAGAGAGAGAGAGAGAGAGAGAGAGAGAGAGAGAGAGAGAGAGAGAGAGAGAGAGAGAGAGAGAGAGAGAGAGAGAGAGTAGGAGAGAGAGAGAGAGAGAGAGGAAGAGAGAGGAGGAGAGAGAGAGAGCGAGAGAGAGAGAGAGAGAGAGAGAGAGAGAGAGAGAGAGAGAGAGAGAGAGAGAGAGAGAGAGAGAGAGTAGAGGAGAGAGAGAGGAGAGAAGAGAGAGAGGAGAGAGGAGAGAGAGAAGAGAGAGAGGAGAGAAGAGAGAGAGAGAGAGAGGGGAAGAGAGAGAGAGAGAGAGAGAGAGAGAGGAGAGAGAGAGAGGAGAGAGAGAGAGGAGAGAGAGAGAGGGAGAGAGAGAAGAGAGAGAGAGAGAGCAGAGAAGAGAGAGAGAGAGCAGAGAAGAGAGAGAGAGAGCAGAGAAGAGAGAGAGAGAGAGAGAGGAGAGAGAGAGAGAGAGAGAGAGAGAGAGAGAGAGAGAGAGAGAGAGAGAGAGAGAGAGAGAGAGAGAGAGCTGGACAGGCGGAAAGGGGGAGGTGGGACGAGGATAGCACCCATAGGGAGAGGACAGCGAGGAAAAAGGTATTTTTGTAGGAAATATGGAGGGGAGGGAGGGTGGGGGGGGGGGTCATGAGGATAGTGAGGCGTCCTGTCATCAAGGTATGATGTAATGAGGTGTGGTGTGAGGTGAGGTTACGAGTTATCATGGATGAGGAAAGGATACGAAATGAAAGGGAGGGAAGGGGAGGGAAGGAAAGGGAAGGGAAGAGGAGGGAAGGGGAGGGAAGGGAAGGGAAGGTGAGGGATGAGAAGGGAAGAGGAAATGATAGGACGATGAAAGGGAGGGAAGGGGAGGGAAGGGGAGGGAAGGGAAGAGGTGGGAAGAGGAGGGAAGGGGAGGGAAGGGAAGAGAAGGGAAGGGAAGAAGAGGGTAGGAGAGAGAAAAGAAGAGAAGAAGAGGGAAGGGGAAAGGGAGGAAAAAGGAAAAGAAGAAAAGGATAATAGACACAAAAAAAAAGAAAGAAAAGAAAAGAAAAGACAGAAAGAGAGAGAGAAAAAAAAAGGAGAAACAAAAGAAAAGCGAGAATGAGAGAATTTAAAAACAAGACGTAACAAAAGCCCATCCATCTGACACAAAAATCAACCCCCTTTTTTTCTCAGATCGTCTAAAACTCTTCTCGACGAAATCTCACGATGTATCGAACAATCCCCTCACGCCGATGGCCTCGTGAGATATTCCGCCCGTATTTCTCTCAAGGAAATAAGCAGATATGGATAACGTTGGAAAGAGCACTCGAGGATTATTCCCCTTCTCTCCCTCTTCCCTTCTCTTCTCTTTATCCACACTCTTCCTTTCCCCCCCCCACTTTCTCTTCCTCTCCCCTTCTGTTCTTTATACGTACCTTCTTCCTTTTCCCCCTTTCTCCCCCTCTCCCCTTCTGTTCTTTATACGCACATTCTTCCTTTTCCCCTTACTCTTCCTCTCCCCTTCTGTTCTTTATACGCACCTTCTTCCATTTCCCCCCTTCTCCCCCTCTCCCCTTCTGTTCTTTATACACACCCCTCTTCTTATTCCCCCTCTCCCCTTCTCCCCTTCTGTTCTTTATAAACACCTTCTTCCTTTTCCCCCTCTCCCCTTCTCCCCCTCTCTTCTCTATACGCCCCTTCTTCCTTTTCCCCCTCTCCCCTTCTCCCCCTCTCTTCTCTATATCCACCCCTCTTCCTATTCCCCCTCTCCCCCTCTCCCTTTCTGTTCTTTATACACACCTTCTTCCTTTTCCCCCTCTCCCCTTCTCCCCCTCTCTTCTCTATATCCACCCCTCTTCCTCTTCCCCTCCTTCTACCCCCTCTCCCCTCTATACCCACCCCTCTTCCTATGATTAAG
>NW_028234424.1:3331223-3342446 GCF_977035675.1 Penaeus japonicus
CAATCTGCTGAAAGCCGTGACAGTACATTCCCCGCTGAGTCTGCTCATAAAAACAAGATAATAATCATAAAATCAGAGAAATAGAGAAAGTAGGAAGGGAAGAGGTGGTGGAGGAGGTGGTGGAGGTGGAGGTGGAGGAGGTAGAAAGGAGTTGTAGGTGTAGTATGAACGGTGGAGGTTCGAGGTGGACGGTGGAGGGGAGGGTGGAGGAGGAGGTGGAGGAGGTGGAAGGAGATGTGGTTGTGGAGGAGGTGGGAGGTGTGAGGTGGTGGAGGCAGAAAGTAGAAATGTAAGGGGGAGGTAGGTAGTTTTAAGTTTATTTAAAAAAAACAAGGGGGGGGGAGGTGGGAGGTGGGGGGAGGTGGAGGTGGGGGGGGGGGGGTGAGGTGGAGTGAGGGTGGAGTGGAGTAGAGGATGGTGGAGGGGGAGGAGGGTGGATGGGGAGTAAGGAGGTGGGGAGGGGGGAGGTGAGAGGAGGATGTAGGGTTGGAGGTGGAGTTAGGAGGTGAAGGGAGGGGTGGAGTGGTGGAATGGGAGAAATTTAAGGGGAGGAAGGTAGGGGGAGGAGGTGGAGTGGTAGAGTCAGGGTGAGGTGGAGGGATGGAGATAGTAAGAAAATGTAAGGGGGGGTGGGAAGGTATCGAGTGTGTGGAGTAGGTGAGGGGGGTGGAGAGAGGTGGTGGAGGTGGATGTGGAAAATGTTAGGGGAGGGAATTAAGGGGAGGAGTTGTGGTGGTGATGGTGTTGGAGTGTGAGGAGTGAGTGAGATTGGTGGAGGTGGTGTGGTGGAGGAGGAGGGATGTGGAGAGAGAGGTGGTGGAGTAAATGGAGAGGTGGAGGATGTGGTGAGTGATGAGAGGAGTGTGAGTGGTGTGGTGAGAGGAAGGGAGATATTTGGGGTGTAGTAAGGGGGGGGAGTGGAGGTGGGTAGATAGAAAGAGGGATGTAGAGTAGTGTGAAGAGGAGGTGTGGTGGTTGAGTGAGTGGAGGTGGAGGAGGAGAAAGTGGAGAAATGTAAGGGGGAGGGAGGTAAGGGGGGGAGGTGGAGGAGGTGGAGGAGGAAGTGGAGGACAGTAAGGGGGAGGAGGTGGAGGAGGAGGAAGAGGAGGGTAAGGGGGAAGGTGGAGGAGGAGGTGGAGGAGGAAGTGGAGGACGGTAAGGGGGAGGAGGTGGAGGAAGAGGTAGTGAAGGGTAAGGGGGGAAGGTGGAGGTGGAGGAGGAGGTGAAAAAGAAGAAAGCGGAGAATTAAAAGGAACAAATAAAATAAAGAATAAAAAATAGACAAAAAAAAAAAAAAAATAATAAAAAAAGATAAAAGCAATTCTCCTATCCCTTTGCCACACATCAAGCATCGGTCATTCAAGCGCTTGTTATTAGATCCACGAAATTAATGCAGTCGTCAGGTCGTTCTCTAAGGGATTAAACAATAAAGTGAGAGAAAGATCTATCGAATTTCTATAAAAAGAGAGAGAGAGATAAAAGTAAAATAGAATAAAAAAAGGAACACAAAAAGAAGGGAACATGTAGAAGAACCGGTCGCATTTTTTTTATATTTTTTTTTTATTTTTTTATTTTTTATCTAAGAGAAATCTGAGGTTATATGCTGTTTCTGGGATTTTCTCTCTCTGGTTCTTTCTCTTTCTCTCTTTCTCTTTCTCTTTTAATCGGGTTGTTTCTCATTATCTCTCCCTCTTCTTCTCGACTTCTTTCTCTTTCTTTTCATCATCATTATCATTGTTATTATTATCATTACGAGAGACTACTAAATTAAATCCATCTATTATTTAAAAAAAAAGGAAAGAAAATAAAAAAAACAACAACACTAAAGAGACCTCGTAACCCCCACCCCCACCCCTACCTCTCCTCCCCCTATTTTTCCCCCACCCCATGCCCTTATACCTCCTACCCCCTCCCCCCTCTCCCCCTCCCCATCCTCTCCCCTCCTCTCCCCCTCTCCCCTTCTCTCCACCTCCCCTCCTCTCCCCCTCCCCTCCCCTCCCCTCCTCTCTACCTCCCTCTCCCACCACCTCCCTCTCCCACCACCTCCTCCTCTCCACCTCCTCTCCCCTCCTCTCCACCTCCTCTCCACCTCCTCTCCCCACCCCCTCCCACACCCCCTCTCAAACATGGCACTCCTATCCAAAACCCCTCATCCCTTCTCCATCCATCCACCACCCCCTCCAAACAGCCACTCCCTCTTCCCTTCCGTCCCTCACTCCTCATTTGATATCTGCCATGGAAATGAGACCCCTCGAATTCGGAAACCATAGATAGTACGTGGTTTCGATTTTAGAAAAGCTGAAAAAAATCTAATTAATCATTTTTGATCGCAGGGAAGGGTAGCACGATTGATGGTAGATGACGTATTGATTGCATAGTGACGCGCTCGAAACGACTCTCGCTGCTATGGTCAGCCTAGTCTACGTGGTGGTGGTTGGTGGTGAGTGCATTGCATGTGTGGTGATACGGAGTAGGTGGTGAGGGGGTTGTAGGTTTTGGGGTATTGGAGTGTTTTTATATTTGGCTGGCTGCTAGGTGAGGAGTTATGTGGAGGTGTTTAGAGGGCATCGTTTTGATGATGGTGGATTTGTGGTGGAGTGGGTGAGGGGTTTATGTAGGTGGGGTGATTGGGGGGTGTGGTTGATTGTGTGGTGATATGTGGTGGGTGGTGAGGGGTTATGCGGTGGTGATTGGGGGTGTGGTGATGTGTGGTGATATGTGGTGGATAGTGAGGGGTTATGTGGTGGTGATTGAGAGTGTGGTAATATGTGGTGGGTGGGGAGAGGTTATGTGGTGGTGATTGAGGGTGTGGTGAGGGGTTGTGGTTGGTGATACGTGGTGGGTGGTGAGAGATTGTGGTTGTTGGCTTGTGGTTGGTTATGTGGTGATGCGACGTGATTAGTTATGGTTGGTGGTGATTGGGTGTGTGGTGAGGCGACGTGGTTGGTGATGTATGGTGTGTGGTGATGGGTGGTGATGTGTGGTGACAGGTGGTGATAGGTTATTGCGTATGGTAATGGGTGGCGATGTGTGATATGTGGTGGTGAGATATGATGACTTATGGTGATAGGTTATGATGTATGGTGATAGTTTTGATGTATAGTGATGGTTGTGATGATTTGTAGTGATGACTTGCGTTGATAGATTCAGATAAATAGTGATGGGTAAAGATGAGTGGTTATTTGTGATGTATGATGATGACTGGTGGTGACTTGTATAATAAGTTATGATGCGTGGTGATGATGGTGTACTTCGTGGTGATGATGTATGACGTAAGCGTGGTGACAGGGAAGAAAACTACTATAAAATGGTAATAAGAGAGAGAATGAGAGAGAGAGAGAGAGAGAGAGAGAGAGAGAAAGAGAGAGAGAGAGAGAGAGAAAGAGAGAGAGAGAGACAGCGAAAGAGAGAAAGAGGGAGAGAGAGAGGGAAAGAGAGAGAGAGCGAGAAAAAAAACCCTCACCCAGAACGCCAATCCACACATTCCTCTACCATCCACCCATCTACTTACCCATCCACCTACCCATCCATCTACCCACCACAAACTATCCCATAACCATCCCCCAACATCCCCTACCCATCCACCCAAACTTCCACTACCCACCCCCCTACCCATTCCATCTCTCACCCACCAAACCCATTCCAATACCACACACCTACCTCCCCCAAACCCAATCCCCGACCCATCCATCCAAACCATCCCCCACCCTCTCATTACCCATCCCCCAACCCCTCCCCCTACCCACCCACCTACCCATCCACCTACCCCTCCCCCTACCCACCCACCTACCCATCCCCCAACCCCTCCCCCTTCCCCCCCCAAAGCAAGCAAAGATGCCCTCTCACACCAGGAATGCACCTGTAGTTGAGTGGTGACGATCGATGAAGCCTGCTACCAGCGAAGCCAGCCGGAGCATCGTCGTACTAAGACTGGCAGACAACCCCACTCGTACCATCTCGCCGTGCCCGTACACCACAACGGAGTAGCTCCGTCTCGGCGCTCGAGTCTGCGGGAAAAGGGAGACGGTTTAGAGTACGTGGGGAGAGGGAGAGGGAGTGGGAGTGGGGGAGGGAGATGGAGAGGGAGAGGGTGAGGGAGAGGGGGAGGGAGAGGGAGTGGGAGAGGGAGAGAGAGTGGGAGTGGGGGAGGGTGAGGGAGAGGGGGGGGAGAGGGAGTGGGAGTGGTGGGGGAGAGGGAGTGGGTGGGGGGAGGGGGAGAGGGAGTGGGAGAGGGAGAGAGGGAGTGGGGGGCAGAGGGGAGTTGGGAGATGGGAGAGGAAGTGGAGAAGGGGAGGAGGGAGAGGGAGAGTGGAGAAGGGCAGAGGGTTGTGGGAGAGGGAGCAGGTGAGAGGCGAGCGGGAGAGGGAGAGGAACATGAGAGGGAGTAGGGTGAGAGGGAGAGGGAGAGGGCAGAGGGAGAGTACGCGAGAGGGAGAGGGGACGTGGGAGAAGGAGGAGGAGAGGATATGGGGGAGGGTACGAGTGGTATGAAGGAGAAGGAGAGGGAGAGGGAAGAGGGAGAGGGAGAGGAGAGGGGAGAGGGAGAGGGTGAGGGCAGAGGGAGAGGGAGATGGAGAGGGAAAAGTGATGAGGGGAGAGGGAGTGGAAGAAGGGAGAGGGATAGAGGAGAGCGAGAGCGAGAGAGAGAAGGGATCGAGGATCAGCGAGAGAGATATGAGAGAGAAGGAGAGGAGTTAGAGGAGAGAGAGTGTTAGAGATGATGAGCGTGGAGAGAGAGAAAGAGACAGAGAGAGAGAGAAAGAGTGAGTGACAGAGTGAGTGAGAGATAGAGATAGAGAGAGAAAGAGAGAGAGAGAGATAGAGAGAGATAGAGATAGAGAGAGAGAGATCACCAGATTATTTAATGATAATAATAATGATAATCATGGCAACAACAACAACAACACAACACGGATAATTTAAGAGGTACTTGTATAATATTTACAAATAAATATGATATAATAAAATGTATTGATAATTTAATAAAATCAAATAATAGTTATGAATGACAACAGTAACAATCGTAAAGATAATGATAATAATAATGATGACAATAACGATAATAACAATAAGAATAACATGGGGGGGAGGGGGGAGGGGAGATTTATATAAAAATAAAATCAGCTGCTGAATTATTTACTGATCCCTTTTATCATTCATTATTTTTAGTAGTGTTTAAATTCATGATGATCTCGATAATTAAGTTGATATCAGCGGATTTGTTTTGTTGGCTTGTGATTATGATGCACGATAGTATTGTGTTTTTTTTGTCTGTTTAAGTGATCAGCTGATGTTTTTTTGTTTCTTTGTTTTTTTTTTATGCATTTATGTTTATGCATTTGAAAACGGGTTTGCATATGATATATAGATTATTATATATTTAAATATTTTTTATTTTATATATATATATGTAGATTTATATAAATATATATATATCATTATTATTATATATATATTTATTATCTATATATATATATATTATTATATATATATATCATAAGTATATCATATATATAAGAAACACTTATTTGATAAATATAATCTTCTGGGTACATCACACACACGGCGAAACAAGTAAGTCATTTAATACCACACACACGAACGTATTCTCTCTTTCTCTCTCTCTCTCTCCTCTCTCTAGAATCTTCTCCCCCTCCCTCACCTCTCTTTCTTTCTCTTTCTTTCTATCTCTCCCTCTTTCTCCCACCCTCTCCCTCTCTCCATCTATCTCTCCCTCCCTCTCTCCATCTATCTCTCCCTCCCTCTCTCCATCTATCTCTTTCCTGCTCTCCCTCCCTCTCTCTCTCTCACACACAACCACAAACAACCACAAAATAGGCTCACTCTCCCTCCCTTTCTCTCTCTCACACACAACCACAAACAACCACAAGATAGGCTCCCTCTCCCTCCCTTTCTCTCTCTCACACACAACCACAAACAACCACAAGATAGGCTCCCTCTCCCTCCCTTTCTCTCTCTCACACACAACCACAAACAACCACAAAATAGGCTCCCTCTCCCTCCCTTTCTCTCTCCCACACACACCCACAAACAACCACAAAATAGGCTCCCTCTCCCTCCCTTTCTCTCTCTCACACACAACCACAAACAACCACAAAATAGGCTCCCTCTCCCTCCCTTTCTCTCCCTCACACACAACCACAAACAACCACAAGATAGGCTCCCTCTCCCTCCCTTTCTCTCTCCCACACACACCCACACACAACCACAAAATAGGCTCCGCCCACATCACTGCCGCCAAATACTGTAGGTGATTAAACCCAATCTAGCTCGGTGCTTCGACCTGCATTGCTCATACCTGCCTTCTGACTCTAATACTGTCCAATGATTAATTATGAAATATCGGTCTAGTAGGAGGGAGGGAGGGAGGGAGGGAGGGAGGGAGGGAGGGAGGGAGGGAGGGAGGGAGGGAGGCAGGGAGGGAGGGAGGGAGGCAGGGGAGAGTGAGTGAGTGAGCGAGGTAGGGTGTGAATGGGTGAGTGAGAGGAGGAGTGAGTGAGGGATAAAGGGAGGGAGGGAGGAGTGAAGGAATGGAGAAAGGAAGGGAGGGAGGGAGGAGTGAAGAAAGGTAGGAAGAGGGGGAGGGAGGAGAGGAGAGAGGGAGGGAGAGAGGGAGGAAGGGAGCGAGGTAGGGAGTGAGTGAGGGAAAGAGTGATTGAGGGAGTGAATGAGTGAGCGAGTGAAGGGAGGAGTGAGTGAGGGAGAGAGAGAGAGAGAGAGAGAGAGAGAGAGAGAGAGAGAGAGAGAGAGAGAGAGAGAGAGAGAGAGAGAATGAGAGAGTATGAGAGAGAGAGAGAGAGAGAGAGAGAGAGAGAGAGAGAGAGAGAGAGAGAGAGACAGAGACAGAGAGAGAGAGAGAAAGAGTGAGAGACAGAGTGAGTGAGAGATAGAGATAGAGAGAGAAAGAGTGAGTGAATGAGTGAGGAAATGAGGGAGTAAAGGAGGGAGGGAGGAAGGAAGGAAGGGAGGAAGGAAGGAAAGGATGGATGGAGGGAGGGAAGGAGGGAAAAGGGAGGAAGGAAAGAAGGGAGGGAGGGAGAAAGAAATGAAGGGAGGAAGAGGGGAGGGAGGGGAGGAGGGAGGGAGGAAGGAAGGAAGGGAGGAAGAGGGGAGGGAGGGAGGGAGGGAGGGAGGGAGGAAGGGAGGGAGGGAGGGAGGGAGGGAGGGAAGGAGAGAGGTTGAGCGATTGGTCCTTTAAGGGATTGACGTTTTTAGCGTGCTTGTTTTTCTTATTTCCTCGTATTAAAAAATAATTGAAAGTGATTGATTAACTGAACACAACCGTTCAATACCACTTGAATTGTAAACAATCCAAACATGCAAAAAAAACTTAAACAAACACAAAAACAAAACTAACATTTCCACGCACACACAACCCCACACCCCCCCCCATAAAACCACCACACAAACAACTTAAGATAATATAATTACGCATCCACAAGGAGAACTAAACAAAAAAACAAACAAAAAAGCACCAAAAACAACGCACACACTACACAAATACAACTATTAAACATCCACAGCGAAACTCCATCCAGACACACTCAAACACACTCACACAAACAAACACACATACACATCCATATGTATCTACTTATCAATCTATCTATCTATCTATCTATCTATATATTTATATACATATGGATATATGTATATATATATATATATATATATATATTATATAATATATATATATATAAATATATATATATATATAGTTAATATATTATATATATATATATATATATATTTTAACTTATATTATATATGCGTATATATAATATATATATATATATGCGTGTATATTATATATATATATATATATATATAAATAATTTGTTGTTATATAAGTATATATATATATATATTGAATCTATATATGCTTTCTATATATATATAGCACATATATACAAATATATATATATATATTATATATATATATATCTTAGTATATATATATATTATATATTTATTATATTATATATATAGGTATATATATATATATTATCTATATATATATATATATATCTATATATTATATATATATGTACGATATATATATATGTATATATATATATATTAAAACATATATATACATATATATATATAACATATCATTATATATATTATATATTTTCTATATATATATATATAGTATATATATATATACATTATATATAGAACTATCTATATGTATATAAAATATATATATCTATAATATAGGTATTATATATATATATATATATATATATATATAATGTATATGATATATATATCATGTATTATATATATCTATATACTTATATATATTAACTTACATATATGTTATATATATATATATATATATATAAATATATTATGTATATATAGGTATTACATATATAATATATTATATATATATATATATATATATATATATGTATATAAATATATATAATATATATATATATATATATATATATAAATATATATATATATGTATTATACATATATATATATTATTAATATATATACGATATATATATATATTATATATTATATATATATATTATATATATACAATATATATTATATCTACTATTATATATAGGTTGAATAATTACGTAATCAGGAATATCAGAAACAACATTTTTATAAAAACTTAATCCCCCCTTTCCCCCTCCCCCTTCGCCCCTCCTCCTTCCTCCCCGAAAAAAAAATCTTAATCTTAATATAATTTTCACTCGATTCCTCCCGAAGTCACTCAACCTTGTATCAGTTTCTCATTACTCAAAAAAAAAAAAAAAAAAAAAGGGATTAAAAAAAAAAAAAAAATTTTGCTTTTCCTCGAGTCATTTCTATTTTTATCTCTTTTCAGTCAACGCTTCCAAAAATGTCATTATATCTGTCATGTCAGGTCACTTCAAAACATGTCATTTGATCTCCATCTCGATATTGAAATGATTTTCTTCCTCAAAATAGGTATGTGTTGAATTTTGGCTTTATATCATTTTTGTATTTTTTTCGGCATAATGATGATTAAGATAATATCAAAATCAAATATGAACGATAATGATAATATTATAATGATGATGATGATGATAATGATGATAATGATATTAATAACAATAATAGTGGCAATAATAAAAATGATAGTAATTATCATAATAATAATGATACCAATAATGATAATAAAAAAGGTTAAAGATTATAATCATTATGATGATTATGATACTATTAATGATAGTAATAATAGTAATATTGATGATAATGATAGTAATAATGATAATGATGATAATGACGAAAATCACAATAAGGATAATGATATTATTCATAATAATAATAATAATAATAATAATATAATTATCATCATCATCATCATTATCATTATCAAAGTAATATTAAGGATAATGATAATAATAATAATGATAATAAAATATTAGTAATCGTAATTAAAATGGTATCAATAAATACCATCACTAAACAGTAAATGGATAATGAAATGAAATAAGAGGAAAAAGAAAAGAAATTAGAGAAGGATAAGAAAGAAAGAAAGAACGAAAGAAAGAATTAATAAAAAAGAAATTAAAGAAAGAATGAAAAAAAAGAAAGAAAAAACGAAAGAAAAAACAAGGAACAAAATAAAGAACGAAAAAAAGAAAAAAACAAACAAAAGAAATTAAAGAAAAGAATGAAAAAAAAAACTAAAAAAACGAAAGAAAAAAAATTAAAAAAAGAAATCAAAGAAAGAAATTAAAGAAAGAAATTAAAGAAATTAAAGAAAGAAAGAACCAAGTCTTCCGAAGCGAGAGTCATGAGCGAGTCTGCATGGAACTTGCTCATGATACCGAGCTGATTGTCATGCTGCCGGCGCTGTCCTCATGGCAATATGCAAACGAGCTTTCATGAGATGAAGTCAATGAGGAAGCAGCTACTTGACTGGAATTGAGAGGGGGTGGGGGGGAGGGGGGAAGGTAGGGGACAAGGGGGGGAGGGTGAGGGGACGGTAGAAGGTAAAGGGGAGGGGGAGGGGGTGGGGGAAGGTAGGGGACAAGGGGGGGAGGGTGAGGGGACGGTAGAAGGCAAAGGGGAGGGGGAGGGGGAGGGGGAGGGCAGAGGAAAGGGAGAGGTTATGGAGGGATTGGTGATATTTAGAGGGGGAAAAAATAGGGGGGGGTTGCAGGGGAGGTGGGGTAGTTAGATTTAGTGGGGGGGGAGGGGAGTGTTAAAGGGAAGTGGGGGGGGGGGGTCGGTGAGCCTAGTAATGGAGTGAGGGGAGGGAGTGAGGGGAGGGAGTAAAGGGAGTGAGTGAGGGGAGGGAGTGAGGGGAGGGAGTGAGGGGAGGGAGTGAGGGGAGGAAGTGAGGGGAGGGAGTGAAGGGAAGAAGGGGAGGTCTAGATTCTGGATGAGATGAGGACGGGGGGAGGGGGGGAGGGAAGAGAGAGGGGGTAGAGAAGAGGGAAGGGGGAGGGGAGCAGGGGGAAGGGACGAAGGTTGGAGAGGGATAGAGGGATAGGAGGATAGGAGAAGGGGGGAGGGAGGTCAAAAGAGAGAGACGGGAAGAGGAAGAGGGAGGATAAGAGAAGACAGGAGAAAGAAGAGGAGGAAGAGTAGAGGAGGAATAATGAAGGAGAAGGAGAAGGAGGGGTGGAGTGTGCAAGGAGGAGGAGCGAAGGAATAGAGAGTGAAGGATGGAAGGTTGGAAGAGAAGGCGGATAGAAGACAGAAGAAGGAGGAGGAGAGAAAGAAGAAGAGAAAGGAGCGAGTGAGAGCGAGCGGAAGAAGATGAGGAAAAAGATGAAGAAAAAGAGGAGAGGAGAAGAGAGGAATAGAGGAGAAGAATGAAGAGGATAGGAAGAAGGGATAGAGCAGGAGAAGTGAGAGAGAAAAGAAGAATAAGAGGAAATAGAAGAAGATGGAGAAAATAAAAAGACGAATCAAGAAACATAAGATAAAATCCATGAGGAAGAACAAAGAAAGAAATATCGAAAAGAAAAAAGATCATGCAAAACAATAAGAAAAAAAGGAACGAAAAGAAATAAAACGAAAAAAGAGAGAAAAAAAAAACACCAGTTGGAAAAAAGGGTGATGAAAGGTAAAAGGAAAAACGAAGAAAGATAAAAGAAAAGAATTGGAAAAGAAGAAGAAGAAGAAGAAGAAGAAGAAAAAGAATACAGATTAAACAGAAGGAAGGCACGATTGAGGGAAGAGGAGGATCAGGAG
>NW_028234424.1:3347546-3350046 GCF_977035675.1 Penaeus japonicus
ATGCTGGATCCATTATATAGATGGGGTATATTATTCATTGCAGTCATCGCATTATTCTGATACGGAGTAGGATGTGACTGTCTTTTCTTTCGTATTTTTCGTGTTGCTTTTTTTTCGGTTTTCTTTCGTTTTTTTTTTCTTTTTTTGTGTGTGGAATATAGTTATTATAGATTCTCGTTTGATTCTTTCTTTTTGTCTCACTTTTATTTTCTTGATGTCTGTGTTTGTCTCTTTTTTTTTCTTTTTTTCTATTTCTCTTCTTACTATTACTTCTTACTCGTACACGCACGCGCTCTCGCTTCTTCTGTGTGTGACTCTCTATTTATCTGTCTGTCTTACTTGAGCGCCTCTCCATTTCTTTTATTTCCCTCATTCCATCCTCCTCCTACTTTCTGTGGATGTATGCAAATCTCAGGACTTTGCCAGAGGACAGTTTTGTGACGTAAACATAAAAATGTTTTGAGTTTTCTCGTTGTCACATCACACTCACGGCCTCACACACACACACACACAGACACACACACACACACACACACACACACACACACACACACACACACACACACACACACACACACACACACACAGACACACACACACACACACAGACACACAACACAACACAACACACACAGACACACACAAACACACACACACACAACACACACACATCCTAGAAACATTCCCTAAACCCTTCCAAACACACATACAACCAAATAACCCGAACTACACTCACTCTCGCCTCCCACACACGCACGCACATGCACGCACTATATATAGTATACATACATATGGACCTAAAAACTGTATCACAAAATATCATGGCTGTACCCAACACATTAAGCTAAGTGCTCTGTTCCTTTCCCTGGTGTATTTGTTTCCTACACCAAACTTCAGCATTTGTAGTCTTATGCTGTTAATGTCAGTTCGCATATAGAATTACATGTTCAGAGTCGGGGACATGTTGACGGCTTGATGCTGTCACTGGCTATGCAAGGGAGACGAAACAAAAAAGGGATTAAAGTGGTTTATTGTTGCAATCAATTTGTCTTTTTTTCAGGTTGTTTTTATATGTATTTATTAGGGTTATGAATAACATCACTTTTTTTCATTTACTGATCTATTTTCTAAACGCTTTCATTAATTAGCTAATTTATTGTATTTATAATGTTTCTTTATCAGTTTTCTATTTTACACATGTAAAAAAAAGAAAAAAAAAGAAAGAAAGAAAGAAAAAAAAACATGCAATTCTAAATTCCCTTGATACCTTCCTACCTGAGAAAGAAAATGAAGAGAGATGGAATAGATCCGCCCCCCCCCCCGCTCAAAAGAAGAAGGAAAATCAAATCACAAAAAAAAAGTTGAAACAGGACGAACAAATACAAATAAAATATTCACCCTGTCGACAAAAGAACTCTTTCGCCCTTCTAAAACAAACAAACAAACACACACACACGCACAAGAAAAATTTCAAAAGAAATGAAGAAAAAAAAAAAAAATCCACATCAGGAGTGCCTCCGAATAGCCCCTTGCATTAAAATTTCCACCAGCGAATTTATAGGCCTCGCACCACCCTCTCCCATTAGTAAACATAGGAATCATTCGACTGAAACATTCGATGTCAAATTCGCGGGCGGGTGTGCGAAGTCCCAGAGCCACAGCGTGTGAAAGGTACAGTGTCCACCACACGCCCGGAAACACGAAATCTACTTTGACAGATTTCAACGATATGGGCGCAAGAATGCCGTGACCGTGTAGAATCGCATGTAGAGAAATTGATAGGAATGTTAGAATGTGAATATGTAAATGATAGAAAGGGGAATGATTAAGGATACATTTTTGATAAAGTGGATGAAAGTTAAGAAAAAAAGAAAATTGTACTTTAATTTGAATCGTGCGTCATACACACATCTCCGCGACATAAATCTACGGGATCACAACCCGGGATTCAACTACCTGTTTCTCTGGGAATAAGCTATTGGATATTATTGGCAACAACACGTTCCCTAAAAACTTTACATGAAATGACAACTGAACATTTTCAAAACTGGTACTGTCCCACGTCAGGTTAAAAAACAACAACAGAAAACACGGGAAATATAAATTGCAGCAAAAGTTTTATGGCTCTGTTTTTGTTTTGAAAATGAATATAAATTCTGTAAGAGAAACGCAAACGTGCACTTCCCCGCTATCAAATGATGTTAACTACAGCGTACGTAGAACCATTGAATTTTAGTTGTTTAATTGCGAAGTCTTGATCGTATTACGTCAATCAGAACTGTCAAGTGAGTAAGGGATGACAGAAAGAGCAACTGACGTGCCGAGCTGCCCGTTACAATTGCCACACGCTATAAGCTTCATACAACTCCTTTCCTTTCCTTTGGTTCATTTTTTTTTTCTAGGAGTTGAAGAAATTAAGCCTACTTTTTAAATTTGTGTTATATTAATGGAATGTGTTCACATATAGAACAAGTAAATGTGCTCACTCTTACAAACGAAT
>NW_028234424.1:3372546-3387546 GCF_977035675.1 Penaeus japonicus
TCCTCTCCCTTTCTTCCTCATCTCCCTTCCTCATTTTCTCTCCCTCTCTCCTTCTTCATCTTCTCTCCCTCTCTCCCTTCCTTCCTCATCTTCTCTCCCTCTCTCCCTTCCATCCTCCCCTCCCTTCTTTCCTCCTCTCCCTCTCTCCCTCTATCTTCCTTCCTCTTCTCCCTTCTTTCCTCCTTTCCCTCTCTCCCTCTATCTTCCTTCCTCTTCTCCCTTCTTTCCTCCTCTCCCTCTCTCCCTCTATATTCCTTCCTCTTCTCCTTTCTTTCCTCCTCTCCCTCTCTCCCTTCCTTTCTCCTTTCCCTTCGTCCTCTCTCCCTTCCATCCCCATCTCCCTTCGCCCTCTCCTTCCATCAATAACGAAAGCATCACATCCTTAAGCAAGCCACACGGAAGGACCTTTTGTGTGCGGGAGAATTTAACGCTAATTATATTTACCTCCCTGGACCACCTTGAGGGGAGGAGGAGGGAGGAGGAGGGGGAGGAGGGAGGAGGAGGAGGGAGGAGTGGGAGGAGGGAGGAGGGAGGAGGAGGGAGGAGGGAGGAGGGGGTGAGGAAGGAGGGAGGAGGAGGGAGGAGGAGGGGAGAGGAGGGAGGAGGAGTGAGGAGGGAGAAGGAGAAGGAGGGAGGAGGGAGGAGGGAGGAGGGAGGAGGAGGAAGAGGGAGGAGGAGGGAGGAGTGGGAGGAGGAGGAGGGAGGAGGAGGAAGGAGGAGGAGGAGGGAGGAGGAGGGGGAGGAGGAGGGGGTGGAAGGGGGAGGAGGAGGAAGAGGGAGGAGGAGGGGGAGGAGGAGGAGGAGGAGGGAGGAGGAGGAGGTGGAGGGGGTGGAGGAGGAGGAGGGGGGAGGAGGGGGTTGGTGCCGCGTTTGTTTTTGTTCAGGTTTTTCTATGTTTTGTTGTTGTTGTTTTGATTTTGTTTTCTTTATTAGTGCTGTACTAATACTGTGTTACATGTTGAATATTTTCCTTTGTCTCTTCCTTTTCCTATTCTTTACTTTTCTTCTCTCATCCTTCTCCCCTCTTTTCTTATTCTGTCTTATTTCCTTCTCTCTTCTTTACCTACCTGTTATTTCTTCTCCTCTCCCCACCTTCCTTCCCCTCGCTCCTTTACTTATCCCTTCTCCTCTCCTTTCTTCCTTTCTTACCCTCTCTTCCCTTTACATTCTTCCACTTTCGTCTCTGCTTCTCTCCTCCTTCCTGTCCACCCTGTTAATACTTCCTCTCTCTTTCCCTCTCCTTCTCTCCTCTTATCCACCCTATTCATACTTCCTCCCTATTCTCCTTTCTCTTGTCCTTCCTTTCCATACTTTCTCTCTCTTTCCCTCTCCTCTATTTCGTCAACCTTCTTCACATTTCCTTTCTCCCCCCTCTTCCTCTCTTCTCTCTTGTCCGCCCTATTCATAATTCCTCTCTCTTCCTCTCTCCTTTCTCCCTCTCCTCTCATTCTCTCTTTTCATTCGTCCTCTACTCTCATTCTCTCCCTTCCTTCCTTCCCCTTCTTCCCCTATTATTCTCTCCCTTCCTTCGTCCTCATCTCACCTCTCATTCTCTCTCTCCCTTTCTTCTTTCCTCCTCTTCACCCTCTCATTCTCTCACTTCCTTCTTCCACTTCCCCTTTCATTATCTCCCTTCCTTCCTTCCTCCGCTTCCCCTCTCATTCTCTCCCTTCCTTTCTCCTCCCCCCCCTCATTCTTTCCCGTCCTTCTCTCCTCTCCTTCTTTCCTTTCCTCTTATTCTCTCCCTTCCTTCCTCCCCTCCTCTCATTCTTTCCCTTCCGCCTCTCCTCTCTTTCTTTCCTTTCCTCTTATATTCTCCCTTCCTTCTTTCTCTCCTCTTATTCTCCTCCCTCCTTTCTCATCTCTACCTCTCATTCTCTCTCCCGGTCCTTCTCTCCTCATCCCCCATCATTTCCGTTCCCTCTTATTCTCTCCTTCTGCCTTCCCTTTGCTTCCTCTTATTCTCCCCCCTCCTTTCTCCTCTCTACCTCTCATTCTCTCCCTTCCTTTCTCCTCTCCTCCCCTCATTCTTTCCCTTCCTTCTTTTCTTTCCTCTTATTCTCTCCCTTCCTTCCTTCTCTCCTCTTATTCTCCCCCCTCCTTTCTCCTCTCTACCTCTCATTCTCTCCCTTCCTTTCTCCTCTTCCCCTATCATTCTCTCTCCTCTCTCTCGCCCACCCTCATTTTCCCTTCCGTCTCTCCTCTCCTTCTTTCCTTTCCTCTTATTCTCCCCCCTCCTTTCTCCTCTCCATCTCTCATTCTCTCCCTTCCTTTCTCCTCTCTACCTCTCATTCTCTCCCTTCCTTCCTCCTCTTCCCCTATCATTCTCTCTCCTCTCTCTCGCCCACCCTCTCCCGTTTTTCTCCCCTCTCCCCTCAATTCCCCACTCCTTTCAGAAGACGTCTTCCCCCACGACAGGTGTCATTCTCCTCTAGCATCGCTTTCCCCTCTTGCGCCGCTTATCAGCTCTTTTTCTCCTTTTTTTTTATCACACGCCCCTCCTCTCCCCCTCCCCTTCCCTGGGTCTACTCTTTGTTATCGCCTCCCTCGACGCTTCCCTTTATCCCCCCTCCCTCCCCCCCCCCATTTTCCCCTTTTTTTTTTGTTTTTTTTCCCCTTTTTCCCCCCCACCCCTGCCGTCGTAATATTTTTTTTTTTCGATCGCGTTCTTCCCTCTGGTTTCATCCTTTTTTTTTGTCTCTTTTCTTCTTATCTCTCTGTCTGCTCTGTCTCTCTGTCTGTCGTCTGTCTCCTCTCTCTCTCTCTCTCTCTCTCTCTCTCTCTCCTCTCTCTCTCTCTCTCTCTCCTCTTCACTCTTTCTTTTCCTCTCTCTGTCTGTCTGTCTGTCTCTCTCTCTCTCTCTCTCTCTTTCTCTTTCTTTTCTCTCTCTCTCTCTCTCTCTCTCTCTCTCGCTCTCTCCTTCCTTCATATTCCTCTGTTTATCTGTCTCTTTTTCTCATTTCAGGTTTACGATGTGCGAGTGTGCGTGTTCAGACATGTATTTATGTGTTTATTTCTCGCCGTCGCTCTTCTTTTTTCCCCCCCTCCCCCCCTCTCCTCTTCTTTCTACTCCCTCAGGCCATTCGCTCCTCGCTCCCCCCTCCCTACAAAAATAGGCCTTCTTCCCCCCCCCCTCTCTCCCTCTCCTTCCCACTCCCCCCCCTCCCCCTCTCCTTTCGAATTCCTACGCCCGGGAGGAGGGAAAAGAACCGCCGCCGAACCTCTGATACGCCGCGCAAACTAGTGCGTCGACGCGGCGAGACACAAGGCGTTTTGTGATAACAATCTCCATAATTTATGGGACGTGGAACCAATCCTGATTATGGAGATCTCGTTTTTGTCGCTATAGCATCAAAAATGTTTGAGCGCAATATATAGCACGGCAAAGTATGGCTGGAGATTTTCAATAGCAGATAAAATTGATGAGCAAACGCACATACGTACATATCCCCCCCCCCCCCAACACACAGACATTTGAGCATTTGAGATCATTTTTTCTATGCTCACTTCCCGTAAAGTACAGCCTATCTGGGCATGTCAGTGACATTATATCGACACGTACAGTTATGTCGTGAAAAATGCGCCTGGGGGAAAGAGAGCGAGAGAGAGAGAGAGAGAGAGAGAGAGAGAGAGAGAGAGAGAGAGAGAGAGAGAGAGAGAGAGAGAGAGAGAGAGAGAGAGAGAGAGAAAGAGAGAGAGAGGAGAGAGAGAGAGAGATGAGAGAGAGAGAGAGAGAGAGAGAAAAGAGAGAGAGAGAGAGATGAGAGAGAGAGAGAGAGAGAGGGAAGAGAGCTGAGAGAGAGTGAGAGAGTGGAGCGAAGTGAGAGGAAAGAGAGAGGAGAGAGAGATGAGATGAGAGGAGAGAGAGAGAGGAGGGAAGAGAGAGGAGAGAGAGATGAGAGAGAGATGAGAGAGAGAGAGAGAGAGTGAATGAGAGAATGAGAGAGAGAGGAGGAGAGTGAAGAGAGGAGAGAGAGAAGAGAGAGAGATGCAGAGAAGATGACGTGGAAGAGAGCAGAGGAGGAGAGAGAGAGAGAGAGAGAGAGAGAGAGAGAGAGAGAGAGAAACAGACAGAGACAAACAGACAGACAGAGAGACAAACAGACAGACAGAGAGACAGAGACAACCAGACAGTCAGAGACACAAAGACGCGCAGGCAGAGAGAGAGAGAATGCCACAGAAATTTCCGCCCTAAGTTTGTCCCGCTAAGTTGTTGCAAAGTGTCATTTTCTTGCAAGAAGAGGAAGAAAGAGAGGAAGAAGGTGACAATGCAGTTATCGTTATGTGAAACGGATAGTTTTCAGTTCCGTTTATGGGAAGTTGATAATTCCTGTAACTTTCCTTCCTTTTTATTGACTTTTTTATGTAAAGCCGATAATTTGGTTTTGTAGTGTGACCTTTTTTTTTCTTGTTCCTTTCTTCCCCTTCCTCTTCTTTCATTTACCAGGAGTAATTTCAAAGTAGAATATGATTTTGTATTTTGTTTAATATTCAAAGCTTATGTGTATATCTATTTTTTCTTTATTTCTGGTCCTGTGTTCCATTACTGATATTACTATCTGTTTTCTTATTGCTAAGGCCATTGCAATTACTAAATGTCAGAGTCTAATGGAAAAAAAAAAGAATGGAAACAGAAAAGAAGGAGGCGGCTTACTGATGCATGTGCATATATCTTTATATCTATCTATGCGGGCTTTTGGGAGTTGGTGTGTTTCTTGGTGTGGTGTGGGTTTGTGTTGATTGTGATTGTTATTGTTATGTGATAGGGGTGTGTTAGTAGAGTTAGTGGAGTGTGTTAATCTGCTGATGTGGGGGGGGGGGATGTGTGAGTGTCTTGTTAGTGTGTGAGTTAGTGTGTGTTTTTTTAGTGTGTGTGACTGTGAGAGTAGATAGTGAGTAGAGGGTGTGTGTTTGTGGTTGTTGGTGTGTGTTAGTTTGTGTAGTGAGTGAGAGGAGTTTTGTGTGTGAGTGTGGAGTTTGTGTTTGTTTGTTTTTTTGTTAGTTTGAGAGTGTCTGTATGTGTGTGTGTATATTGTGAGTGTGTGTGTGTGTGTGTGTGAGTTTGTGTGTGTGAGTTATTGAGTGTGTGTTGTGTGTGTTTGTGTTGGTGTGTGATGAGTGTGTGAGTGTGTGTGTGTGGTGTGTGATTGTGTGTTGTAAGTTAGTAAGATTGTTAGTATCGTTTGAGTGTGTCTGTGTTTGTAGTGTGTGTGTGTGTGGTTGTGATGAGTTTGTGTTGTGTGAGTAGTGTGTGTAGGGGACTGTAGATGTGTGTGATGTGTAGCCTGAGATAGTTTTTTAGAGATTTATAGTTATGTTTTATACATATAGTTTTTGATATTTATTGTTAGTATGATATATTGGTTTTTTATATTGATATATAGAGAGTTGGTTTGTTATTGTAAGTTGAGTGATAGAGTGAGAGATGTGAGTTTATTTTGTGTTGATATAGTTTGTGTCTTGTTTGTTAGTTAGTGTTATTTTGTAGTTTGATTTAGACTGATAGTGTCACTGAGTTATGGTGGTGTGTGTTTTTTAGATATATTGTGTTATAGATGATTATTTTTTTATTGATTTTCTGTTTTTAGTATTATTTTTATTTAAATATATTTGGTTATTGATTGATAGTGATTTATAGAGATTGTATATTTAGTTGATGTATATTGTATTAGATGATTTATATATAGTTTTTAGTGATTTATTTTTTTCTTGTGTTTATATAGTATTATTGATAGTGAGTTTATATATATAGATAATATACCGTATTATCAACATGTAAGATATAAATGTTATAATATATGTTTGAGTCTGTTTGTTTGCTTGTGTTTGATTGATTGATTGTGTTGTGTGAGATTGAGATATGATTTGGGTGTGGGATAGTTTTAGTGTTGTGTTAGGGTTATATAGAGAGTGTGAGTGATTTTGTGAGAGTGGATTGTGTGTGAGTGTGTGTGTTGTGAGAGATTTTGTCGGTTGTTTACTGTATGACGTGTGGTTTTGTTTAGATTTATATAGATTGTTTTTGTTTTTTATTAATTTATATTGTTCTATATCAGTGTTTATAGAGTGTATATATACATATTTTTTTATATATATATATATATATGTATATTATATATATTTTATTATTTATATATATATATGTATATATACATATAATATTTTATATATTAAGATATATATTATAATATATGACTGTATATTTAGATTAGATATATACATATATATATATATATATGATATTTAATATATATTTATATATATAGATGTATGTATTTATTATAATATATTATATATTTATATATATATATTAATATATTTATATATCATATGTATGTTAGATTGATATAGTTTGAGGTATATTTTACATATTAATAGAATTCATACTTTTTACATTATATTTAATGTATATAGTATATAGATATATTTTTATATAGAATATTTATTATTGTTATATATGTTTTTATATATTTATTATATATATTATATATAATATATATTTAATATCGTGTGGGTATATATATTTAATTTATATATATGTATGTATATATATATGTTTAAGATATATATATATATACATATAAATATATATATATATTTTTATATATACATATATATATTTTTATTATATGTAATGGTATATATGTATATGTATATATATATATATATATATATATATATATTTATATATATATTGATATATAGATATTATATATATATATGTATAGTAATATTCATACTTACATAGATATATATATTATTTACATATATATATATATAATATATATTTATTAATATTTTTATATATATATATATTTATATTTATATATTATATATATACTATATATACATATTACATGACACACAAATAACATACCATACATATATATATTATGATATATCTATATATAGATATATATTTTATATATGATATATATATATATATATATACATATACATATGCACACACACACACACACACACAATCTATGTATGTGTGTGCATACATACATACATACATACATACAAACAGACAGATAGACACACATACACAAACATGTACGAATGGTTATGCACTTATATAACCATGCACGCGCTAGAAAGACCACCAAACTCGAGACAAAATTGGACTGGGCGTATCTGAGCGTCCCCGTGCCTCAGACTTTGCATGAAAGCTTCTGCAAAAATTCCCCCCCCCCCCCTGCAACTCACGGGGTCTGCTGGACTTTCTGCCGAGGACTTCAAGTGTGAACTCAGAACTAAAGTTTCCCTCCACTCTTTTTTTTTTTGGTGGGGGGTGGGGGGTAAGGGGTGTAGGGGTGTGGGGGGGAGGTCCTCTCTTATTTCGTGTCTGTTGCTTTTTTTTGTTTTTGTTTTGTTTTCTTTTTTTTTTTCTTTTTTTTTGTCTTTGTGTGTTACATTTTTGTTCTCTATCTGCCATTGATATCCTCAAATTTTTTCTCCTGTTTTTCTCTTTCTCTCAAGCTTTTTCGTCTCTTTTCAATCTTGCCCCCCCCCCCTCTCTCTCTCTCTCTCCTTCTTCTTCTCCTGTCTCTCATCACACACATATACATAGCTATCTCGTTCTCTCTCTCTCACTCTGTCTTTCTCTCCTCTCTCATCACATACACATATACAAGTAAGCAACCTCTCTCCCTCTCTTTCTCTCTCTCCTCCTGCCCCTCCACACCCTCCCCGTCCTCCTTTCTCATACATTACCACACATACATACGAGTAAGGCTAGCTCGTTCTATTCTCTCTGTCTCTGTCCGTCTCTCTCTATCATCTCTGTCTCTGTCTCTCTCTCTCTCTCTCTCTCTCTCTCTCTCTCTCTCTCTCTCTCTCTCTCTCTCTCTCTCCTTCTACTCCTCTCTCTCTCTGTCTCCTCTCCCTGATTGCACACATATATACAAGAAACCCACCTCATTCTCTCTCCACCCTCCCCCCCCTTTCTCTCTCCCTCTCTGTCTCCTCTCCTAAGGGTGTGTGTCTTCCTTATCTAGCTTCGATTTTCAGATTTTTTTTCTTCGATTTTCAGATTTGTTCCCCTTTTTTTTCTTCGATTTTCAGATTTTTTTTTTCCTTCGATTTTCAGATTTTTTCCCCTTTTTTTCTTCGATTTTCAGATTTTTTTCCTTTTTTTCTTCGATTTTCAGCTTTAAAAAAAAAAAAATTTTCTCCGATTTTCAGATTATTTCCTGTTTTCGATTAGATTTTCAGATGTTTTTTCCGTGTTTTAATTCGATTTTCAGATTTGTTCAATTTTTTTCTTCGATTTTCAGATATTTTCCCATTTTTTCTTCGATTTTCAGATTGTTTCCCTTTTTTTTTTCTTCGATTTTCAGATTGTTTCCCTTTTTTTTTCTTCGATTTTCAGATTGTTTCCCTTTTTTTTTCTTCGATTTTCAGATTAAAAAAAAAAATTCGATTTTCAGATTTTTTTTCCTTTTTTTCTTCGATTTTCAGATTTTATTTTCCATTTTTTCTTCGATTTTCAGATTCTTCTCCCCCTTTCTCTTTAAGCTTTTCAAAATTCTTTCTCTCCTTTTTCTTTTCTTGGAATACAGGTTTGAAATATTTACGTTTCACGATATTTTCTTGGATCTTTGAATGATTGAATCTTTAAATCTTTGAATCTTTGCATCATTGAATCATTGAATCTTTGAATCATTGAATCTTTGCATCATAGAATCTTTGAATCTTTGAATTATTGAATCATTGAATCTTAAAATCTTTGAATCACTGAATCTTTGAATCATTGAATCTTTGAATCTTTGCATCATTGAATCCTCGAATCACTGAAGCTTTGAATCTTTGAATCTTTGAATGATTGAATCTTTGAATCTTTGAATCTTAGAATCTTTGAATCATTGAATCCTTGAATCTTTGAATCTTTGAATCTTTGAATCCTTGAATCTTTGAATCTTTGAATCTTTGAATCTTTGAATCTTTGAATCTTTAAATCTTTAAAATATAATATTAATAACTTTTAATATAAATAAAAAAATTATAGAAAAAAAATAAAAAATAATAATTATTAAAAAAAAAAGTAGAATGGAAGAATATTATTTATATAAATATAAATTAAAAATAAAAAAATTATAATAAAATTAATAAAAAAATAAAAAAATAAAAAATTACTAATTAAGAAAAAATATAAAATAAAATTTAATAAAGATATATTTAAAATCATCATAATATATAAATAATAATAAAAAAAAATAAAATTAAAAATAAACAACAAATATTTATAATATATAAATAAAAAAAATATCTATAAAATAATAATTTAAAGTATATAATAATAAATAAAAAAAAAAAATAAAAGAAAATATATAAGTAAAAATTCGCAAATAAAAAAAATTATATAAAAACATATATTATTAAAATACATAATATTAAAATAAAAATCTTATAATATGAAATAATAATTAAAAAATAAATTAAATCTTTGAATCTTTGAATCATTGAATCATTGAATCTTTGAATCTTGAAGCTTTGAATCTTTGAATCTTTGAATCATTTGAATCCTTTCTTTATCGTGCTTCGAAATTATCTTCGTTTTGTTATAATTTCTGAAATTTTATTCAGTTTATTAATTTATTTTATGATTCTGCTTTTCTTAATGATTGTTCTTGTTTTATTCTTGTTTTAGCTCTATTTATGACAAATGTTTAATCATTATCATTATTAATTTCTTCACTTTTTCTCGTTTTTTATCATTGGGGATTTTCTCTCTGTCTGCTTATTATTTTATCAACATATGACAGAAAATGATAAAATTAAGAAAAAAGAAAAGAGAGAGAGAGAGAGAGAGAGAGAGAGAGAGAGAGAGAGAGAGAGAGAGAGAGAGAGAGAGAGAGAGAGAGAGAGAGAGAGAGAGAGAGAGAGAGAGAGAGAGAAAGGAAACACGCATTAAAGAAAGAAAGAAAGAAAGAAAGAAAAAAAAAAATTCCCCTCCACTTTTGAATCGCATTTGCTTTTCCTTTTTCTTTCCTTCTCTCGTATTTCTCTCTGCAATTTCTGAACGCTGCTGCCGACTTCCACGTGACCTGAATGTGTCAGAAGATTCCTCGGTCACATGTTGTTGTCGGGAGGTCTGTCCCCCTCCCCCCTCCCCCCATCCCCTCACTTTCTTCCCCTCCCCCCTCACCATCTTTCCCTCCCCCTCCCCACCTCCCCTCCCATCCTCCCCTCTCTTAGTCTCACAATTCATAAGAAAAGTCTTTTACTCACTAGTAACTTAGTTATCTTCTTCCTCTTCCTCTTAGAAATCGTCTCACCCTCTTTCTCCCTGCCCCCATTCCCCACTTACCCTCCCCCCCACCCACCCACCCATCCTCCCAGCCCCTAGGTAAGTCTTTCAACCCTAGTGACCAAGTATCTTTTCCCTCTTTTCCTTCCCCTGAAGACTCTCACACTTATTGTCCCTAAGCACGTCCTTTACCGCCTAGATTCCCTGTCCCTCACATCCCTAGAAAAGTCTGTCACCCTGGTCCTTCACCCTAAATCCGAAGGTCTTCTTAGGATGTCTGTTAATCCTAGTAACCTAGTTCATCTATTCCTTCTCCCTGACTCTGTCACCCTTACACTCCTAAGCAACGTCCCCTAAATACCCTTACGTCTTTTAATCCTAGTAACCGGTCTACATGCATTATTTAACCCTAGTAACTGTCTTTTTTTTTTTTTTTTTACCGTAGTAACATATTTTTATGTGTCTTTTAACCCTAGTAACCTGTTTTTTACCCCTAGTAACCCTTTTTTTCAACCCTAGTAACCCTTTTTTCAACCCTAGTAACCCTTTTTTCAACCCTAGTAACCTACTAACCTGTCATCTAGAACCTGGATTCACTTCCTCCCTGTTTTCCCGGATCCCCTACCCCCCACCCCTTCCCCCCCTCCGCACCCTTTGTACTTTAATCCTTACACACTAAATCCATGTCAGTAAGTGTGCGTGTGTGTGTGTGTGTGTGTGTGTGTGTGTGTGTGTGTGTGTGTGTGTGTGTGTGTGTGTGTGTGTGTGTGTGTGTGTGTGTGTGTGTGTGCGTGTGTTCATATGTGTGTGTGTGTGTGTGTGTGTGGGGGGGGGTGATGGGGAATGGAGTTAGTAGTTATTGGAAGTGTGTGTTTGAGAGAGAATGAAGAATTGGCTGCGACGCGGATGAGGTACGGCTTCGACGTGGCAGACGCGGCGAGCGAGATGGCTCGCGAGGTGTGGAATAGGGAGGACGGGCGGGGTGAGAGAGTGGGCCGTGCGAGCAGAGAGCGAGAGATGAGATGAGCGAGATGCCGGGAAGAGACTACGAGGGATGCGTGGCTCGACCGGATGAGAGAAGAGACCGGACGGATCCCCGAGTGGCGACGTTGTCCGAGGGATAACTGGTAGGAGAAGCGCACGGTGAGACCTGTCGCGCCGCTTATGAGTCGTCGGTTGGAGCGAGAGACAGTCGGCCCGTACGGAGAGGGAGAGAGAGTGAGAGAGAGAGAGTTGAGAGAGAGAGAGAGAGAAAAGAGAAAGAAGAGAAAGAGAGAGAGAGAGAGAGAGAGAGAGAGAGAGAGAGAGAGAGAGAGAGAGAGAGAGATAGATAGATAGATAGATAGATAGATAGATAGATAGATAGATAGAGAGAGAGAGAGAGAGAGAGACGAAAACAAACAAAAATTTGCAAACCTTCTACATATCTCCTGAATATCAAATAGCAAGAACTTTCGCCATCCACCTCCCCCCCCCATACCCTCTCCTTCTCTCCTACTCTCTTCCCCCCACTTCCTCTTCCTCCTCCCTTCACCCCACCTTCTTCACCCCCTTTCCCCTTCCCCAAGGCGGCATCACGCTCTCTCTTTCTCTCTCTCTCCCCCTCTCTTTCTCTCTCTCTCTCTCTCTCTCTCTGAGAATTATATATTATACTTATATAGAATTATATATTATGCTTATATAGAATTATATATTATACTTATATAGAATTATATATAATGCTTATATAGAATTATATATTATGCTTATCTAAGATATTAATTACAGCAATAGATCCATATACAAATATAGGAACTTTCGCACTCTTAACTAGCGAGGCATTCGCCGGGTCAGGTCGGGTCAACTTTAATTGACAGCTAATTAGCTAATGCTTGCTATCCCACAGACCTAGACCCTCAAATGAGCTTATTGCCACGCCCCTTATTACATTCCACACTGCCTTTCCGAGTAGCCGCCGTGGGGACAAGATTCGGGGACGGCGGATGCGAACCCCTTCCATATAAGCAGGATGTTTGGAACACACCGACAGACCGGGAATCGACTACGCTACCGCTGACGCCTGATTTCCCTGCCTGTTCATACGTGTTGTGATAGTGTTTATTACTGTGACCATTGTGCTGTAGGGATTATTTCTATCGTACACCATAACGGCAGACTATCTGCATTTTGGAATAAACCTGTAATGTTCAAACCCTGTGTCTGGCATCACTACCTATTTGTGCTGGGTTCTTAGTTACAACAGACTAAGACAACCCTCACAACTGATGGCAGCGGTGTTACCCTCACAACGGGTGCCAGACAGTGGTGCCACGATTTTGTTGGTATTGCACTCACAACTCACAATAGGTTAGGTTAGGTTAGGTTAGGGTTAGGTTAGGTTAGGTTAGGTTAGGGTTAGGTTAGGTATCGAGAAAATACGCGGAAGTTCCTGCCCACCTGCCCACCCTGTTCTACTGCCACCCTCACAGAATGATGTCAGCCAGGGATCGTGCTCGCCTCCTATTTTCTTAAAAATCGTGGACCGCTCGCCACGTACTTTCATTTTTTTCACTCTCACGTGATCACAGCAGTAAATACAACGCGTCAGGCAGAAAAAAATCAAGGTAAGTCAATGGAAGCGTCTCCCGTGTCTCAATTTCACCCTATTTTTCTCCGACTATTTTTCTACTCTTAATAACCACCATTTCTCCCTCAGATTTTTTTTTCTCAGTGTGTGTGTAACAAAAGGTATCTTTTCGCATTTTCTATGTAATCATTGATATAATTCCCGAATTTTCTTTTTTATTGATATTTTTTTATGTTTGTTTAATTGCATAATTCCTTTTCCAGATATTTCTTATGATTATTTCTTTTTCAGACATTTATTACAAAGTGCGTTATTTTCATTAATTCATACTAATTAGCTAAATCTAATATCAATCTCAATTAGTTCATATTTGGTCTACTTAAAATTGTCTCATTTAAATGGCAAATTCGAATTTTATTCATTTTTCATGTATCATATACATTAGTTAAACGTAACTTCGCCGGTCAAACGCAGCGTAAAACGGATTCCAAAGCCACAGATGCTAAAGGGTTGCATAAGACGTTTGCACTTGCTGCGAACCAACCATCCGATGTGTTATGGAATAAACCTGTAATGTTCAAACCCTGTGTCTGGCATCACTACCTTATTTGAGCTGGGTTCTTAGTTCCAATAGACTAAGACAACCCTCACACTCTCTCTCTCTCTCTCTCCCCTCTCTCTCTCTCTCTCTCTCTCTCTCTCTCTCTCTCTCTCTCTCTCCCTCTCTCCTCTCCCCCCCCTCTCTCTCTCTCTCTCTCTCTCTCTCTCTCTCTCTCTCTCTCTCTCTCTCTCTCTCTCTCTCTCTCTCTCTCTCTCTCTCTCTCTCTCTCTCCCTCTCCCCCCACTCTCTATCTCTCTCTCTCACGGGAAATTATGAGTGAAGCCTATTTGTCCTGCCATACCGACTGCTGTTTGCCCTCACTGATGGAAAATGAGGCCATGGGAGAGGGGGGTGGGGAGCTGGGTGGGGTGATGGAGGGAGAAGGGGAAGGTGTGGGTGATAGAGGGAGGGGTGGGGGAGGGGGAGGGGGAAGGGATGGATGGATGGATGGATGGATGGATTAATGGAGGGAGAGAGGCATGGGGGGAGGTAGGTAGAGAGGGAGGGAGGGACGGAGGAAAGAAGGGAGGGAGAGAGGTAGGTAGAGAGGTAGAGAGGGAGGGAGGGAAAGAAAAAGGAAAGGGGGTGGTGGGAGGAGATGGAGGGAGGTTTAATTGGTTGGTTAATGGGTTAAATGAAGGAGGGGAGGGATAGGGTAAGGATGAGAGTGGGATGGAGGGAAGGGAAGGGAGCGGAGGGGAGGGGGGATGAGGGGAGGGGGGATGAGGGAGGAAGTGTTTGGGAATATGGGAGAGTGGAAGGAAGGTGGGAGGGAGGGAGGGAAGGGAAGGGATGAAGAAGGGAGGGAAGGGGTGAAAGAAGAAGAGAAAAGGAAAGACAGATGGAAGAATGGAAGACAAGGGAATGAAAGAAAAGACAGGGATAAATAAGGGAAAGAAGAAAGGAAGGGTGAAGAAAAAGGAGGTAAAGAAAGAGAAGGAAAATAAAAAAGAAAAAAAAGGAAAAAAGGAGGGATAAAGAAAAAGAGAAACAAGAGAAATGAAGGAAAATCCGTAAGAAAGGTGAAAATGAAGAGAAAAAAAACAACAAATAATTACAAAAACAGGAAGAGAAACAAAAATGGAAGAAGGAAGAGGAAAAACAACAACAATAATAATAATATGAATGGGCAAAGAAGAAATTCCATTACGGTTTCAATGTTTCGACATAAAAAAAAAAAAAAAAAAACTTTCTCAATTTTCTCACGGATCCCATGGCACTAGAAGGCATACGACCCCCCTGGGAAGTATAAGAAAAAGGGTTTGAGTAATAACTAAACATGGAAATGAATATATTAAACGCGATGAGAAACGACTATGTTTATGGTGTCTATATGGCAGCTGCTTTTTTTTTTCCCCCGAATGAAATTGTTTGCATAACATCCCCTTAGGGAAGGTCTGGTCCTGACAACTTTTTAAATGATTCTGGTTGTTGCTGTTGTTGTTGTGAAAATAGGATATGGAAACTTTGGTGTTTCATTTCTCTATTTTTGTCTGATTTGTCTGTTTGTGTCGTCTTCTTTGGTTCTCTGTTTGTCTCTTTCTCTCTCTCTCTCTCTTTTTGCGTCTCTCTTTATCG
>NW_028234424.1:3402546-3412546 GCF_977035675.1 Penaeus japonicus
GGAGTAGGAGAGGAGGAAGATAAAGATGAGGTGGAGGACGAGAACGAAGAGGGGTAAAAGCACAAAAAGAGAATAGAAGAAAAACGAAGAGGAGGCGGTTAATTAGAGGAGGGAAAAAAAAATAAAAAAAAAATAAAAAAAAAACAAAAAAAAAAAAAAAAAAAAACTCCCTAAAAAAAAAAAACCCCCCGAAAAACCCAAGAAAAAAAAAAAAAAAAAAAAGAAAAAAAAAAATAAAGAAAAACAAAGAAAAAAGAATGAAAAAAAAAAAAAAAAAAAAAAAATATAAAAAAAATAAGAAAAAAAACAAAAAACAAAAAAAAAAAAAGAAAAAAAAAAAAGAAGAAAATAAAAAAAGAAAAGAAAAAAAACAATAACAAAAGGAAAGAAAAAATAAAAAAAAAAAAAAAAAAAAAAAATGAAGAATAGAAAAAAAAAAGAAAAAACAAAAAAAATAAGAAAAAAAAAAAAAAAAGAAAAAAAATATAGAAAAAAAAAAAAATAAAAAAAAAAAAAATAAAAAAAATAAAAGGAAAAAAGACGGGTAGAGAGACTAGAAAGAGAGAGAGCGAGACGATGAGAGCGCGGCAGAGAGAGCGAGAGATCGGGGAATGCCTGGAGGAGAGGAGATGCAGAGGCGAGCGAAGAGAGCGTGGACGGAGCAGAGAGAGACGGACGAGGAGAGAGAGCCGAGGGAGGGTCAGACGGGAGAGACAGGAGAGAGGAGCAGCTACTGGAGAGTGAGGAGAGACGAGCCAGAGCAGACCGCGAACCCGCGGGGAGGCGCAGACCGACGAGAACGAGGCGAGGAGAGAGAAGAGGAGATGAGGCGGCGAGAGGAGAGAGTGAGGTTTGAGTCAGGAGGCCGAGGGAGGGAGCAGCTGCAGAGGGACGAGAAAAAAAGGCGGTGGAGAGGAAAAAAAAGGCATTTTAAAAAGCTAAAAAAAAAGAAAGGAAGCAGAGAGGGCGAGGGGAGACTCGGCGAGATGAAAAAAAAAAAAAAAAAAAAAAAAAAATAAGAAAAAAAAATCGAAAAAAAAAAAAGCGGCGAAAAAAGGAAAAAAAGCGAAAAAAAAAAAAAAAAAAAGAAAAAAGCGAGAGAGGAGAGAGAAGTCGCGAGACGAGAGAACGAGAGCAGCGAGAGGAGGACGGAGAGAGCGCGCGAGAGAGAGAGCGACTGAGTCGGTCGCAAGGCCCCGAGAGAGGAGACCAGGAGGGCGCTAGAGAGGAGAGGAAAGAGAGAGAGAGATACAAGACCGGACGAGGGGACCGAGGGAGCCGGAGAGGGAGAGGCGACGAGGGAGAGGGGAGAGGTGCTGAGGGAGACGGGAGCTGGGCGGGAAGGAGGGAGACCACCGAGGGGCTGCTCCGCCGGCCAGGGCGGAGAGGAACACAGAGGCAACGGAAGAGGCCGCGGGAGAGGGAGCGGGAGAGGGAGGGGAGAGGGAGAGGGAGAGGGAGGCGGAGAGGGAGAGGGGGGAGGGAGAGGGAGAGGGAGGGACGAGGGGAGGGCGAGGGTGAGGGCGAGGGAGAGGGAGAGGGTGAGGGAGAGGGAAAGGGGAAGAGGAGAGGGGACGAGGGAGAAGGAGGAGGACGCGGGAGGGGAGAGGGAGAGGGAGAGGCCGGAGAGCGGAGAGGAGGGAGGGGGAGCGAGGGAGAGTGGAGAGCTCCCGGGCACCCCGCAGGGAGAGGCGAAGAGGGCCGAGCGCGAGAGGGACCGAGAGGGCGCCGGGCAGAGGGAAGAGGACTCGAGGAAGAGACAGAGGGAGCGAGGGGAGCGAGGGCCGTGGCGGGGAGAGGCGAGGGCGGGAGAGGGAGAACGCCGACGCCGAGCGGGAGCGGGAGAGGGTGAGGGAGAGGGAGAGGAAGAGGAAAAGAGGGAGAGAGACAGAGACAAACACAGAGAGACACACAGAGAGGAGAAGAGATAAGACGAGAGAGGACATGTAGAGAACGTGAGAGAAAGCGAGAGAGGAAAGTGCGAGAGAGGGCTCGTCGAGATGGAGCAGTGAGACCGACGGAGACGAAAAAGAAAAAAAAAAAAAAAAAACGCGGAAAAAGAGATAGATAGCGCGAGGCAGAGAAAAAAAAATGATAGAACAAGCGAAAGTGAAAAAAAAGAGAAAAAAACAAAAAAAAAAAAGCGGGAGCGAGGAGAGAGAGGAGGGCGGAGCTGCGAGAGAGACGGAGAGAGAGAGGGAGAAGAGGAGAGAGGAGAGAGAGAGAGAGATGAGAAGAGAGGAGAGAGAGGGTGGGAGAGCGCTCGCCGCGCGAGGAGGACCATGCGAGGAGCAGATAAAAAAAAAAAAAAAAAAAGCGGGAAAAAAGCGCAAAAAGAATAGGACAGAGAAGAGAGAGCAGAGAGCGGAGGAGCGAAGCAGAGTACGATCAGGACGCTGAGAGAGCGAAAAGAACGAAAGGAACGAGCAGAGAGAGCGAGCGCCAGACGAGGACAGACAGAGCAGAGACGAGGCACCCCCCGACGGATGAGGATCAGCCGCCAGGTCGACACGAGTACCCCGCCCGACGGACCTACGCAGAGAGCGCGGACGCGCCGAGCGACCTGCACCTCGTCTGGGAGCGCCCCCCCGTGCGAGCGAGGCGATGCTCACATACGCTATGCGCGCGCAAAAGCCATTGAACGAAGGAACACAAACGAGCTTCCGCTAGCCCCCCGCCCAATCACTATCCTCCACCGCCAACCTCCAAGCGAATCTAAACCCTGCATAAGAACCATTTACCTAACCGCCGAGGGAGGGGCGGGGAGGGGGCGGGCGCAGGAGGAGGACGGGGGGCCTGTTAGTGGATAGACCGGCCCAGGGCTGGGGGATGAGGGGTGTTGGTGGACGAGATGGGGAGTCTAAGAGGGGTTTACGTGGCTCATCTTACGAGCTATAAAACGCGTGGTTGGGGTGGACGGCGGTCTTGACGTCGGCCTTGATTTTGAAGCTGGTAGAAAAGAGGCTGTGAGGAATGGATGGAAATAAAAGGAAGATGAAAAGGAATTCGGATGAGGAGGTCTGGGGGTGGAGGCAGGAGAGAGTGGGAGCGGGGGAGGATAGGAAAGGGAGAGGAGGCGCGATGGAGTGGCAGGCAGCACGAGGCAGGGCAGGAGGGCGAAGCCCCGGAGGCCGGGAGGAGGAGGAGGAGGAGGAGGAGGACAAAAAAAAAAAAAAAAAAAAAGGCAAAAAGGAGGCGAGAGATGGCGGATGAAGGAGGCGGAGGAGGAGGAGGGGGACATGAAGGCTGGGAGGAGATGGAGATGGAATGAGCGGAGGTGACGAGTATGAAGGAGGAGGGCGAGGAGGCGGTGGTGTAAGAGCATGAAGGAGGTAAAGATGGATGGGAGCAAGAAGGAGGGAGAGGGAGGTAGGAGAGGAGGAAGATGAATGATGAGGTGGAGACGGAGAACGTAGAGGCGGTAAAAATAAAAAAAAAAAACAGACGAAAACGAAGGGAGGCGGGAGAAAAAGGAAAAGAAGAGAAGGTTAAAGAGGACGAACATGAAGAGAAGGAGCAGAAGGAGGATGAGGGAGAGGAAGAAGAAGAAGAAGAAAAAGAAGAAGAAGAAGAAGAAGAAGAAAAAGAAGAAGAAGAAGAAGAAGAAGAAGAAGAAGAAGAAGAAGAAGAAGAAGAAGAAGAAGAAGAAGAAGAAAAAGAAGAAGAAGAAGAAGAAGAAGAAGAAGAAGAAGAAGAAGAAGAAGAAGACGACGACGAAGAAGAAGAAGAAGAAGAAGAAGAAGAAGAAGAAGAAGAAGAAGGATAACATGCAAATGCTCAGGTTGCCAGGGTTCTTTTTCTCTCTCTCTGTTTGGTTGTGAAATTGCTTCACTGTTTTCATATGTGTTTTTCTTCTCTCTCTCTATCTTGATGTTTCTTGCTTTCTCTTTCTCTCTCTCTTTCCTCGTATTTCCATCATTCTTTTCCTTTTCTTGTTATGCGACGTTTCTTTTGTTTGCTTTCCTTATTCTTTTTATATGATTTTGTGTTATTCTGTTGTTTTTTCTTTCTTTTTTTAAAAATATTTTTTGACCTCTTTGTTTTGTTTACACTTCCTGTTCCTAACAATATTCCTCCTACATTTTCTGTTCATTTATTTGTTTTTTCTTTGTTTCCTTTCTACTCTTTTATCTGCCCTCCACCCCCTCTAGTCCATTCATTCCCTCACTCCCTCCCCTACCCCTGCCTCCCCCTACCTCCCTTAACCCTTTACCCTGTAAACATAAAGAAATGGTCTTTCAGGATTTTTACAGAGGAAAAGGTTCAACGTACAAGCCGAGGGGATAGAAGGAAGGAAGGAAGGAAGGAAGGAAGGAAAGGGGGGGGGGGGGAGGGAGCCGAGATGATGGTGTGGGAGATGGAAGGAGGAGGAGGAGGAGGAGGAGGAGGAGGAGGAGGAGGGGGAAGAGGGGGGAGGAGGGGGAAGAGGGGGAGGAGGGGGAGGAGGAGGAGGAGGAGGAGGAGGAGGAGGAGGAGGAGGAAGAGGAGGAGGAGGAGGAGGAGGAGGAGGAGGAAGAGGTGGAGGAGGAGGAGGAGGAGAAGGAGGAGGAGGAGGAGGAGAGGGAAGAGGAGGAATATGAAGAGATAAGGGTAGGAGAACTGGGGGAGAGAAGTAGAAGTAGAATAGAGGAATGAAGAGGGAGAGAGAAGTGTGTGTGTGTGTGGGGGGGGGGGGGGGGAAGAAAAAAAGAGGCAGGGGAAGGAAGGGGAGGTCATGGGGTGGCAGAAGAGGGGAAAGAAGGGAGGGAGGGGAGGAGTAAGAAAGAAGATTGAGAAGAAAGACGGGAAGTAGGAAGAGGGGAAGTTGAGAGACGAAGGATGAAAGAGAGCAGGGGAAGTGTGAGGATAATCTGAAAAGGAAGATTAAAAGACGAAGAGGAAGTGGGGAAAGAGAGAAGGAGTGTGTGTGTGTGGGGGGGGGGGGGCAAGAAGGGAAAGAGGAGCAAATAAAAAGAACAGCAAAGAAGGGAGTTTAAGAAGAGACAGAGAAACAAGAAAGGGTTAAAGGAAGTGGATATGGATAAAAAAACGACCAAAAATGATAAAGAACAACAGCAACAAGAAAAGGGAAGAGAGAGAGAGGGGAAGAAAAAATAGGGGGAAGGGAAGGCGGGGGAGATAGAGCGGGTGGAAGGAAAAGGGGGTGGAAGTGGGAGGGGGAGAGGGAGAGGGAGGGGGGTACCGTTTTGTGACCTTGTTGTCGCTTTATGGGTGTGGATGTGTTTGTAGGTGGGGCGGAGGGGGTTGGGTGGTGGGGGGGACATCCTACCCCCCCCCCCCCCCCCCCCCCCCCCCCCCCGTCTATAGCCTTCCGTCTTTCTGGAGATTCTGTTTTTACATTCTGTGTGTTAAATGTCCATGTGTGTGTGTGTGTGTGTGTGTGTGTGTGTGTGTGTGTGTGTGTGTGTGTGTGTGTGTGTGTGTGTGTGTGTGTGTGTGTGTGTGTGTGTGTGTGTGTGTGTGTGTGTGTGTGTGTGTGTGTGTGTGTGTGTGTGTATGCGTACGTATGTTTGTGTGTATGGTGTGTGTATGTATCAATGAAAGTGTGTGCCTTCGTATGTATGTTTGTGTATCCAGCATGACTACAAACTCACGCACGTTAGCACATGCAAGTACACGTGAGTCATATCAAGAACAGGCTCCCCCCAGAACCGAAACCCCATCAACAAAGATAAAAAAAAAAAACAAACAAATTGCTATCTTCCTCTGGTCCTGCACGAACGCCAAAGGAAACCCAAATCAAAGCCTCTTAATTCAAGCATATCTCTGTGTTTGTCCGAGCCGAATACCATCAACTGTAAAATATACACACATATTATTCAAAGGACTTTTTTTTTTTCATTCGCTGAAGACAGTGGGTGACTGTAAAATTATGGCTGCGCAATCTGGTAAACTTATTGCTCTTGGTCGGCGCTCCAGCTCTTTCTTTCCTTATGCCCCTCTTTAGCTCTGTCTCTTACTGTCTTTTTTCTTTCTTTCTGTCTGTCTGCTAGGCTGTTTGTCTGTCTGCTGGGCTGTTTGTCTGTCCGCCTGTCTGTTTGTCTGTCTGTCTGTCTGTCTGTCTGCTGGGCTGTTTGTCTGTCTGTCTGTCTGCTAGGCTGTTTGTCTGTCTGCTGGGCTGTTTGTCTGTCCGCCTGTCTGTTTGTCTGTCTGTCTGTCTGTCTGTCTGCTGGGCTGTTTGTCTGTCTGTCTGTCTGCTAGGCTGTTTGTCTGTCTGCCTGTCTGTTTGTTTGTCAGTCTGATTGTCTAAATGTGTGTCTCTCTTTATCTCTCTCGAGTGACTGTTCTTTCCTTTGTTTGTATATATATGAATGTATATATATATATATATCTGCATGCATGCATATATGCATGACATGTGTATTATGTATCTCTATCCTCCTACCCTCTCTTTCTCTCTCACCCTTTCTCCCTCTCTTTCTCCAGCTTTCTCTCTCTCTCTTTCTCTCCCCCTCCCTCCTTCCCTCTCTCTCCTTCCCACCCTCTCTCCCTCTCCCTTTCTCCTCCCTTTTCTGTCTCTCCCTCCCCCTTCCCCCTCTCCCTCCCTCTCCCTCTCTCTCTCTCTCTCTCTCTCTCTCTCTCTCTCTCTCTCTCTCTCTCTCTCTCTCTCTCTCTCTCTCTCTCTCTCTCTCTCTCTCTCTCTCTCTCTCTCTCTCTCTCTCTCTCTCTCTCTCTCTCTCTCTATCTCTCTCTCTCTCTTCCCTCTTCTCTCTCTCTCCCTCTTTCACCATTCTGTTTGTGTCCGCGTTTCCAATCCAACAAATACCCTTCATCCCTACACCCCGTCTATCTACTCCTCGTTCTCGTAAACCCAAACAAATCCGGAATGTATACGTCCAGCGTTCTTGTAACGACCAACTTATTTCTTATTCGCACACTATAATTCTGCGAGCACGGGCTAATGCATATATTCATTCTTTAGTTTCTCTCTCTTGTATTCTCTTTTCTTTCTGTGTATTTTGTCTGTCTTTTCTCTGGCCCGATTTGCTTTTTCAATTCATCGTTATTTATTTTGTTTTGTGTTTTAAGTTTGAGAGAGAGATACAGAGAGAGTGAAAGAGATAGATAGATAGATAGATAGATACATAGATAGATAGATAGAGAGAGAGAGGGAGAGAGAGAGAGAGAGAGAGAGAGAGAGAGAGAGAGAGAGAGAGAGAGAGAGAGAGAGAGAGAGAGAGAGAGAGAGAGAGAGAGAGAGAGAGAGAGAGAGAGAGAGAGAGAGAGAGAGAGAGAGAGAGATTGAGAGAGGGAAAGAGAAAGAGAGAGAAAGAGGGTGAGAGGAAAAGAAATAAAGAATCCACTGTATCCGTGCACATTTCAGCGTTCCCGTAAAGAAATGGAGAGGTTTGTGTTCAAGATGACCAAACATTCTTGGAATTTACCAGATTATGGTGATGGTGAGGATGATGATTGTGGTGATGATTATGGTGATGGTGATAGTGATGATGATGATTATGGTGAGGATGATGATGATGATGATTATAGTGATAATGATAATTATAATGATAATAATGATAATGGTAATAATGATAATAATGATAATGGTAATAATGATAATAATGATAATAATGATAATAAAGATAATAATGATAATGATGATGACGATGACGATGACGATGATAAAACAATACCACTGAAAAACCGACGATGATTACTTAACAATAGTCATGGTTATGATGACGATGACTATGAATATGAAAGCCCCAACCACACGGACAAGGAAAGCAACCATAAGTCCATCACAGATTCTGTTAACCATCACACGGAATCCCTAGCGTGTGATTTTAGTATTAATTAGCCCCGTCTAATCCGAAGTCAAAATGTCTGTTTATCTTGTTTATCTGATAAGAGTTGGAGCGAGTGGTCACCTCTGAATTTCTCATGAAGGGGAAGGGGAGGAGGAGGAAGGGAAGGAGGTGGAGGAGGAGGTGGAGGTGGAGGTGGTGGAGGGAGAGGGGGAGGGGGGGTGGTGGTGAGGAAGGGGAGGTGGAGGAGGGGGAGGAAAAGGGGAAAGAGAGGGAGGGAGAAGAGGAGAAGGATTAAGAGGTGGTGGTGAGGGGGAGGTGGAGGGAGAGGAGAAGGAGGAGGAGGAGGAGGAGGAGGAGGAGGAGGAGGAGGATGAGGAGGGGGAGGAGGAGGATGGGGGAGGTGGATGAGGGGGACGAGGAGGAGGAGGAGGAGTAGGGGGAGGAAAAGGGGGAAGAGAGGGAGGGAGAGGAGGAGAAGGATGAAGAGGTGATGGTGAGGAGGAGGAGGGGGAGTAGGTGGTGGAAGAGGAAGAAAAGGAGGAGAGGGTGGGGGAAGAAGGGTGGAGAAAGAAGGAAGAGTAAGGATAAGAGGAGAATGAGGCGGAAGCTGGTCACTACTGAATTTCTGAAGAAGGAAGATCAAGAGGAAGAGGAACGAAATAAAGTTAATAAGCAGGAAGAAGAAAACGAGGACGAGGAAGACATGGACTATGAGGAGATGGGAAAGAAGGAGGAAAAAATAAGGAATTAGAGGGACGAAAAAAAAAGAACGAAAAAGAAAAGAAGAAGAAGAATTAGAAAATGATTAAGATGAAGAAGAGGAAGAGAAAGATATGGAAGAGAAGTAGGACACTGGGGAGGTTGGCGGGGGGGGGGGGGGGGGGGGGAGGCAGAAACTGGTCAGTTCTGAATTTCTCATAAGCTTGGAGGAAGGAGTTAGGGTACAGTGAATGCACAGGGGCGTAATATGCAGCACGTAAACAGGACATTGATTAGGAAGAGGAGGAAGAAGGGGAGGGAGGGGAGGGGGGGGGGGGGGAGGAGGATAGGAGGAAGGGAAGGGGAGAGAGGGAAGGGGAGGATAGGAGGAAGAGGAGGAAGAAGGGGAGGGAAGGGGAGAATAGAAGGAAGAAGGGAAGGGAAGGGGAAGGAAGGGGAGGAGGGAGGGGAGGGGGAGGATAGGAGGAAGAAGGGAAGGGAAGGGGAGGGAAGGGGAGGGGAGGGGGGAGGATAGGAGATAGAGGAGGAAGAAGGGAAGGGGAGGATAGGAGGAAGAGGAGGAGGGAGGGAAGGGAAGGGGAAGGAAGGGGAGGATAGGAGGAAGAGGAGGAAGAAGGGGAGGGAAGGAGGAGGAGTAGAGAAGGAATAATAATAATATTAATAGAAGGAAGAAGAGGAGAGCAAGAGGAAAGTGGGAAGAAAAAAAAGAGGAGGTGGAAGAGATGAGGCGAGGAGGTGGAGGGAGAAGATGAGGAGAAAGAGGAGGAAGAGGTGAAGAGGAAGAGGAGGATGTGGAAGAAGAAAAAGAGAGGGAGAGATGGAGTAGGAAGAAGAGGAGGAGGAACAAAAGAAGAAAAAGAGGAATAAATTTACAGAGGGAAACGACGAATGAAGGGGGATGGAAAAAGAGGAAGATAAAAAAAAAAAAAAAAAACAGCAACAACAAGAATAATAATGACGATATTACCACCACTACCACTACCACCACCACCATCATTACCGCTACTACTAAACCTACTACTACCACTACTACTAATAATAATAACCACAAAATAGATACAAACAATAACAGAAAACAAAAACAAACAATAACAGAGACAAAAAAACAACTTCACTAACATAAGCAAAATAAGAAGTAAAAGCAAAGAGACTCGCCTCGCTCCCGCATTATCCCAGCAAGATCCAAAATTCATCAAGACCAAAAGGTATAAATCATCTAAGACTATATATACACATCAGTTGCAGGATTAAAACCTTTATTCTTCATCTGTTTTTTTTGTTTGTTTCTCTCTGTTCCTCGTTCTCGGGTTATAAGAAGAGAGGGAGAGAGTGAAGAAAAGGAGGGAGGAAGATGGAGGGAGAGGGTGAGGAAAAGGAGGGTGGAAGAGGGAGGGAGGGGGTGAAGAAAAAGAGGGAGAATGAGGGAAGGAGATGGAGGGAAAAGGAGGGAGAAAGGGGGGGGATGGAGGGAGAAAGGGGGATGGAGATGGAAGGAAAAGGGGGGGAGGGAGATGGAGGGAAAAGGAGGG
>NW_028234424.1:3422546-3425046 GCF_977035675.1 Penaeus japonicus
GATAAAAAAAAAAAATCTATTTTCGTTCCACCTGAAAACCCGAAACGTAGAAGAAGAGATTCGAAAGATGTGAGCCCCACAATCACAGGTATTTAAGAGCGCGCCTCGCCGGACCTCTTGGCATTACACAAACAGACTCTTTCGGGGCAACAAAAGACATGCGAGGTGCGCGGATCAAATGACATTCAGTTACTTAATACCGTTGACTTTATAGTGTTTGCTTGGCGTTAATCGTATTTTGGGTAAAAAAAAAAAAAGGTAAAGGAGAAATAATATTTGTTTTACTTCTCTCTCTCACTCACTCACTCATTCACTCACTCGCTCACTCACTCACATACACACACACTGTAAACTGCATATAAATCTACAACCATCGGAAAAGCCTGACATTTTTATATGCTTAGCAGCGAGACTGAAGAATGGGAGGGGGTAGGGGGGTAGGGGGTTAGGGAGGGGGGGAATACTAGCCCTTTTCGAGGCATTGTGGCCTTGTGTGATTTTAGTCCAGAAAGAATTGACTTTAACATATATTTCCCAAAACTTACGACGCTGTTGATTAATCTATATTTACGACTTATTGTAGAGAGACCATAAGAATGTTTATTGAGTAAGATTACGTAATGGTTATAAGGAAGTGGAATGGATGAGGAGAAAAAGAGATAGGAGAAATAGATAGTTAGAAGGGTAGAAAAGAAGGGGAGATAGATAGAAAGAGATAGATGGAGGTAGATGGATAGAGAGTGAATGAGTGTGAGAGACAGAAGGGAGGGAGGGAGAAACAAAGAGAGAGAGAGAGAGAGAGAGAGAGAGAGAGAGAGAGAGAGAGAGAGAGAGAGAGAGAGAGAGAGAGAGAGAGAGAGAGAGAGAGAGAGAGAGAGAGAGAAGTAGAGAGAATGAAAGAGAGAGAAAGAAGGAGAGAGAAAGGGAGAGAAAGAAGGAGAGAGATATAAAGAGAAATAAATAAGGATATTAGGAGAGAGAGAGAGAGAGAGAGAGAGAGAGAGAGAGAGAGAGAGAGAGAGAGAGAGAGAGAGCGATTCTTTTCATTGTTAACACCTCAATGACACCTTCTGAGAATGTGTTAAATGGCCTATTGTCATATACAAAGGAAACTCGAAGCAGCTGTTGATATCAAAAGCACGCGTAAACAAACGACTTTATATTTACAAACAAAACAAAAGGCAGAGATCTTTTCTTCTGGCCTTTGCTTGTGTATTTGTTTATTTCTCTTACCATTTTATAACGGGGGTGTGAGTATGTACATATGTGTACATATGTGTACGTTCGTTTGTGCACACGCGATCAAACCCTACCACGCACACAAACATAATCTCATTCCCTCATTCCCTCATTACACCACCTCTCTCCTCCTTATCATTAACGTCTTGCACACGATAGAACACATACATGATGTATCCAATCAAGTTCCTATTCTGAACACAATCCCTTCCTCCTCCTCCTCCTCCTCCTCCTCCTCCCTCCCTTCCCCTCCTCCCTTCGTTTTTATTCGTCCCCTGCTCACACTATCGGTCTTTCCATTTCTCCTTTGGAATTCTCTACTACTTCCCCTATCCTCCCCTCCCCCCAGCCACCCATACTCCACACATACACTCATACACTCCCCCCCCTACCCCCTTCCCCCGTCTACACATTTACTCCATTCACATTTTTAAAGCGTACTCTAATTTTCATTATTCATCTTATCAAATATACAACTCAACCACCAATCCTCACCTAACTCTCCTACACACATACACACACACACACACACACACACACACACTGATACACACACACACACACACAGATCCACATCCATACCCCCCCACTCCCCCCACCCCCTGACATTCCCCTTTTCAACACGCAACATGTTACTGGTGTTACTTTATTGCTAAAGATATGAAGGTTGTGAGAGAAAGATAAGGGGGGGGGGGGTTGCGGGTGAGTGTGTGTGTGTGTGTGTGTGTGTGTGTGTGTGTGTGTGTGTGTGTGTGTGTGTGTGTGTGTGTGAGAGAGAGAGAGAGAGAGAGAGAGAGAGAGAGAGGGAGAGAGAGAATGAGAGTGAGTGAGAGAGGAAGTATGAGTGAGAGATAGAGAGAGTATGAATGTGAGAGAGTGAGAGAGAGTAAAAGAGAGAGAATGAGATAAAGAGTAAGAGAGAAGGAGAGAACTGACGTTTGTGTTAGTTTAGATTGTGTAATAATCATGATGGCAATGAAATTTTAACAAAAAACGTGGTTAGTGTGGTTGTTAGTGGTAATGTGATGACGATGATGATGATTATGAAGATAATAATGATCAAAAAGATTATGAAGATAACAATGATAAAAATGATAACAATAGTTGATTATAGCAATCATGATAATAGATGATGATAGTAATAGATATGGTGCAGAAAAAAATGATACGTACTATACTTTCGTGGTGATAATGATAATAACAATGATAATAATAATAACAATAATAATAATAATAATAAATATAATAACAATACTGAGAA
>NW_028234424.1:3430046-3432546 GCF_977035675.1 Penaeus japonicus
AATCAGTTTCACATTTATTGTACTACAGTGGACGTATCTTTTATTCATCTATTATAATTATTATCATTTTTTTTGTTTTTGTTTTTGAAAAATTAACTTGTCGTATGTATTTTCAATGGGATTCGCAAGTTTTGTTGTATGGTGACCAGCGTAAAACGGGATAACTTGGTTATTATCTATATTATTATGCTAATGCTGCCATTGATATTTTAATAGGATTGCCGCAACTCGTTATGATTGCTATTATGCATATCGTCATTATCATTATCATTAATATTATTGTTACTATCAATATTATCATTTTCATTATCATTGTTGCTTGTAGTGTAATTGTTTCTCTCTCTATCTCTCTCTCTCTCTCGCTTTCTCTCTCTCTCTCTCTCTCTCCAATTACTGCTCCTCCTTCAGTTCATTTCAGTTTCCCTTTTCAGAGTTTCATCCTTCTTTTGTCTCTTGCCATTTTATTTCATTTATTAATCTGTTTTTTGTAATATCCTATACCATATCCTTGATTAATCTTCTTATTCTCAAAAATCCTATTGTCCCTTTTCGTTCATTTTTTTTCATCTTTTTTTTTCTCTTTTTATATCCCTTCATTCCTCCTCCCCTCCTATCTCTCTCTCTCTCTCTCCTCCCTTTCTCTATCATCTTTTTCTTCTTCTTTCATGTGCTTCCTCTGTTTTTCCTTTTTTCCTCTGTTTCAATCAGATTGTTCATTTCTGATTTATAAAACTATGTTATCGTATATTATATAAGCTGATATAAGCTGCTTTGTGTTCGTTTGTCTATATCTATGTTATAGGGCAGAGAAAGCTTGGATTATCTTGATATATATATACATATATATATATATATATATATATATATATATATATATATATATATATATATATATATATATATGTGTGTGTGTGTGTGTGTGTGTGTGTGTGTGTGTGTATGAATCTTGGTTGCTTCCATGATAGCCTATATTTACCTTTTTTCCCCTCACTTCTGTTTAACATTCTAAGATTTTTAGATTAGAATGACGTTAGGAAAACAATATAGCATGTGCACTGATTCTTTTTTTGGTTAGTTTTTTTTTCTCTTTCCCTCTGTCTGTCTGTCTCCCTCTCTTTCTCTATGTCTGTCTGTCTGTCTGGTTGATTGTCTGTCTCTGTCTCCGTCTCTGTCTCTGTCTCTGTCTCCGTTTCCGTCTCTCTCTCCCTCTCCCTTTTACATTCCAACCCTCCCTCTCACCCACCAACCCTCCCTTTTGCCCACTCCCCCTCCCTGTTGCCCTCTCACCTACCCTCCCCCCTTCCTCTCACCTTCATACCCTCCCTCCCTCCTCTTTCTCCATCCCCCACACTCTCTTTCTCATCCTCCTTCCCTCAGTCTCCCTCCCATCCACTCTCCCGCCCACCGATCCTCCCTCCTCTTTTACCCTTCCTTCCACCCACCCATCCTCTCTCTTTCACCCTCCCTCCCCCTCTCTCCCACCCATCCTCTCACCCTCCCTCTCCTTCTCTCCCACCCATCCTTCCCCCTCCCTCCCCCTCTCTCCCACCCATCCTCTCACCCCCCCTCCCCCTCTCTCCCACCCATCCTCTCACCCCCCCTCCCCCTCTCCCCCACCCATCCTCTCACCCCCCCTCCCCCTCTCTCCCACCCATCCTCTCACCCCCCCTCCCCATCTCTCCCACCCAACCTTCACCCCCCCTCCCCCTTTCTCCCACCCATCCTCTCCCCCTCCCTCCCCCTTTCCCCCACCCATCCTTCACCCTCCCTCCCCCTCTCCATCATTCCTTTCGAAGATCACAAGTCATTGGACCTGTCCTTTCAACAGCATCCATAGACCGAGTGTCTCTCAATCACACATCAATGTCATCCGACTGAGCTCTGGGGGTTTGTTTGGTACGGTTCTTGGCTCATGTGGTGGAGCAGCATTTTGTTTGGAGAGTGTAATGTATGTATGTACGTGTGTGTGTGGGGGGGGGGCGCAAGTGTGTGTGTGTGTGTGTGTGCGTGTGGGATGGTGGTGGGGGGCGTTTTGTATGTACGTGTGTGTGTACGTGTGTGTGTGGGGAGGAGGGGTGTGTGTGTGTGTGTGTATGTGTGTGTGTTTGGGTGGGGGGGTATTGCTTTCATATTCATGTGTATTCGTGTGTACACTCGCTTGTATGTATGCTTGGGTGTATTTACGTATTCATTCATTCACAAGCGCACTGATGTACTTCAGCGTTAGATTAAGCTTCTGACTCAATCATGACTTTTTCTACTATTTGAATTCCTCTCTCATGAATAATAAACGAATGACAAACGGAGATAAGAGAGACGATTAAGATTAAATAAGTGTCGAATAAACTCCAAATGAAGCAATATCATTAATAAAGAAAGAAAGAAAAAAGACAGAACGAACTCCAAATCATCAAAAAGAAGAATCAAAACAAGATCGTAATCATTAGATTTATACGAAAACAGAGACCCCAAAAAAACAACAACAACATAAATGATAGTA
>NW_028234424.1:3442546-3445046 GCF_977035675.1 Penaeus japonicus
CAAGAAAATTCATGCAATGTGCCTTATCTTCATTTTCATTGTATCTTATCTTATGTGTCTTATCTTATCTTTTAATTTGACTCGAAAATGTTATCGAGACACTTTTTTTTCATATGTCTTAACTTCATCTTATCTTTATCGCCAGTATATTTTCTTCATCCAATGTATCTTAACAAAATCCAGTGTATTTTAACTTAATTCAATGTAACTTAAATTCATCCAACGTATCTTAACTTCATCCACTGTATTCTGTCTTCATCCAGTGTATCTTTTCGTTATCCACTTTATCTATTCTTCATCCATGTATCTTAACTTCATCCAGTGTATCTTATTTTCATCCACTGTATCTTAACTTCATCCAGAGTATCTTATCTTCATCCAGTGTATCTTATCTTCATCTACTGTATCTTAACTCCATCCAGTGTATCTTAACTTCATCCAGTGTATCTTAACTTCATCCAGTGTATCTTAACTTCATCCAGTGTATCTTATCTTCATCCAGTGTATCTTAACTTCATCCAGTGTATCTTATCTTCATCCAGTGTATCTTATCTTCATCCAGTGTATCTTATCTTCATCTACTATATCTTAACTTCATCCAGTGTATCTTATCTTCATCCAGTGTATCTTAACTCCATCCAGTGTATCTTAACTTCATCCAGTGTATCTTAACTTCATCCAGTGTATCTTAACTTCATCCAGTGTATCTTAACTTCATCCAGTGTATCTTATCTTCATCCAGTGTATCCTATCTTCATCCAGTGTATCTTATCTTCATCTACTATATCTTAACTTCATCCACTGTATCTTAACTTCATCCAGTGTATCTTAACTCCATCCAGTGTATCTTAACTTCATCCAGTGTATCTTAACTTCATCCAGTGTATCTTAACTTCATCCACTGTATCTTAACTTCATCCAGTGTATCTTAACTCCATCCAGTGTATCTTAACTTCATCCAGTGTATCTTAACTCCATCCAGTGTATCTTAACTTCATCCACTGTATCTTATCTTCATCCAGTGTATCTTATCTTCATTCACTGTATCTTATCTTCATCCACTGTATCTTAACTTCATCCACTGTATCTTATCTTCATCCAGTGTATCTTATCTTCATCCACTGTATCTTAACTTCATCCACTGTATCTTATCTTCATCCAGAGTATCTTATCTTCATCCAGTGTATCTTATCTTCATCCACTGTATCTTAACTTCATCCACTGTATCTTATCTTCATCCAGTGTATCTTATCTTCATCCAGTGTATCTTATCTTCATCCACTGTATCTTATCTTCATCCAGTGTATCTTATCTTCATCCACTGTATCTTATCTTCATCCAGTGTATCTTAACTTCATCCAGAGTATCTTATCTTCATCCAGTGTATCTTAACTTCATCCAGTGTATCTTATCTTCATCCAGTGTATCTTAACTTCATCCAGTGTATCTTATCTTCATCCAGTGTATCTTATCTTCATCCAGTGTATCTTATCTTCATCTACTATATCTTAACTTCATCCAGTGTATCTTATCTTCATCCAGTGTATCTTAACTCCATCCAGTGTATCTTAACTTCATCCAGTGTATCTTAACTTCATCCAGTGTATCTTAACTTCATCCAGTGTATCTTAACTTCATCCAGTGTATCTTATCTTCATCCAGTGTATCTTATCTTCATCCAGTGTATCTTATCTTCATCCAGTGTATCTTAACTTCATCCACTGTATCTTAACTTCATCCAGTGTATCTTAACTCCATCCAGTGTATCTTAACTTCATCCAGTGTATCTTAACTTCATCCACTGTATCTTAACTTCATCCAGTGTATCTTATCTTCATCCAGAGTATCTTAACTTCATCCAGAGTATCTTATCTTCATCCAGTGTATCTTATCTTCATCTACTGTATCTTAACTTCATCCACTGTATCTTAACTTCATCCAGTGTATCTTTTCTTCATCCAGTGTATCTTATCTTCATCCACTGTATCTTAACTTCATCCACTGTATCTTATTTTCATCCAGTGTATCTTATCTTCATCCAGAGTATCTTAACTTCATCCAGAGTATCTTATCTTCATCCAGTGTATCTTATCTTCATCTACTGTATCTTAACTTCATCCACTGTATCTTAACTTCATCCAGAGTATCTTATCTTCATCCAGTGTATCTTATCTTCATCAAGCGTATCTTAACGTCATCCAGTGTATCTTAACTTCATCCAGTGTATCTTATCTTCATCCAGTGTATCTTAACTTCATCCAGTGTATCTTATCTTCATCCAGTGTATCTTAACTTCATCCAGTGTATCTTAACTCCATCCAGTGTATCTTAACTTCATCCAGTGTATCTTAACTCCATCCAGTGTATCTTAACTTCATCCACTGTATCTTAACTTCATCCAGTGTATCTTATCTTCATCCAGTGTATCTTAACTCCATCCAGTGTATCTTAACTTCATCCAGTGTATCTTAACTTCATCCAGTGTATCTTATCTTCATCC
>NW_028234424.1:3450046-3462546 GCF_977035675.1 Penaeus japonicus
AGAGAGAAGGAGAGGGAAAGAGGTAGGAGGGTGAGGGTTCAAGAGGGAGAGGTAGATGGAGGGAAGAGGACGAGAGCGGAGAGCGAGAAGAAGAAGGAGATGAGATGAGACAGAGAGCTTGAGAGAGAGAGCAGACGACAGAGAGAGCCAGCGACATACAGCGAATGAGAGGGAGAAGAGAGAGACAGATAGAAAGAAAGAGACTGAGAGCGAGAAGAGAGCGCGAGAGGTGAATGAAATGAGAAGAGAGGAGAGAGGAGAGAGTGAGAAGAGAGAGAGAGAGATAGATAGATAGATAGATAGATAGAAGAGAGAGAGAGAGAGAGGAAGGGAAGATGATGGATTTGAGAGAGAGAGAGGCGAGGAGAGAGAGAGAGAAGAGAGAGAAGACCTTAGACAGACAGAGAGGCAGATACATAGACAAGAGGAAAGACAGAGATGAGAGAGAGACAGATAGAAAAAGAGGAGAGTAGAGAGAAGATGAGATTGAATTGAGCCTGATGGTAAGACTAGAGAGAAATGAGAAGATGATGTCTATGGAATTCTGGAGTACTCGAATTAAGGAGACGAGAAGAGACTGTAAGAGATGCTGACATGAGAGAAGAGAGAGAGAGACATGAGATGCAACATGACAGAGAGTAGAAGAGGAGAAGACAGACAGACAGACAGACAGACAGAGAGATTCAGACCATGACAAGGAGAGTGAGAGAAGATGCGAACCGACAAGAACAAATAATAGGACAAGATAGATAGATAGATAGATAGATAGAGAGAGAGAGAGAGAGAGAGAGAGAAATGAGTTCTTAATCTGTTAGAACTAATGACCCACACAAAATAGGTATGTGATAGCTGACACAGGGTTTATAAAATTCAGGTTTATTTCATAACGCAGAAAGTCTAGCGTTATGGTACACGATATATACACCATACACTGCAGCACAATAATCACAGTAATAAACACTATCACGACACGTATAAACAGGCGGAGAAATCAAGTGTCACCGGTAGCGCAGTCGATCCCGGTCTGTCTGTATGTTCCAGACATCCTGGTTACATGGAAGGGTTTCCCATCCGCGGTCCCCAGTAGTGGTTATGCGGGAAGGTAATCTGGAAGGTAAGGGAAGGCAGTCAAAGGTATTCAACTCTTTTAAGGGTCGACTTATTGGGGGAAGGAGAGAGTGAGTGAGGGAGGGCGAGAGAGAGAGAGAGAGAGAGAGTGAGGGAGAAAGAGTGAGGGAGAGAGAGAGAGAGAGAGATGTGATGATGACTAGAGTTTGAAAGAGATGGAGAGATGATGAGAGAGAGAGAGAGGAAGAGATTTGACGAGTAGAATGAGAGATGGACTGTGAGATGAAGAACCGAGGAGATTAAGAATTTAGATGTGAGGAGTAGATGAGAGGAAAGAGAAAGAAAGAGAGAAATAGAGAGAGAGAAAGAGAGAGAGAGATAAAAAAGAGAAAGAGAGAGAGAGAGCAAGAGAGAAAAAAGAGAAAGAGAGAGAGAAAGAGTGAAAGAGAAAGAGATAGATAGAGAGAGAGAATCTCAATGGACTCTACAATCACAAAAATAAAAATCTTAGAGAAATTTCAAGAAAGAACACTGACTTACGGACTGCCTAAGAAAGAAAGAAAGATAATCCTTATCTTATAGGCGTGGATATTGAATTGAAAAAATGTCTTAGATGTCTTATGTCTTATTCTAGTACCGGGATGTTGGATTCTTCATAATTTGTAGAAAAGACTATGTAAAAGAAATAAAAGGGGTGATAAGTAATCATAATAAGAATATGTAGATAAATGGAATGAAAATAAATGATAGAAATATGAGAAACTGCATTGATTATTGTCTCTGTTTTTCTGTGAGATTTTTTTTGGGGGGAGAAGGAAACACAAATTCATTTATTTTGTTCTATCTTCCTATTCTATTCGTCCCCTCTTCCTCGTTATCTAATTATCCTTTTACTCTTATCATCAACATTGTTATTATCATTATTTTTTTACAATTATTTAAATTATCCTTATTCTTATCATCAGTATTATTATCATTATTGTTATCATTATTATCATTACTCTCATATCATCATTAGCATAATCATTGGCATGATCATTAACATTATCAATACTATTACTACAATCATCATCATAATCAACATCATCCATATCATCATCGTTTTCATCATTACTTATCATTACTTATCATTGATATGATTATCATTATTACTATTACTATTATAATTATCATCTATTATTATTAACATCATCAATATCATCAATATCATCATTAATTTTATCATTAAAACCAGTATCATAATATTTTATCATTATCAATACTATCATTCCCATTGTTATCATCATCAATATCAGTATCCTCTTCATCATTATCATCACATCATTAGTAATAGTAGTGCATTTATTACTCTGATTATCCTTTTTATTGCTGTTGTTAGAAATGAATCTTATCCTACAGGAGCATGCAAAAGAAGTTACGTATTTAGTATCGTATTAAAAAGTCGAAACGGTAGACTGATATAAATTCTTTGATTTTTTTTTCAGAGCAAGAAAATAAAAAAGAAATAAATAAAGAAAGAAAAAGAGATAGAGTGAAATAAAATAGCGAACGATAAGGAACGTTCTCACAATATATATTTTACTGAAGGATCATAGTGCTTAAAGCAACAAGTCATACATCTGTAACATTAAAGAAAATTACATTAAAGATATAGTATAGTAAAGACTTTCAGTAAGAGGGATTGGTCTTTAAGTAATATAAAAGTAATCCATGTACAGGGAGTGAGGGACGGAGTGAGAAGGTAGGGAAGCGAAAGGGTGAAGGAAGGAAACGAGTAAGGGAAAGAAAGATGAGAGGGAATAAAAGATGGAGTTTTATCTCTTCCTTGGTTTATAGATAACATAGAAATAATCTTTGTAGAAGTAAAGGGAAATATTGATTACATTTCCACAATAGTATTCACCGTTAGAGGTTCAACAGAAGCGATCATATCCATACAAGCGAGAGCTTAGGGCCTCACGAAAACACGAAAATCATTTTCACTAAATATTTCCATCATCCTTTAAACACGCATCATAGTTATCTCAGAACGAATAACCGGCGGGAATATAGCGTGATGAGCAAAGTCCAAAACTACTATAGCTTAGCGGCTTGGCTACTAAGAGAACTGAATCTCGAATTTCAACACAGGAAATTGCAAGAAGGCTTTCGAATGTGTGTTGCACAGATCCAATAGTCTCTGCAGCAACGGCAAAATTTGCAAAGTTCAGTGACGCTGATCTTAACAGGAGGAGAAACGTTCATGCTGGATAACTTTGCCAAATCATGTAGTTCAGTTGGACAGGATTGAAAAATGAAATACGAAGGAAAACTTTTTTTTTTTTTTTTTTTTTTGACGGGCCAATCGAGATTTTTTTTTCTTTTAAGGATTGCTTACATTACTAATTTCTAGAGATCTTTTTGTTCTATCCGTTGAACTTTTAACTTTATTTTCTTTAATCTTTATTATCATTATTATCATCATCATCATCATCATCATCATCATCATCATCATCATCATCATCATCATCATCATCATCATCATCATCATTATTATTATTACTATTATTATTTCTTCTTTTACATTTCTATCCTTTCTTATCGATAACCTTTTCCTTTATGTCTCCCCTTAGTTGATTACGTAGTTTTCTAAGTACCTCTTCACACTGATATATCACTTGGTATCGTGTGCTTTTACATATTGTATTTACTTCCATTTACTCGCACTCTGTGAAGAATCATCGCTAGTCTTTATGATAATAATGATAATTACTTCAAGGTCTGGAATAGCCCGGTGGAAAAATCGAATCGGCTTTCACAAATCAGGAAGGTTACTGATTAAGATGTATTTCCTCTTAAAATAAACTAAGAGTGAAATACATCAATCGGTGGACTATCAACCCCCAAACATAATGCAATAGATTTCTACATACCATGACAATCCTCCAAGCAATCACTCACCTAAATGGCTGCAAGTGAAGAGAATCTCATCATGCAATGTTATACTTCACTGAATCGAGTATGTGTCGTTGTTGTTGATTATTTCTTATGTTGTTATTAGTCATTAATATTTTTATTATTATTCATTAAGTAGTATATATTATTATTATTATTATTATTATTAGTATTATTTTATTATTATTATTATTATCATATTATTATTATTATTGGTCTGTTTTATTATTCATTATATATACAGCTGTACGATCAATTATATTATCATTATTATCTTCAGTAGATAACTGCCAGATGGAGTGAGTATATTACGTAAGAAATTAACACTTCCTTATCCATACTGCCACTAGAGGGCCGTGCTAATACCATCTACCAAGAAAAATCTATAGCATGACAGACCTCCTGTGCAAAGAAGTGCTCAAGATGAAATAAGGTTTTGGTCATCTGTTTAATAGAGGATACAATGGTTTGTCTTTTTGTACCATGTTGATGGACTCATTTTCTAGAGGGACTTTCATTCCGCTCTCTTGCAAATATAATTGTAAGTCGATACTACGTAGTCATTATCTCTGGGAACAGGACTAATTTGCGTTTGAAGATAGCAAGAAAGCTTAAGTAACTGCAATTCTAATCTGTTATCCACGTTTTTACTGATCAGTATGATTTCTATAATTACTCGCGAAGAAGTAAAAGGGATGCTCATTACATGTTGTCAGCATTTTGTATGTATATTGATGTATTCTAAAAACTATCTTAAAAACTGTACTCAAATATTGTTTCCATGATAAATTAATGACGAAAGACATTCAACCAGTCAAATGATATTATATAATCAGTTAATGTGGTCATATGAAAATATCATCTACTACTTTAACATCATACCCGGTGCCTACAATAAAATAAGTCCAAAGAGATAAATGAATGTTTTAGATATATTTTATGGCGACTACTCAAGGCTCTGTTTCTTACTTAGTACTTTCTTATGCCTTCTTTGTGATTATACTTTTGTACATCGGTCATCTGCGTTGATTGTACATAAATCCGGAAGTTATATTTTGTATATTACTCTTGTTATTGGCACTTTCTTGTTGTTATTATTGTTTTTATTATCCATTACCACTACCACTTATTATTGTTACGGTTATCAGTGTTATTATCACCATCCTCATTATCGTTATCATTAGCATAATCACCGTCATCATAATCATCATCATCATCGCTCTCATTATCATTATTACCATCCTCATTATTATTACCATCATTATCATTACCAACATCACATTCAACATTACCATAATTCTCATTAGTATCCCTGACATCATCATAATTACCCTCATCATCATCATAACATTCACATAACAGGGAAAGGAAATCAATGTCTACCCTTTCATTAGCAAGAATATATATCCCAGCCACTTAACCCTGAAATCCCTATGCTAAAAGAACATGGACATCGCCACGGTGTCAAGGCAGAGGTTGAGGAAGTCGCCAAGAAGTTTTCTTCGAAGTTTGTGGAGTGAGTAGCTGAAACGAAGACAATTAGTGACAGGTGACAGGCTGTCAGAGTCAAGAGACGAGGAGTTTTTGGGTGTTTTTATTCGTCTTTTTTGAAGTTTACGCGAATAATGGAGGTCTTGTTTGAGTTATTGGTATGTTGCGTTTCAGGGAATGAAACTGATTAGGAAAATCTACTCTTGTGGGTTCGTTTGCGTGTTTTATGTGTGTGTTTGTGTGTGTGTGCGTGTGTGTTTTATTTTGTGTGTGGGTGTGTGTCTATGTTTTTTTATCATTACTTTAATTAAATTTATTTATTTATTTATTTATTTATTTATTCATTTATTTATTATTATTATTATTATTATTATTATTATTATTATTATTATTATTATTATTATTATTATTGTTGTTGTTGTTGTTGTTGTTATTATCATTATTATTATTATTATCATTATTACTACTATTATTATTAATATTATCATTATCATTATTATCATTATTATTATTCTTATCATTGTGTGTGAATGTGTGTATGTTTGTGTGTTTGTATGTTTGTATGTGTCTGTATGTGATATTAACTACGAAGAGAAGATATGACTAGATAATTATTTCTTAACATTAGAGATATCTAAAAAAAGAAAAAAAAAAAAAAAAAAGAAAAAGAGAGAAAGAAACATGGAAAAAAAAACATCTCAATAAACATCAATACTCAAAAACAACAACAACAAAAAAATCTCTTTTAACGACAATTCCTGAAAAGAAGAAGAAAAACAAAAAAAAAAAAACAAACAAACAAACAAACATATCTCAACACTAAACAGATACAATCGACAATCAGTTGCTCTCCTAACAGATTCCCTCCAATATTTTGATTATTTCATCATGTAAAAAAAAAAAAAAAAAAAAAAATCTCTGAATGTGAAACGAAACTTGCTCGAAAGCTTCCGTGTTTCCCGACCATTCCGGATCTAAAATGTATTCAACTTTCCCCTACGGCAAAATACCACACAGCAGGAAGCGACGGAAAAAAAATTTTGCTTTTGGAATTAAGCACTCTATTTTTTTTTTTTTTTTGAATGTATATTTTTATTTACTCATTCATTTTCTTTTTCTTTTTTTTCAACTTGTTTCCTTTTTTTCAGCATCTTTGTCCCCAAGGACACGAATTGGAAAGGAGGAAGTCTTTAACAAATATGGCCTGTTCTCTCTTTTTTTTTTCTCTCTCTCTCTCTCTCCTTCTCTCTCTGTCTCCCGCTCTTCCCCCCCCCCCCCTCTCTCTCTCTCTTTTCTTTTTTTTCTCTCTCTCTCTCTTTCTCTCTCTCTCTCTCTCTCCTTCTCTCTCTCTCTCCCTCTCCCTCTCTCTCTCTCTCTCTTTCTTTCTCCTTCTCTCTCTGTCTCCCGCTCTTCCCCCCCCCCTCTCTCTCTCTCTCTCTCTCTCTCTCTCTCTCTCTCTCTCTCTCTCTCTCTCTCTCTCTCTCTCTCTCTCTCTCTCTCTCTCTCTTTTATATTTATCTTTTATTCATTATTATTATGTTTTTTTACTATCTTTGTGTGAAACTTTGATACACAAGTATTTTCTTTTTCTAAATCTAGTTTCTGTATATTTAATTATTACAACGTTATAAATCATCTATCATTTCATATCTTCGTTTATTGTTGTTTATCATTATCATTATTGATACTAATTGTGTTTGTAACGATATTATTGTCACAATAATCATAATCATCATCAACCTTACAATTTTTTAAAATTTGCATTTGTATATATATTTACCTATACCTTTTTGCAAAATACTGAAGACAAGTCACAAGTAATTCTATCATCACCTGCCATTATAGTACTTGGCATATTTTTTTTATTTTGTTATTATTGATTCATCATTAGCATCTGAATTCATTCTGACATTGAACAAACGAACTAATTTCAAACAATCATTTATTTATTTTTTTATTTATTTATTTATTTATTTTTTTTTTTTTTTGGGGGGGGGTCCCGATGCCATGTCTGGGAGAACGCTTGAGTATATACTGTCGTGATGATGATGGTAATGATGATGATGATGATGGTAATGATGATGATGATGATGGTAATGATGATGATGATGATGGTAATGATGATGATGATGATGTTGGTAATGATGGTAATGATGGTAAGGATGATGATGACGATGAGGTGGTGGAGGAGAGGAAGAAGAGGATGATGAAGGAAAAGAAGAAGAAGAAAAAAATGAGGAGGAGAAGGAGGAGAAAAAGGAAACAGTTGTTATTTTACAGATAAATCCACGGAATTCTAAGTCTGGTTGATATCTAGACTGTTCCTGGGACACTTTAGTAGATTTTTTTTTTTTTTTTTACATCTCTGCCTTTGGAATTCGTTATGATTTTTTATATATTGATTTATACAAAGGCTAACATATGCGAAGGTTTCATGCTAAACAAGTTGTAAACAAAACAACGGAGAGGAAAGCAGGAAAACACTTGGATGTACCGAAGACCTTTTCATTATATTGCTTTTTTTTTGCATTTTGAAAAGGCCTTCGGCATATTCGTGCCTCACCTTTCGTTGTTTCGTGAACACACACCCACTCACGCAAACGCACGCACATAATAATGATGATAATGATTATGGTAACGATCAATGATAACAATGATGATACTGATAATGATTATTATAATGATGATCATAATATACAATGATAAAAACGATTTTAAATTATAATAATAATGATATCAATAATATCATCATTCGTTCCTCTATTGATTTGTCGATTATCTAAACATCGAACTTACAGTACAGGAGAACAGCCAATATGCAAAACTTGAGAAAACACTTTCAATGACTATTTCATTTCCTGGTTTTAGCTGAATTAATGATCCTAGAATTCGTTAATCTGATCAAATGTTTGCTTTCCCCTCAAATCTCTCTTTCTCTCTCTCTCTCGTTCTCTCTCTCATCTCCGGCCTCTCTGTTCTCTCTTCCTTTCTCTCTCTCTCTCATCTCCGGCCTCTCTGTTCTCTCTTCTTTTCTCTCTCTCTCTCTCTCTCTCTCTCTCTCTCTCTCTCTCTCTCCTCATCGTCCTCTCTCTCCATCTTCGGCTCTCTCTCTTATCTCGCTCCTCTCCGTCATCTCATCTCTCTCTCTTCCACCTCTCTCTCACTCCTCATCTTTCCCCCCCTCCCTCTCTCTCTCTCTCTCTCACTCTCTCTCTCTCTCACATCTCCGGCCTTTCTGTTCTCTCTTCCTTTCTCTCTGTCTCTGTCTCTCTCTCTCTCTCTCTCACATCTCCGGCCTTTCTGTTTTCTCTCTCTCTCTCTCTCTCTCTCTCTCTCTCTCTCTCTCTCTCTCTCTCTCTCTCTCTCTCTCTCTCTCTCTCTCTCGCTCCCTCTCTCTCTCTCTCTCTCCCTCTCTCACTCTCTCTCTCTCTCACATCTCCGGCCTTTCTGTTCTCTCTTCCTTTCTCTCTGTCTCTGTCTCTCTCTCTCTCTCTCTCACATCTCCGGCCTTTCTGTTTTCTCTCTCTCTCTCTCTCTCTCTCTCTCTCTCTCTCTCTCTCTCTCTCTCTCTCTCTCTCTCTCTCTCTCTCTCTCTCTCTCTCTCTCTCTCTCTCTCTCTCTCTCTCTCTCACACACACACACACATCTCCGACCTTTCTATTCTCTCTCTCTCTCATCTCCTGTCTCTCCCTCTCTCATCCCCAGCCTCTCTCTCTGAGTATATCTCTTCTGGTTGTCAAGGAGAGATCACTCACAGTTGCATACTGAAGAGAACCTTGAAACCGGTATACATTTTTGACTGGTTTATTAGCGTTTATAGACTTACATGGCATCTTTGTGCAGTAGTAGATGCGGTATGGCAGCGTGTGCCTGGGACGTCTTTTGCCATTGTGATCTCGTGACCTTCTCGGGTCAGGTTAGGAGCCAGGTCAGGTCCTGAACCGCAGGCGACAGGTCAGAAGGGAACTACTGGTGTGGCTGGTGGACTGAGAGTGAGAACGAGAGGTCAAGTAAAGCTGTAGCCTGACCTTCATGTTGACCTGGGTTTGCAAAAGAATCGTCACCCTATTTCCTCCAACCGCGTGGGAGGGGGGGGGGGGGATATTACCCGTGGGACAATGTCTGTTCTCCCAAGAGGTGGTTCGCCATTTTGGATTTGCCATTCATGACACATCTGACGCTCTCTCTCTCTCTCTCTCTCTCTCTCCCCCTCCCTCTCTTCTCCTCTTCCCTCCCTCCCTCCCTATCCCTCTCTCCCTCCCTCTCCCTCCCCTCTCTCTCCCTCTCCCTCCCATCCCTCTCTTCTCCCCATCCCCCCTCTCCCTCCCTCCCCATCCCTCCCTCCCTCCCTCTCCCTCCCTCCCACCCTCCCTCTCCCTCCCCTTCCCTCCCCCCCCTCCCTCTCTTCTCCTCTTCCCTCCCTCCCCCTCCCTCTCCCTCCCCTTCCCTCCCTCCTCCCTCTCTTCTCCCCATCCCTCCCCCTTTCTCTCTTTCTCACTCTCTTTCTTCCCAAAGATTTCTCGCCGTCAGATTAAACTCACGATGTTCCCAAATGTTTTCAAACTGGATTAAACTATAATATTTATGTCTCGACAGCGCGGCTTCCCTCCCCTTTTTCTCTCTGTGTTTCATCCTCCTTCACTCCTTCCCTCTTTCCTCTCTTTCCTTCGTCACTTCCTCCCTCCCCCTTTTCTCTCTGTGTTTCATCCTCCTTCACTCCTTCCCTCTTTCCTCTCTTTCCTTCGTCACTTCCTCCCTCCCCCTTTCTGTGTTTCATCCTCCTTCACTCCTTCCCTCTTTCCTTCGTCACTTCCTCAATCCTCTTTTTCTCTCTGTGTTCAATTCCTCCTTCACTCCTTCCCTCTTTCCTCTCTTTCCTTCGTCACTTCCTTCCTCCCTCTTTTCTCTCTGTGTTTCATCCTCCTTCACTCCTTCCCTCTTTCCTTCGTCACTTCCTTCCTCCCTCTTTTCTCTCTGTGTTTCATCCTCCTTCACTCCTTCCCTCTTTCCTTCGTCACTTCCTTCCTCCCTCTTTTCTCTCTGTGTTTCATCCTCCTTCACTCCTTCCCTCTTTCCTTCGTCACTTCCTTCCTCCCTCTTTTCTCTCTGTGTTTCATCCTCCTTCACTCCTTCCCTCTTTCCTCTCTTTCCTTCGTCACTTCCTCCCTCCCCCTTTCTGTGTTTCATCCTCCTTCACTCCTTCCCTCTTTCCTTCGTCACTTCCTCAATCCTCTTTTTCTCTCTGTGTTCCATCCTCCTTCACTCCTTCCCTCTTTCCTCTCTTTCCTTCGTCACTTCCTTCCTCCCTCTTTTCTCTCTGTGTTTCATCCTCCTTCACTCCTTCCCTCTTTCCTTCGTCACTTCCTTCCTCCCTCTTTTCTCTCTGTGTTTCATCCTCCTTCACTCCTTCCCTCTTTCCTCTCTTTCCTTCGTCACTTCCTTCCTCCTCTTTTTCTCTCTGTGTTTCATCCTCCTTCACTCCTTCCCTCTTTCCTCTCTTTCCTTCGTCACTTCCTCCCTCCCCCTTTTCTCTCTGTGTTTCATCCTCCTTCACTCCTTCCCTCTTTCCTCTCTTTCCTTCGTCTCTTCCTCTCTCCCTTTTTTCTCTCTGTGTTTCATCCTCTTTCACTCCTTCCCTCTTTCCCTCGTCTCTTCCTCTCTCCCTCTTTTCTCTCTCTGTTTCATCCTCCTTCACTCTTTCCCTCTTTCCTCCCTTTCCTTCGTCACTTCCTCCCTCACCCTTTTCTCTCTGTGTTTCATCCTCCTTCACTCCATCCCTCTTTCCTTCGTCACTTCCTCCCTCACCCTTTTCTCTCTGTGTTTCATCCTCCTTCACTCCATCCCTCTTTCCTTCGTCACTTCCTTCCTCCTCTTTTTCTCTCTGTGTTTCATCCTCCTTCACTCCTTCCCTCTTTCCTTCGTCTTTTCCTCTCTCCCTCTTTTTCTCTCTGTGTTTCATCCTCCTTCACTCCTTCCCTCTTTCCTTCGTCTTTTCCTCTCTCCCTCTTTTTCTCTCTGTGTTTCATCCTCCTTCACTCCTTCCCTCTTTCCTCTCTTTCCCTCGTCTCTTCCTCTCTCCCTCTTTTCTCTCTGTGTTTCATCCTCCTTCACTCCTTTCCTTTTTCTTACGTCACTTCCTCCCTCCCCCTTTTCTCTCTTTCTATTTCATCCTCCTTCACTCCTTCCCTCTTTCCTTCGTCACTTCCTTCCTCATCTTTTTCTCTCTGTGTTTCATCCTCCTTCACTCCTTCCCTCTTTCCTTCGTCACTTCCTTCCTCATCTTTTTGTCTCTGTGTTTCATCCTCCTTCACTCCTTCCCTATTTCCTCCCTTTCCTACGTCTCTTCCTCTCTCCCTCTTTTCTCTCTGTGTTTCATTCTCCTTCACTCCTTCCCTTTTTCTTACGTCACTTCCTCCCTCCCCCTTTTCTCTCTCTCTGTTTCATCCTCCTTCGCTACTTCCCGCTTTCTTTCCCTTCCTATGTCATTTCCTCTCCTTTCTTGTTCACTCCTTTGATTTCTTCTTTCGTTCCTTTTCTATATCATTCCTTACCTTTCCTCTATTCTCTTCTTTGTTTCCCTCCTTCTCTACCTCCTCCTTCCCTTCACTCCCTCCCTCACTCCTTCTCCTTCTTCCCTCCCCTTCATCCATCCTTAAATCCCCTCCCTCCCTTTCTTCCTTCTTACCCTCCTTCACTTCTTCTTTCCTTCACTACCTCCCTTACTCCTTCGCCTCCTTCACTTTTTCTTTCCTTCACTACCTCCCTTACTCCTTCGCCTCCTTCCATCCCTCCTTAACCCCCTTCCCTCATTCTCTTCCTTCCTTCCTTCTTACCCTCCTTCCCTTCTTTCCTTCTTTCACTCCCCCATAACTTTTCCTCTTTCTCTTCTTCCTCCTCGTCCTCTTCTTTCCTTCACTTCCTCCCTCACTCCACCTCCTCCTTCGCCCCCGGTGGAGAAAAGAGGATGGAGGAGGGAACAAAGGAGAAGGAGGAGGACCTGGAAGAAG
>NW_028234424.1:3475046-3477546 GCF_977035675.1 Penaeus japonicus
ACTCTCTCCCTCCCTCCCTCCCTCCCTCCCTCCCATTCCATCACCACCCACTCTCTCCTACTCCCTCCCTCCCTCCCTCCCATTCCATCACCACCCACTCTCTCCCTCCCTCCCTCCCTCCCTCCCTCCCATTCCATCACCACCCACTCTCTCCTACTCCCTCCCTCCCATTCCACCACCACCCACTCTCTCCCTCCCTCCCTCCCTCCCTCCCTCCCTCCCTCCCATTCCACCACCACCCACTCTCTCTCTCCCTCCCTCCCTCCCTCCCTCCCTCCCAATCCACCACCACCCACTCTCTCCTACTCCCTCCCTCCCTCCCTCACTCCCATTCCACCACCACCCACTCTCTCCTACTCCCTCCCTCCCTCCCTCACTCCCATTCCACCTCCACCCACTCTCTCCTACTCCCTCCCTCCCTCCCTCCCTCCCATTCCACCTCCACCCACTCTCTCCCTCCCTCCCTCCCTCCCTCCCTCCCTCCCATTCCACCTCCACCCACTCTCTCCCTCCCTCCCTCCCTCCCTCCCATTCCACCACCACCCACTCTCTCCTACTCCCTCCCTCCCTCCCTCCCTCCCATTCCACCTCCACCCACTCTCTCCCTCCCTCCCTCCCTCCCTCCCTCCCATTCCACCACCACCCACTCTCTCCTACTCCCTCCCTCCCTCCCTCCCTCCCATTTCATCACCACCCACTCTCTCCTACTCCCTCCCTCCCTCCCTCCCATTCCATCACCACCCACTCTCTCCCTCCCTCCCTCCCTCCCTCCCTCCCACCCCACCTCCACCCCCTCTCCCCCCCTCCCTCCCTCCCACTCCACCACCACCCACCCTCTCCCTCCCTCCCTCCCTCCCTCCCTCCCTCCCTCCCATTCCACCACCACCCACTCTCTCCTACTCCCTCCCTCCCTCCCTCCCTCCCATTCCACCACCACCCACTCTCTCCTACTCCCTCCCTCCCTCTCTCCCTCCCATTCCACCACCAGCCACTCTCTCCTACTCCCTCCCTCCCTCCCTCCCTCCCCTTCCACCCCCCCCCCCCCTCTCCTCCTCCCTCCCTCCCTCCCTCCCTCCCATTCCACCTCCACCCACTCTCTCCCACTCCCTCCCTCCCTCCCTCCCTCCCATTCCACCTCCACCCACTCTCTCCCTCCCTCCCTCCCTCCCTCCCAATCCACCACCACCCACTCTCTCCTACTCCCTCCCTCCCTCCCTCCCTCCCATCCCACCTCCACCCCCTCTCCCACCCCCTCCCTCCCTCCCTCCCTCCCTACCATTCCACCTCCACCCACTCCCTCCCTCCCTCCCTCCCTCTCTCCCACTCCACCCCCACCCACTCTCTCCCACTCCCTCCCTCCCTCCCTCCCTCCCATCCCACCTCCACCCACTCTCTCCCTCCCTCCCTCCCTCCCATTCCACCTCCACCCACTCTCTCCCTCCCTCCCTCCCTCCCTCCCATTCCACCACCACCCACTCTCTCCTACTCCCTCCCTCCCTCCCTCACTCCCATTCCACCACCACCCACTCTCTCCTACTCCCTCCCTCTCTCCCTCCCTCCCTCTCTCTTTACCCATTCCACCTCCACCCACTCGCTATTCTGGCCGCTCCCTCCCTCCCGCCCCTCCCCTCCTTCCACCACCACCCTCTCTCGTCTCTTCTCCTACTCCCGCCCTCCCTACTCCCGCAAGGATCCCATTCCACCACTCTCCCTCCCTCTCCCTCTTACTTTCTCCCTCCCTCTCTCCCTCCCGACCCTCCTCCCATTCCACCACCACCCACTCTCTCCTACTTCCCTCCCTCCTTCCCTACTCCCACTCCCATTCCACCACCACCCACTCTCTCCTACTCCCCTCTCTCCCTCCCTCAAGACCTCCCTTCCCACCTCCCACCCTCTCTCCTACTCCGCAAAGCTCCCTCCTCCTACTCCCTTATCCACCACCACCACCACATCCCTCTCTCCACGCAGTATCCCTCCCTACCTTTCCGTCAACTCCCTCCCTCCCATTCCACCACCACCCACTCTCTCCTACTCCCTCCCTCCCTCCCTCTCTCCCTCCCTCCCTCCCATTCCACCACCCAAATATACTCTCTCCACTCCCTCCCTCCTCTCCTCTCCATCCCTCCCCTCAAAGACCATTCCACCACCACCCACGCTCCTCCGACCCCTCCCTCTTCTTCCTCCTCCCTCCCTCCCAATCCACACCACCTCCCCACTCTCTCCTACTCCCCTGCCTCTCCCCTCTCACCCTCCCCTCCCCTTCTCACCTACCACACCCATCTCTCTAATTCGACTCCCTCCCTCTGTCCTTTCCCGAGTCAACCAGGACCACAAATAACTCTCCTAAGCTGATAGTCCGTCCCCTCATCCCTCCGAACTAACACTCACGCTTACCATTCCCTAATAACATTCACCCTACTTCCTCAACTCCCTCCCTCTGGAATCGTTCATTCCTCATATCTATAACTATATGAAGCTGTGATAGATCCGTCCTCTCAAT
>NW_028234424.1:3495046-3497546 GCF_977035675.1 Penaeus japonicus
GGAGAGACGAGAGATGAGAGGAGAGAAGAGAGAGAGAGAGAGAGAGAGAGAGAGAGAGAGAGAGAGATGGAGAGAAGAGAGAGAGGGAGAGAGATTAAGTGAGACACACACACAACACACACTCACTCACACCACACACACACACACACAACACACACACACACACACACACACACACATATATATATATACATATAAATATATATATATATATATATATATTATATATATATATATATATATTATATATAATATATATATATACATACATATATATATATATATATATATATATATATATATATATATATATATATTATATATATATATTATATATATATACATACACATATACCCAGATATATATACATATATTTTTGTATACATACATTCATATTTATAAATTTATCTATCTCTACCTGTGTCACACACAAGTTGCTCTCACTTCCATCCAACATCAATCAATCAATTTAGACAAGAGAAAGAAATGGCTATTCGGTACTGATCCCTTCCCGAAGATTTGCATAGCCAATTAATTGATACGGGAAATTTAGTCAGATCCTCGGATTGATAGCATTCCTCAGATTCATGCCGGGAAATGACTGTTTTCGGTCTCTCACTCTCTTGTTTTCTTATTTTTTTTATTTTTTTTTATTATTATTTTTTTATTGTGTTTGGTGCTTAAGAGAGAAAGAGAGAGAGGGAGGGAGGGAAGGAGGGAGAGAGGGAGGGAGGGAAGGAGGGAGGGAGAGAGAGAGAGAGAGAGAGAGAGAGAGAGAGAGAGAGAGAGAGAGAGAGAGAGAGAGAGAGAGAGAGGGAGAGAGAGAGAGAGAGAGAGAGAGAGAGAGAGAGAGAGAGAGAGAGGGAGAGAGAGAGGCGTGGGATGGAGGGAAAGGGGGAGAAGAGAGAGAGAAAGAGAGAGAGAGAGAGAGAGAGAGAGAGAGAGAGAGAGAGAGAGAGAGAGAGAGAGAGAGAGAGAGAGAGAGAGAGAGAGAGAGAGAGAGAGAGAGAGAGAGAGAGAGAGAAAGAGAGGAAGAAAAGAAAGAAAAAAAAAGAAAGAAAAGAGAGAGAGAGAGAGAGAGAGGAGAGAGAGAGAGAGATGAGAGGAGAGAGAGGGTGTGAGAGAGAGGGAGAGAGAGAGAGGGAGACGATGGAGGAGAGAGCAGAGTGTGAATGGGAGAGAGAGAGGGAGAGAGAGAGAGAGAGAGTGAGACGGAGAGAGACAAAAGAGAGAGAGAGAGAGAAGAGGAGTGAGTGAGAGAGGAGGAAGACAGACATACCAAGACAGAGACAGAGGTGACCGAGACAGGAGGGAAAGAAAAGGGGGAGGGACAGAGACAGAGGACAAGAGACAGAAACAGAGGAGAAAGAAAAGACAGAGAGGAAAGAGAGGAAAGGAGAGAGAAGAGAGAACAAGAAAGAAGGAAAAAGACTACATTACAAGAAGGACAAAAGCAGAAAAGAAGAGATTGGAAGCGATGTGGGCTGAGGGTGTAGACGTGAGTCATGGTTGATGTAGTTTGGGCAGCGTGCAAATGTGGGTTGTTGTTTTTTAGCTAGTGGTAGGCGGGGGGGGTGTGTTGGGTGACTTCGCTTAGGTTTGGGTACTGGGGGGAGTGTGTGGGTGGGTGTGGGTGTTTGTGTGTGTGTGTGTGTGTGTGTGTGAAGTGTGTTTGTTGTGTGTGTGTGAGTGGTGTGGTGTGTTTCGTGAGTCTGAGTGGTGGGGGGGGGGGGAGGGAGTGTTGGTCTATATCAAATATATCTGTATAAATTATATATAATCATATCTATATATATATCTATATCTATATAAATATATATATATATATAATCACATATATCTATATAATATATCTATGGTGTGTGTGTGTTTGTGGTGATAGAGTGTGTGTGTGTTTGAGAGAGTGAGTTTGAGTGTGACTTCTATCTCTTGACTGGGGGTGGGGGGTGGTGGGCGGGGGGGGGGGGGGGGTGGGGGGGGGGGTGTGTGGTGAGTGAAGATTTTGTGATTGTTTTTTTGTGATTTATAGTGTGTTGAGAGTTAGTTGGAGTATTGATATGTTGTGATGGATTTTTTTTGGGTTAGGGGATAGGGTTTAGTTTTGTATGATATAGTTATATATATTTGGTTATTGATAGAATTTTATATTTATATATAGGATATATATAGATATATAGATATAATATATACAAACACACACACTCTCAAACCACACACACACAAAAACAACACACACACACACCACAACACACACCACACACAATCACACCACACACACACACACAAAGTTATATATACTGCTTATATATAGATTTTTTATTTATATAGATATGTATATTTATTATAGGATTTATATTTAAGATATATATATATACCACACTCACAACACAAAACACTCACACACACACAACACACAACACAATCACAAACACACACACTCTCACCTTAACACACACAAAATCCACACATGTATGTGTGGGGTTTGTATAGAGTTATATA
>NW_028234424.1:3517546-3520046 GCF_977035675.1 Penaeus japonicus
CTCTTTCTGCAAGAATCCTTCGCAACTCGTTCTGCAAGAATCCTTCACAACTCGTTCTGCAAGAATCCTTCACAACTCGTTCTACAAGAATCCTTCACAACTCTTTCTGCAAGAATCCTTCCCAACTCGTTCTACAAGAATCCTTCACAACTCGTTCTGCAAGAATCCTTCACAACTCGTTCTGCAAGAATCCTTCACACCTTGTTCTGCAAGAATCCCTCACAACTCTTTCTGCAAGAATCCTTCACAGTAACAGGGGAATAGTAGGGACGAATTTATAATAACGAACAGATGAATGAATGAATTAAAAGCAGCTGAATGAAGAAGCGCTGTAACATCTGTATCTGTGATAAGGACTGTCAGTAGAGCTTAATACTCTTCCTTCTTATGCAGGTTTCTGGAATGTTCTCGTGGCTGTGTCCTCTGAATAAGGATGGGTAAATTGTGTCTGAGGATGAGTAAATGAAAAGGCCCTTGGGTATATTCGAAAGAGGAGGGTTTATTCTCAAACAAAAAAGGGAATGACTGTATGAGGGTGTGTCTTCGAATGCCTGGCGCTTGGACATGGCTAAGACATACATATAACTGGTTAAAGTAGTAAAATGTAAGAAAAAGGAGAGAGTAAAACGTCATATAAAGCAGGAATCAATAATCAAATACTATATATATAGCATTATCAACATCAAAATAAACCCAAAAAGTACGTAAATGACAATACAACCGTGTTAAGAAAAAAAAAAAAAATAATAAAAAAATGATTAAACACTAGTCGACAAATAACTCGAGGCTCGGTGGAGGGTGAGGCGAGGTGAGATGGGGGAGAGGGGAAGCTCCTAACGATCATGTATGCTCGCAGTTTTACAACGAATGAAAAAACAACAACAACAAACAAACTAATCCCAATCGCACCTCCATATCCGATAAAACGACGTGCAAATATCGCAACACGTTTCGCGTCCCTTCGGCTAAACAAGCGAGATTAGCATCGAGGTGCATATCTCTCTCGCTTTCTCTGACGCAGATAAACGTGTCGACTCAGATAACACGACCAAGTGAAGGGACTGCTCTCTTGGCTCTGCAGGCCAGAAGGACGACCTGCAATTTAGAATTTCTCCCTGGCGTTGTGTTGCAGGGGCTGTGATTGCTTGCCTGTGGTGCGCTGATATATTTATTTATCCATTTTTCTTTGTTTAGGTCTGTATGATTTCGAAGTATTGTAAAGATGATTATCTATTTGTGTATAAGTGTGTGTGTGTGTGTGTGTGTGTGTGTGTGTGTGTGTGTGTGTGTCTGGGTGTGTGTGTTTGTGTGTTTGTATGTGTGTGTCTGTATGTGTTTGTATGTGTGCGTGTGCGCGATTCCGAAGGTGAGAAAGTGAAAAAAAAAATCGTATATTCACTCCCAAACCAAGGAAATGTTTGCACTTCAGAGGAAAGCTCCAAAAGTATAAAGTCTACGGGAATTAAACATTTTCTTCTGTGTTACAAAGAAATCACACTCTCACCAACGTATCTATCTATCTGTATAAACACACACACACACAAATATCCCACTCAGACAGCTCGGAAACCTCTCATGAGGTTTTTGAATAGATGGGGTTCTAGAGTCCCTTTAGCCTCAAGTTCTCCTCGATCACTCCTCCTCTGACGAAAAAGACCAGCTCTGAGGTGGACTTATGAGTAAACTGACTCATTCCACCACCAACTGACTCTTCCTCTCCTCGGGGCTACTCCTAACAGCACCCGATGTTCCCCTTTCTTTCATACTGCATATAGACTCGAGCGGTCTTGGTGTTGAACTTGTGTTACTCAAGGACGAGAGCTGCCATCCTCATTCGTCCAAAATACTGAGGATCTCGAGGGTGGAGGTGCTACGACCTCGACCGATTCGTCTGCAACCTGTGGTATATCGCCGCTGAAAAAAAAAAAAAAAAAATTAAAAAAAAAAAAAAAAAAAAAAAAAAAAAAAAAAAAAAAACAGCCAAATTAGAGAGAGAGAGAGAGAGAGAGAGAGAGAGAGAGAGAGAGAGAGAGAGAGAGAGAGAGAGAGAGAGAGAGAGAGAGAGAGAGAGAGAGAAAACAGACAAGCATGATTTTCTTCCAGCTATTGCCTAAGACGTTGGTCTCTGAAGGCTCCAAGAAGGCCTGTAAATAAGGGTAAGCAGGCCGGCAGTAGCTCTATCCTACCGACCTCTCAGCTGTGACACTTTGACGAATTGTCAAGTGTGTGTTATGGTAAGCGGAATGTTTGATTTCCTTATTTATCGTATTTACAAGGCTATTGTTGGTGTTTATTCATGTTTGTGTTATGTGTCTTTTGTGTTATGCTTTTGGGTTATCTTTGTGAGTTTTCAGTGTTGGTAATGGGTCAGTTTAGATAAACAAGAATAATACATTGCTTAATAATGTTTTTTTTTTTCTTTTAATTAAATTGATCAAAATACAAGAATTTATGAAATAAAGTGAGTAAGTCTACAGTATGATGACTTAAAGCGATTTAA
>NW_028234424.1:3536004-3538504 GCF_977035675.1 Penaeus japonicus
CTATATATATATATACACATTAACACACACAACCACACACACACACTACACACACCACACACACACACACATACCACACACATACTCACATATAATATAAATTAATATATAATATATAGTTACTATATATATATATTTATATCATATATTATATATATATATATATCCCATGTATACCTACATGTGTGTTACACCACCACCCTTCACGTTTATGGAACACAAAACAAACAAAATAACCAAAAGCCTAAAAACACAAGATCCCAAACACTTATTAGTAGAAAGTGCCTCTACAAAGGGGGGAGAATTACGGCCTCTTGTACCCACCCCTTTCAATCCATGTCTCTTGGGACACTTAAGGACACTTGCTGCAAAAAATCTGAATATAATTATAGCTAATGAAGGAGACAAATCATTAGTGTGGTAGAATAACACTTGTTGTGGTTGTTTTCAAAGTCGGTATTTGTCGAGATTAGTTAATATTATTGGCATCCGTTTATTGTTTTTTTATATAGTTGTTATGGGATCATTATTATCATTATTATCATTAAAGTTTGTATTAATACCGTTATCATGTTATTTATTTTTCTTTAATTAGTATTGTTGTTGTATTGTCATTATTGTTGTTAGTTGCGTTATCATTCTTTTGCTGCTATTTTCGTTATTGATTAATTTTAATGACTTTATTTATATCTTGCCATTAGCATTTCATTATCAATTATCCTCATCTTTAATCATTTTTTATACTGACGTCATCATTATCCACTTAATACCATTGTATTTTTATCACCATATTGTTATCATCATTATCATTATCATTATTATCATTATTTGTTATTATTTCATCATCGCAAATTATCATTATTATCGATTATCATGAATGTTTCTTTTATGATTATCAATATTGCTATCGATGATTATTATTATCATTATCATCATTCTCCATCTAATGATGATATCATCATTATTATCAATATTATCATTATCATTCTCAACACTATTCTCTTCATTATCAACAATAATTCTACCAGCAATAGTTCCAATAATAGCAGTAATAATAGCAGTAGTAGTTGTTGTAATATCTTTTGATCATAATTTTGATCATTATCCTCAGTAATGTTATGTTTCTTTTTTTATCATCACTAACATTTCAATCACCATCATCATCATCATCATCTTCATCATCATCACCGTCATCGTCCTCAATACTATCAATATCATCATTATCATTATTGCTATTATGATTTCCATAACAAACACCATTAGTATCCGTAATAATGAGGATTATTCTTATAAATTATAAATATTCTTATTGTCGCTGTTGTTATTGATGCAATTGCTATAATCATTATCATTTTCGAATATTTATCAACATTATCATCTTCATTATCACTGTTACTATTTATATCATTATAATTATTATCATTATATTTTTTTGATCAACATTATCATTATCATCATTATTCCCAATATCATGATTTTGTTGTTACCTTTTCTCTCATTACTTTTTATTTCATTTTCATTATCATTATCATTATTTTTACTATTATCATTATCATTAATATCTTTATTATCATTTTCATCACATTATTGTTATTGTTATTATCATTATTATTACTATTGTTATTATTATCATTATCATAATTATTACCATTATCATGATCAATGCTATCATCATTATCTTTATTAACACTATTGTTGTTATCCTCATTATCCCCATTACCATTATTATCATTATTGCTATTCTAACATCCCTATCATCATCATTATCATCATTATTGCTATTACCATAATCATCAGTATTATTGTGATCCTTCCTATCATTCCTATCACTATTCCTATCATCATTAATCCAGCTACCATTGCAAATTCTATCAATACAAGTATAATCAACTGTTTCGTGATCATCATCATTTCCATTCCCAAATAACAGACAAACGGCAAAGGGCTGCACCACATTCATAAATTATGGGGTGTGGAGGGGGTAGGTGGGGGGGTGGGGGGAGGTTTCAGATCATGTGCACCATGAATCATGCACAAAGACTACTCGATGGATTTGACTGGTAACCCCATTAACGCCTTGTTGTCTCTTTCATTGATGTTGTTATTGAATATCCTTTGATCTCCTCCAATGGGCGTGATATACATAGAAACATATTGTATATATATATACATATATATATATATATATATAGAATTTATATATATAAATATATATCATAGTATATATATAATATATAAATATAGTATTTTTTTTTTTTTTTTTTTTTTTTTTTTTTTTTTTTTTCTTCTTTCCTTTCTTTCTTTTTTTCAGGAATTGCTGGGTTTCTTTGCAAGATGGTGCAGGTGGTGCTTGTGACGCGTTCGTAATTGTGGGAGTTATGGTGGTATTGGTTGTAGGGGTGGTGTTCATCGTTCTGCTGGTGTTGATGATGATGATGATGATGAGGAGGAGGAGGAGGAGGATAATGGTGATGATGATGTTGATGATGATGGTGGTGAT
>NW_028234424.1:3546004-3548504 GCF_977035675.1 Penaeus japonicus
TCCCTCCTTTCCTTGTTTCTTCCCTCCCTCCCCAAACCCTGACATAGAAAATAACTCCAATCTTCCCTGTACACAAATAGCAGGTGTTCGTGTCAGATGTATATGCAGTCAACAACACATACGCACACGTACAAAGACACATATATGATCGTACTCACGCACACACAAATACACACGCACACACACAGTCACACAAACACACGCACACACACGCACACACACATTCTTACAATCCCACTCGTATGTCTTCTTCACTTCCTAATTCACTCTTTTAGACATTTATTATGGTCTTAATTCGTCAGCTGTTTCTCAAAGGTCAATAAAGTCAACACAGAGAGCAACTGTCACGTGACCTAAAGCAACTAAAGATTACGTAATCCTGTGTGGTATTCCGTAACTATTATCGTAATCGTTATCAATTAAATTATACAACTACTGTTACTGCTATATTTTTTTTTTAGGGTTTGGCATTTTATTTTTTTCATATTTTTTATTATGTTTGGATTTTGTTTTTGGATTTTGCCTTTAGAAAGAGAGATAGAAGAGAGGGGGAATAAGAAATATGGAATATAAGAAAAGGTAAATTATTATTTACCGTGATTGTAGTTATCAATGTCATAATATATGCGATAAAAGTTGTGTGCGTTTCTGTTGCTTTTATCAATATTATCATTATCATTTTTCTATAACCATTGTTGAATATCTAATCATTGTGACCTTATTAATTGTTACTATTGTTATCATCATCATTACTCATCATCTTTGTTATCGTTATTAGAATTGTGTGTGTGTGTGTGTGTGTGTGTGTGTGTGTGTGTATGTGTGTATGTGTGTGTGTGTGTGTGTGTGTGTGTGTGTGTGTGCCTGTGCTTGTGCCTGTGTCTGTACCTATGCCTGTACCTGTATCTGTCTATGTCTATGTCTATGTCTATACCTGTGCAAGTATATGTATATGTATGTGTATGTCTGTTTTTCCACGTATACAAACACCCATACGCTCTTAATTAAAATCGCTTATATGAATCCACCTGCACACAAACACGCACACACGAACGCACGATCCGAAGCCTTTGCAAAGACGAACCTCGAAGAGTCCTTGCAACAGCAGAAAGGCGGAACATCGGAATCAAAAGAAAAGCAAGCCGTTGTGTCGCTTCCGTCTCGGGTGTTGTCACGCTCTCCTCTTCTGTCTCTCTCTGTCTGTCTCTCTCGCTCTCCCACGGATCTTCTTCTCCCACGCAACATCTAAAGGACAAGGAGGAGAGGCGGCAGAATTCCCATTTCCCTTCGTTAACTGGGAGAGAATCAAAGGCTTGCATTGTGGAGAAACAAAGATCTTTCCGGAGTGGGGAGAAGGGGGGGAGGGGGTGGGGTTGTTTGTTCTTGGTTGGGTGAGGGCGTGTAGGGAGGAGGGGGAGGGAGAGGGAGAAGGGATTTCGGCGGAGCCCTACCGTCTTCCGGAGAGGGTGGTATCAAGGGGTACAGAGATATATACGCAATATAATATAAATGCTCGTTCGGTCGTGGTGCGTCGGGGGGGGACCTGGGGGGGGTGTGTGTGTGTGGGGGGGGGGGGGGGGGGAGGGGGGGGGGGGGGGGGGGGGAGGGGGCGTGGAATAAAAACGGAAGAGATAGAGAGATGGAGGAGAGAGTGACGAGAAAAGGAGGAGAGAAAAAAAATTTTTTTTTCCTTTCTCCATTCATGTAAAGACGCGGAAAGCGAATAAAGAAACAGGAAGACCTAGACAAAAGGCGTAGCAAGAAAGGAGAGAGAGAAAAGGGAAAAGAGAAATAGAAAATAGAGGAGAGAGTGACGAGAAAAGGAGGAAGAGAGAAAACCATGTTTTTCCTTTCTCCGTTCACAGAAAGACAGACAGACACGGAGAGCGAATAAAGAGAGGAACAAGACAAGACCAAAGCCGTAGCAAAAGAGGAGGGAGAGAGAAAAGGGAAAAGAGGAGAAGAGAGGAAAGAAAATCCCCCCCCCCAATCATCTCCCCCCCACCAGAAATCCCTCCCCCACCCCCACCCCCCCACCGACCCCAGACCACCCCCCCCCCCCCCCCCCACGTGCCCACCCCACGACACCCTTCCCCCGAGCCCAGTGCCCAACACCCCCCCCAACTCCACCCGCCAGCCGGGACCCAGACCCCTCCAGTTAATATGCATCCTTTTTGTATATATTCATACCCCAGTTTGTGGGTCTCTAATACGGGTGACATGCACTTGTTAATTTTCCGGAAATTGCTTCAGACTTAATTAGGCACAAATATTCACTAACTCCAACGAGAAACATAATTCTAAAAGCAAAATACTATATATTTCATAATATGGAGTTATGTCAATTTTCGTTATCGAGCTAGCAGCTGTTTTCCTTTGTGATGTTTCGTTTGGCATATTATCTTTGCTTGAATAATGATGAATAATGTTATGCAAAATAGTTATGCAACACTAATAACCGTAATAATGATTAGCTATCCATATAATCATTACGACATAC
>NW_028234424.1:3556004-3558504 GCF_977035675.1 Penaeus japonicus
GTGCATCCCTGTTGACAGCCCATCACTTCGCAACGCACTCAGTTCTGTATGGAGACAAGTTTTATTTTGAGATGTGTTCAGGAGCGAGTGAAAAAAAAAAAAAAAAAAAAAAAAAAAAAAAAAAAAAAAAACAAAGAAGCAAAGCAGAAGCCCCAAGGTTTCTTTTGAAGTAAAACAAAGCGCGAGCTGGTGTTTCATCTATCTATTAAGAGCCAAAATAGACAAGCAACACTACAGCCTGAGAGCAGGAGGTGAAGTCAACAAGGTACAACAGGGTCACGGCGAAACGAGGTCATTGACCACTACTTTCTTTCCTCATACTTCCGACTAACAAGGATGGTTATCTTTACCGTTAATCTATCAGAAAGGGCAATTATATTTACAAAACCAGTATGAATCAGTCACACCAAAGTCATCCGTGGGCGTTATCTATTCAAGTGCTTTGCCGTAGCTCTGATGTGAGGAGTTTTAAAGAGTTTTAATTTTTTTAAAGAAAACCCTAGGGTGTAGTTTGAAGTCTTGCCCGGATCCCATATGCTCATTGCTCATTTCTTTAAGTATCTTTGTCATTGTTGTTTTTGTTCTTGATTTTTGGTGGTTTTGTTTTGCTATTGATGTTCAAGATATATATGTTTTTCATTATTATCATCGTTTTGTTGGTATTATCATTATTATTATAATTTTTGTTATTGTTTTTATAATGTTTCATGCTGAGAGAGAGAGAGAGAGAGAGAGAGAGAGAGAGAGAGAGAGAGAGAGAGAGAGAGAGAGAGAGGAGAAAGAAAAGAAAGAGAGAGAAAGAGAAGAGAAAGAGAAGAGAAAGAGAGAGAGAGAGAGAGAGAGAGATAAAGAGAGGGAGAGAAAAATATAAGAGAAAGAAGAGAGAGAGAGAGAGAGAGAAAGAGAAAGGAGAAAGAGAAGAGAAAGAAAGCACAGGACACGAGCGAGGGAGGATAGGGAAGAGAAGGAAAAAGAAAGAAGGAAAGAGGAAAGAGAGAAAGGAGAAAGAGAAGAGAAAGAACAGACGAGCGAGAAAGAGAAAGAGAAAGATAAAGAAAAGAGAGAGACACAGAGAGAGAGAGCAAAAGATACTGAAATAAAGTCACAGACAAAACTAAAAAAAGAGAGCGAGGAGAAGGGAAAAGAGAGAGAGAGCAAAAGAGAAAAGAGAGAGAGAGAATGAGAGAGAGAAAGGCACAAAGGCAGTTCTTCCTCCAGGTCGACACAACAACCCCATGAGGTTAGAGCGAGTCTTTGTCAGCACCGGAACGCAAGACTTCATATCTGTAATGGAAGCAAGTGTACAAACCCGTTCTTCCCGATTACCCCCTCGCTCGCTCTCTCTCGCTCTCGCTCTTTCTCTCTCTCACTCTCTCGCTCGCTCGCGCTCTATCTCTCTAGCTCTTTCTCTCTCTCGCTCTCGCTCTTTCTCTCTCTCACTCTCTCGCTCGCTCGCTCTCGCTCTCTCTCTCTCTCTATCAATCTATCTATCTCTCTCTCTCTCGCTCTTTCTCTCTCTCACTCTCTCGCTCGCTCTCTCACTCTCTCTCTCTTACTCACTCTCTCTTTCTCTCTCTCTCTCTCTCTCTCTCTCTCGCTCTTTCTCTCTCTCACTCTCTCGCTCGCTCGCTTTCTCTCTCTGTCTCTCTCTCTTTTTCTCTCTCTCTCTCGCTTTTTCTCTCACTCTCTCTTACTCTCTCTCTTACTCTCTCTTTTACTCTCTCTCTCTCTCTCTCTCTATTTATCTATCTGTCTATCTATCTCTCTTCCTTTCTCTCGCTCTCTCTCTCTCTCTCGCTCTTTCTCTCTCTCTCTCTCTCTTTCTCTCTCTCTCTCTCTCTCCCTCTCTCTCTCTCTCTCTGTCTCTGCGTCTCTCTCGCTCTCTCTCTTCTTCTTCTTCTTCTTCTTCTTCTTAAGGGAAGGTGTTTACTTTTTATTCTTACGCATGTTATCCGTTATTCTTAGATAGTATATATAAATATCTATATATATATTTATATATACGTATAATATATATATTATATATATATAATATATATATGTATAATATATATATGATATATATATATATGTATATAAATATAATATATATATATATATATATATATATATAATATGTTATATATATATATAATAATCTTTATATATATATATATATATATTATATATAATAATATAATATATCTAGTATATATATATATATATATTATATATATATATATATTTATATATTATATATATAAATAATATTAAATATATAAATATATATATAATATATAAATATATTATATATATATAAGTATTTGGCTTTGTTCTTTGTCTGTTTCTTTCCTCTGTCAATTTATTTCTCTTTTGGCGTGTTTGCATTTTTTTTCTCTCTCTCTTTTTGTTTTGTAGATATTTTGGTATTGATTGTATTATTTTCCTTTTTTTTCTATCTCTCTTTTGTTCTTTTCTATTCAATTTCGTCTGCTTTTTATTTTCGTATTTCCTTCTTTTT
>NW_028234424.1:3563440-3565940 GCF_977035675.1 Penaeus japonicus
CTACGGCTTTGGTCTTGTCTTGTTCCTCTCTTTATTCGCTCTCCGTGTCTGTCTGTCTTTCTATGAACGGAGAGAGGAAAAACATGTTTTTTCTCTCCTCCTCCTTTTCTCGTCACTCTCTCATCCTTTTTCTCTTTCTCTTTTCCCTTTTCTCTCTCTCCTTTCTTGCTACTCTCGATCTTTTGTCTAACGCGTGATGCAGCTAACGGGGAGCACGTACGTGCACTTTTTCTAATCTTTTTTTTTCTTTTTTCTTTTTTCCTTCCTGTTGTTCTCTCTTTCTTTAAATAAATTTTCGCTATCTGCGTCTTTACATGAATGGAGAGAGGAAAAAACATTTTTTTTTCTCCTTTCCTATTCTCGTCACTCTCTCTTCCATCTCTCTATCTCTTCCGTTTTTATTCCACGCCCCCCTCCCCCTCCCCCCACACACACACCCCAGCCCCCGACAGAGCATTGCGTATCATCTCTGTACCCCTTGATACCACCCTCTCCCCTCTCCCCTCTCCCTCTCCCCTCCCCCTCCTCCATCTACCTCTCCCTCCCACCCCCTCACCCCCCCTCACCCCCCCCCAAACCCCCCTCTTCTCCCCACTCCGGAAAGATCTTTGTTTCTCCACAATGCAAGCCTTTGATTCTCTCCCAGTTAACGAAGGGAATTCTGCCGCCTCCTTGTCTGTTGCGTGGGAGAGACACAACGGCTTTTGATTCCGATGTTCCGCCTTTCTGCTGTTGCAAGGACTCTTCGAGGTTCGTCTTTGCAAAGGGTTCGGATAGTGCGTTCGTGTGTGTTTGTGTGCAGGTGGATTCATATAAGCGATTTTAATTAAGAGCGCATGGATGTTTGTATGCGTGGAAAAACATACATACACATACATATACATGTACTTGCACAGGTATAGACATAGACATAGACATAAACAGATACAGGTACAGGCATAGGTACAGACACAGGCACAAGCACAGGCACACACACACACACACACACAATTCTAATAACGACAACAAAGATGATACTTAGAGTAATGATGATGATAACAATGGTAACAATTAATATGGTCACAATGATTAGATATTCAACAATGGTTATAGAAAAATGACAATGATAATATTGATAAAAGCAACAGAAACGCACACAACTTTTATCGCATATATAATGACATTGATAACTACAATCACGGTAAATAATAATTTACCTTTTCTTATATTCCATATTTCTTATTCCCCCTCTCTTCTATCTCTCTTTCTAAAGGCAAAATATGAAAATGCCAAACCTAAAAATATAACAGTAATTGATAACGATAATAGTTACGGAATACCACGCAAGATTACGTAAACTTTAGTGGCTTTAGGTCACGTGACAGTTGCTTTCTGTGTTGACTTTATTGACCTTTGAGAAACAGCTGACGAATTAAGACCATAATAAATGTCTAAAAGAGTGAATTAGGAAGTGAAGAAGACATACGAGTGGGGTTGTAAGAATGTGTGTGTGCGTGTGTGTGTGTGTGTTTGTGTGACTGTGTGTAATTGTATGTATTTGTGTGTGCGTGAGTACGATCATATATGTGTCTTTGTACGTGTGCGTATGTGCTGTTGACTGCATATACATCTGACACGAACACCTGCTATTTGTGTACAGGGATGATTGGTAGGGTTAGGGCGGGAGGGAAGAGAGAGGGAAGGAGGGAAGAAAGAGGGATGGAGGGAAGAGAGAGGGAAGGAGGGAAGAGAGAGGGATGGAGGGAAGAGAGAGGGAAGGAGGGAAGAGAGAGGGAAGGAGGGAAGAGAGAGGGAAGGAGGGAAGAGAGAGGGAAGGAGGGAAGAGAGAGGGAAGGAGGGAAGAGAGAGGGAAGGAAGGAATCCCTAAGGAAGAAGGGAAAGTTTAAGGAGGGAGGGAAGGTCTAAGGAGGGAGAGAAGGAATAGGGAGAGAGGAAAGGGCTAAGGAGGGAGAGGAGGAGTAAGGAGGGAGGGAAGGAAGGGCTAAGAAGAGAAGGAGGGAATAACTCAGAGGGGGAGCGAATAACTCGGGAGAAAGAGAAGGAGTAAGAAGGGAGAGAAGGAAGGAGGGAATAGCTCAGAAGGGAGGGAATAACTCAGGAGAAAGAGAAGGAGTAAGAAGGGAGAGAAGGAAGGAGGGAATAGCTCAGGGAGAAGGGAATAACTCAGGAGAGAGAGAAGGAGTAAGAAGGGAGAGAAGGAAGGAGGGAATAGCTCAGGGAGAAGGGAATAACTCAGGAGAGAGAGAAGGAGTAAGAAGGGAGAGAAGAACTAGGAGGGAATAGCTTCATGGAGAAGGGATAACTCAGAGAGCGAGAAGGAGTAAGAAGGGAGAGAAAGTGAAGGAGGAATAGCTCAGGGAGAAGGGAAATAACTCAGAGAGAGAGGAGTAAGAAGGGCGAGAAGGAAGGAGGGATATACTCATGGAGAGGGAAAAACTCATGAAGGAGAGAAGGAGTAAGAAGGGAGAGAAGGAAGGAGGGAATAGCTCAGGGAGAAGTG
>NW_028234424.1:3583440-3590940 GCF_977035675.1 Penaeus japonicus
TATAGATATTTTTTTATATATATATATATATTACTTTAAATGATAGAAAATATTGATGACAATGTTATGATACGGATATAGATATGCAATTATCTGATTTCTTTTTTCTATATATTCTTTTCTAAACAAACTTAAGCACACGGACACATACATGGACAAGACATGCATAAACGCACAAATACTGAGCCATCTACAGTATAGCCATATATACATAAAATACACACCTTATCCTATAGACACAAAATATGTGTTCACTCTATGCCCAGGAAAATTATTGCCACGTCAAACACTTACATGACATCATAAATATATCAATTAAGCAATCTACAAGAACTTCAAAGCTGCTTTAGAAGACACACACACACACACACACACACACACACACACACACACACACACACACAAAAAAAAAAAAAAAAAAAAAAAAAAAAAAAAAAATCAAAGAAAGTAGTTTCCCAGAGTGGAAGACAAAGGTGTTGGGAACTAGAAGCGCCCGTTTTGTTCAGCCGCTGAGAAACTTTTTGAAGTTTTCTGTATCGCAGGAGATATTGTGGAGGCTAACTTTAAATTCCTTTGGTAAATTTCCAGAAATATGACTTTTTCTCCGCCCTTCTTCTTCCCCCTCCTCCTCCCCCTCCTCCTATTCCCCTTCCCACTTCTCCTCTGCCCCCTCCGTCCTCCATCCTGCCCCTCTTCCTCCTTTCTGTCCCTCCCTCTTCCCCCTCCCCCCATCCCCATCAGTCCTTCACCCTCCCCCCCCCCCTTTCCTGCCCCGATCCAGCAGAAACTTATTAAAAGCTTGAGAGAATTTGGTTGCTTGATGGTGTATAATGAATAAGAAGGGGGGGGGGAGGGGAGGGGAGGTGCGAGAATGGATAGTGAGGGTAGGGATCGAGGGGAGGGGGAGGGGGAGGGGGGTAGGAGGATAGGCTAAATTGGGATGGATGGATAGATGGATGGGGGGGGGGGGAGGGGGAGTAAAACATTATAATCAACCAGAAAATATTAATAAATCACCGTAACGTAAGGATACCGCTTATCTTATGCAGCACTGGTGTTGCATTTCATCAGCATAACTCCCTGTTAACGTTAAACATGCATAACGCTACGTCTCGTTCCCGTAACACATCGTCAAATGCTGTATCGTTAAAGACCATTTACGTAACGTATCCCGGCGAGTAATTAAGGTCGCAAATCCTTAACAATCATTAATATAACAGCGCCATGGTTGTTTTAACCGCTTGCTCCTCGGCGGCGCATGAGATTATCGGCATTCTGGGTAATTGAAACGAGAGAGAAAGAGTGAGAGAGAGAGAGAGAGAGAGAGAGAGAGAGAGAGAGAGAGAGAGAGAGAGAGAGAGAGAGAGAGAGAGAGAGAGAGAGAGAGAGAGAGAGAGAGAGAGAGAGAGAAGAGAGAGCCAGACAGAAGAGAGAGAGAGAGAGGAGTGAGAGAGAAAGAGAGAGAGGAGAGAGAAGAAGAGAGAGAGAGTGACAGAGAGAAGAGAGAGAGAGAGAGAGAGAAGAGAGAGAGAGAGAGAAGAAAGAGAGTGACGAGAAGAGAGGAGAGTAAGAGAGAGAGAGAAGAGAGAGATGAGAGAAGAGAGAGAAGAGACGAGAGAGAGAGAAGAGACTGGTGAAGAGAGAGAGTGTGATGAGAGAGAGAAGAGAGAGTGAGATGCGTGAGAGATGAACTAGATCAGGGGATGAGCCGCGAGGAGAGATGTGCGGAGAGAAGAGCCAGAGCAGACGCTCGAGCGCGCGCTCTGATCTCGCGCGAGAGAGAGGAAGAGCTCGCGCGATCGCGCGCCTTCGCTCTCTCGCGCGCTCGCGCGCGCGCGCGCTCGGTCTCTCTCGCTCGCTCTCTCTCTCGCGCTCCGTCTCGCGCTCGCGCGCTCTCGCGCGCCGAGCGAGAGAGCACACACACATCACACACTACCACACACACACACACACACACACACAACCCCACAACACACACACACACAATATTGATATATATAATATATTACTAAAAATATATCTCTATATATTTATTTATATACTATATATTATATATATATATATATTATGTGTGGAAGTGTGCTGTGTGTGTGTGTGGTGTGTGTGTGTGTGTGTGTGTTTGTGTACAAATATACATACATACATACATACATACATACATACATACATATATATATATATATATATAATATATATATATATATATAAATATATATGTATATATAATGTGGATAAAATGTATATATATATGTTAATAATATATATATATATGTAATATATATTTATATAAATATATATATATATAATATATATATATATATATATATATATATATATATATATATATATATATACATATATATAATATATATATATATATAATATATATATATATATTATATGTAAATATATATATATATATATATATATATATAAAAAATCCATATATATACTATGTATATATGTGGTGTGAGTGTTATCCATGTATGTGTGTGTGTGTTTATATATATATATATATATATATATATATATATATATATATATATATATATATATATATATGTATATGTACACATACACACGCACACATATGTATGTTTGTGTGTGTGTTTGTGTGTGTGTGTGTATATGTGTGTGCGTATGTATATATGTAAGTAGAGAGAGAAAGAGAGAAAGAGAGAGTCTGACAGACAGACAGAAAGACAGATCTTTCTCATAGACTTGCATAACACTCACGAAATGAAAATCTTGATAGCTATATCATATTCAGAACATGATTACCATAACCACCGTTATTAACAGCCATGCTAAAAACACTCACCTCTCTATCCCCCCCCCCCCCCCCCCCCCCCCCACCCCCCCCCCCACGCCCCCACCCCAACCCAACCACACACCCCCACACCCCCCCCCACCCCCACCCCCCCCACCCCACCCCCCCCCCCCCCCCCCATCCCCCCCCCCCCCCCCCCCCCCCCGCACCACCCCCCCCCCCACCCCCCCCCCCCCTCCCCCCACCACCCCCCCCCCCCCCCACAACCCCCCACCCCCCTCCCTCCCCCTCCCCCCCCCCCCCCCCCCCCCTCCCCCCCCCCCCCCCGCCCCCCCCCCCGCCCCCCCCCCTCCCCCCCTCAACCCCCATCTACTTAAGTTTTCCTCCATTGATGTTGAATTTCAGAGATGATTGGGTGTCTTAAAGGAGGGTTGATAAGATGCAGAAAGGCTGTGGTTTTATAATGATTTTTTTTTCTTTTTTTTTCTAATTTTTTGGGGGTCTGAACTTTTTACTTTCTTTTTTTATATTTTATTCTTTCAGCTCTATGGACTGATTCATTTGTCTATCTATTGATTTTCTTTATCTTTTTTTCTTTCCTCTTCTTTTAGTAATCATCATTATCTTGATTATCACTTTTTTCATTATTTTCATTACGTAACTAACAATACCTCTTTGTTTATTCTTTGTTCTTCCTCCTCGCTACCTCGTCTTCCAGCTCCCCCTCTTGCTCTTCCTCTTCCCTTTCTTTTCACTTTTCTCTTTCTCTTTTTTTTTTTTTCTCTTTCTCATCTATCTTCCTCCGCCTTCCGGAACATCTTCTTCTTCCTCCACTTCCATTCCTTCCTCCATTTTTTCTACTTCCTATTCCTACACCTTCCTTCCCCTGCTCCTTTTCTTCCTCCTCATCTACCCCCCTTTTCTAATTTTTATTCCTCTTACGCTACTTACCCTTCCTCCTCCACTTTCCTTCCTACTTCTCTTATCCTTCCTCCTCCACTTTCCTTCTCCTCCTTCTCCTTCTTCTTCCTTCCTCCTCCTCAACATCCTTCTCTTTCTTCCTCTTCCTGTCCCTTCCTTCTCATCTTCTCTTCCTCTTCGTCCTCTACCTCCTTTTCCTCTTCTTATTCTTCCTCTTCCACCTTCCTTCCCCTCTCCCTCCTCTTCTACCTCCTCCACCTTCCCTCCCCTCCTTCACCTTCCTTCGCCTCCCCCTCTTCTTCCTCTTCCTCTGCCTTCCTTCTCATCCTCTACCTTCCTTCCCCTCCTTCTCTTCCTCCTTTCCTCTTCTTATTCTTCATCTTCCACCTTCCTTCCCCTCTCCCTCCTCTTCTACCTCCTCCACCTTTCTTCCCCTCCTCCACCTTCCTTTTCCTTCTCCACCTTTCTTCCCTTCCTCCACCTTCCTTCCCCTCCCCCTCTTCTTCCTCTTCCTTTACCTCCTTCTCTTTCTCATTTCCATCATCGTCATCATCATCATTATAATCCCCCCCCCCCGCCCTTCTCCTCCTCACTCGGGACTAAGGAAGCCCTTCACTATAGTCCCGAGAGGCACAGATCGAGTCAGAGAGCCGTCCCAAAAGGGCTGTTGATCGTGCAAGGTTGCAAGCCTGAAAATCCAAGACGGGAATGCATAACCCTGCCATTGCAAGGACGTTGAAGTGGCGACGTCGCTCAGGTAACGGTAGTCCAGTGGAATGCATTATTTTCCTCTCCATTTCTTGTGTTGTTATGTAGTTTGTAAGGATATGTCTTGCGTTTAGTGCCCCTTTGTGGATGAATTTGTGTGAAATACGTTTATATATATATATATATATATATATATATATATATATATATATATATATTATTACTTTTTTATTTTACTTTATGATTAATTGTCGCAAGAAAAATAAAGATACAGACTATCTTTTTTTTTTTTTTTTTTTTTTTTTTAATGCCTCGTTTTATTACAAGGGTGTAGGTGTCTTCGTTTCTGTTCTTATAAATTTTAAACTCAAATCTGACTTTCTGATGCCGGGTAGTTTCTGAATTTAGTTACTCTCCATAAATTAATATTTTTTTCTCTCCGGCCTAGGTATATAAATATATATATATATATATATATATATATATATATATATATATATATAATATATATATATATATATATATGGTATATATATATATATATATATATCTATATAATATATATATATATATGTATGCATATATATATATATATATAATATATATATATATATATATATATATATATAATATATATATATGTTTTTTTCTGTAAGTAAAATAGCCTTTGTATGTCGTCTCACAAACTTTATTTTTTTCATAAGACAATACTCAGAAATTTATCTTCCTCAGCGAGAGGACGAGAGAAAGTGAGAATATGAATGTGTGTGTGTGTTTGCATGTGTGTATGTGTGTTTGCATGTGTGTATGTTTGTTTGCATGTGTATATGTTTGTTTGCATGTGTGTATGTATGTCTGCGTGTGTGTATGTTTGTTTGCATTTGTGTATGTATGTTTGCGTTTCTGTATGTTTGTTTGCATGTGTGTATGTTTGTTTGCATGTGTGTATGTATGTTTGCATGTGTGTATGTATGTTTGCATGTGTGTATGTGTGTTTCTAGTCAGACGAGATATGTTGTTGTTGATTTCACTACGCAATAAAATTCTATCTTTAACTATTCTTCACTATCAACCAACTGAAACCTGCTTTTTTCTCAACACTTTCTTAGAAGAATAGATTTTCCCCTTTATCTTTTCTGAGTAACGTCTAGCATGAATGTAAATCTGAAAAAAGGTATATAGGAGAGTGGAAAATTCGTTCTCGTTCTGCTCGTATCTTTAGTAATATACTCAGCACATAATATAAAGAGTAGATTATCTCCGTGTCTGAATCAAGTCCTCTCTTGTAGACACACATACCTCACCCCTACACACACATATAAAAGCACTTCCCTACCCCCCGCCTACATACACCCACCCACACACACACAAACACACCCCTCCCCCAACACACACATATATACACCCCCCTCCCCCCAACACACACAAATATATACACCCCCTCCCCCAACACACATATATATACACACCCCCCTCCCCCAACACACACATATATATACACCCCCCTCCCCCCAACACACACAAATATATACACCCCCTCCCCCAACACACACACATATATACACCCCCTCCCCCTCCCCACTTTAACACACGCAATCCTATCTTCGTCGCAATCCAAATCAACTCCTCCTTTTATTAACCACCTAACTCCTCATTGCCCAGCATCAGATCCCCTTCATTCCTCATTTATCTCATCTCCTTCCATCCACAACATCCTTATCTCCAAATATCCTTGAGGAAGTGTTTCTCTCACGCCCTCTTTGCTCCTTTACGTCACCTCATTAAACCCACTTTAGTTCAGTCACTCTTAATTTTTTTTCTTTTTTTTTCTTGAGGAGAAAGAGAGAGAGAGATAAAGATAGATAGATAGAGAGAGAGAGAGAGAGAGAGAGAGAGAGAGAGAGAGAGAGAGAGAGAGAGAGAGAGAGAGAGAGAAAGAAAGAGAAGAAAGAGGAGAGAGAGAGAGAGAGAGAGAGAGAGAGAGAGAGAGAAAGAGAGAGAAAGAAGAGAGAGAGAAAGAAAGAAGAGAGAGAGAAAGAGAAAGAGAGAGAGAGAGAGAGAGAGAGAGAGAGAGAGAGAAGAGAGAAAGAAAGGAGAGAGAGAGAGAGAGAGAGAGAGAGAGAGAGAGAGAGAGAGAGAGAGAGAGAGAGAGAGAGAGAGAGAGAGAGAGAGGGAGGGAGAGAGAGAGAGAGAGAGAGGGAGAGAGAGAGAGAGAGAGAGAGAGAGAGAGAGAGGGAGAGAGAGAGAGAGAGAGAGAGAGAGAGAGAAAGAAAGAGAGAGAGGGTTCGTATCAAAGTCAATTATGATCCTTTTTATTTTATGATTGTTATTATTGCTACTAGTTGCTAGTGTTGTTATATTGTTGGTATTACTACCGTAGTAATGGTATTGCTAATAATAGTGATGATGATGATTATAGTAATGATACTATTGATAATGATTATGATAATTATGATGATGTAAAAATTATCATTAAAATTATTATCAGACACACAAACACACATAAACATTCTCACTCTCACACACACTAACAGTTCATATAACAAGAAAAGAAAATACAATAAATAAGGACAAAAAACAAAAGATTACAGTTCATCAAACAAACATTTATATATAATTGCGTTTTGTATCAGGAAATGTACTGTGTGATGCATGTCTTGTTTCCTTTCCTTGTTTTATAAAGAGAATATCATAATTTAATGGAAACATTTTAGTACGGATGTCAGTTCAAGAAATACAAACTGGGTGAATGTAAGTCCTTTTCATCTGCTGTGAGACATCTGGCATCAGCGTAGTTGTAATCCTATCAGATTCCTGGCGCAGTCTCTCTGTCCCTCTCTCTGTTTCTCTGTGCCCCCCCCCCCCTCTCTCTCTCTCTCTTTCTCTCTCTCTCTCTCTCTCTCTCTCTCTCTCTCTCTATATATATATATATATATATATATATATATATATATATATATATATATATATATATATATGAAATTCATCAACACTCTTCCGTGTTGATGAATGGCAGATAAACCTACTATACACAAAATAGATTTATTGAAAATGAGACGACAGTTTCAAGATCCATCTGGATCCCATCTTCAGGTTTGAGG
>NW_028234424.1:3603440-3610940 GCF_977035675.1 Penaeus japonicus
AAGAACACACACACACCCACACACACACACACACACACAAAGTCCCCTCATATTCCTCTTTTCAAAAATGAGTCAAATGAATCTCTTATATCCTTCTGGCAACGACCAAACAGGAAAATCATCTTACAATATCCTGAATAGCGTTAAAAAAAAAAAATCCCCAGCATCCTTGTTTCAGCAACAACAACAAAAATAATCTCCCTATTTCCTGGTAAAAAGGAAAAAAATAATAATCTCCCTATTTCCTGGTAAAAAGGAAAAGAAAAATAATATGTTTCCTGGTAAAAAGGAAAAGAAAAATAATATGTTTCCTGGTAAAAAAGGAAAAGAAAAATCTAGATCCCTCCTTTTTAACAAACATACAACAAAATTCACTTCCCGTTTTCTATACCTAGAAGTAAACGCATTACAAATCAAACTCAATTTTCAATTTATACTCCTTCTGAACACACACCAATATTTGCAACATACTAAAACTCAAACTCAGTTAAAAACAGCAGTAACATCTACAACATTCTACAAGCTCCTACCACGTTAATCAAGTTCTTAAAACAATATCAAAACGACCTTAAACGGAAACGTTGTAGCTTTGATTAATATATGGAGAAGTGTGTTGTGTTTTGTGTTTCTCGGAAAGATATCCCTATAGCTGTGTATGTTGTTAGGGGGGATATTATAATTATTGATATTATTTGAATAATTTTTGTTACTATACTATTATCACTACTTCAACTATCGTTATTATTTCTACTTGTGTCAATAAGATGATTGTTTTGCTGTTATTATCATCATTATTGTTATTATTATTATCATTTCTGTTTTTGTTATTATTATCAATATTGTCATTATTTTTATCGTTATTCATAAGATTGCTATATTAACTATTAATTTCATTACCATTATCATTCTCATTGCCATTATATATGTATCAATATTATCACTATTAGTATATCTATTTCCATCATTATCATTATTATCATAATCATCATATTCATTGTTTTCATATTCAACATTATTACCATTATCATTATCATCATTACTATTACCACCATTATTATTATTATTACGATCATCATAAATATCATCGATACTATTACTATTAACATTATCATCATTCCTATTATTAATTTGATTATAATAATTATCATTATTATCAATTGCTATCATTATTATCATTATCATTATCAAATTGTTATCATTATTATCATTATCATTATTATTATTATAATTATCAAATCGTTATCATTATTATTATCATCATCATCATTATTATTATCATCATCATCATTATTACAATTATGCTTTTTATCATCGTTTCATCGATACCATTATCATCATTAGCATTGTCGTTATTATTACCATGAGTAGAGTATTATAAATGCTACTATCATCATTGGTATTATCAACAATGTCATGATTGTTATTATCATCATCATTATATATATATAATTATTGTTACTACTGTATTTGTTATTGTTATTATCATTGCTATTGGTTATCATCATAATTTTCATTATTATGGGTATCATCACTATCATCATTAGTATTTTTATTATCACTATTATTATATATAATTTTTAAGATCATTATTGTGATTGTTATCATTATCGTTATTGCTATTACTACCATTGCTGTTAATACTATTATTAGCATCATTGTCATTGTTTTTCTTATTGTGATTGTCATTAATATCATACTGTTACTACAACTATTATTATTTTCACTATTGCTAACTATGATCATCATTATCATTGTTATTATAATTGCTTCCATATTCAGTTGATTATATTTTACTTTATCAATCGTTGTTTTCTTTCCATCCTTATCACTTTTATCAACATTTGCATTATCAGGAGTAGCATTATCATCATTTTAATTATTGATATTAACAATAGTATTAGCATCGTCATCAAGGCAAGTCTGTTATACCGTTGACAGTGATGATGCTAATGATTGCAATGATTATTTTTTTCTATCATTATCATTATTGACAATCATGGCATTAATAAGGATGATAAATGAATGATGACAGTTAGAATTATGATGATGATCATTATAATAATGATAATAATGATCATGATAGTGAAGATAATGATACTTATGATAATGGTGATATTGATAATAATAATTATGATGATGTTGATGATGATAATGATAATAACAACAGTGATAATGTAATGATGATGATGACAATAACAATAAAGTTAATGATAGTAACAGCAAAAACAATATTAATGATGATAGTAATGACATTGACGATAAAGATGATAATGGTAATAATGATGACGTTGATAAGTATACACCTTTTGCTATCATCATAACTATTATTATTTTAATTTCTATTATCACCATCATTATCATTAGTAGTAGCATCATCATTATTATCCCCATTATCACAAATTTGTTAATGTATTAACAATTGCAGTAATAATAGCATTATCATTATCAACATCACTATCTTTTCAAGATATAATAGTGATATTGTCACTAATACTGTATTTTTTTTTTCTTCTTCTTCTCATTACTGTTATCATAACTATTATTAACATCACCATCAACACCACCATCACTAACATCACCATCAACACCACCATCACTAACATCACCATCAACACCACCATCACTAACATCACCATCAACATGAAACGTTTTAACAAGTAAAGCATTCTTGATTCTATCCCTTTCGTAAACGCAGCATTACAAGTATACTATAAAGTAGAAAAAAAGAATGAGGTTTAATGAGAAGTATGTTATTAAAGCACAAGGTCTGCTCAGCGTCGAGTCAGAGAGGAAAAGAGGATTATGGTGCTCTGGTGTTCTTCTTATATACGTAAGAGGTTTTTGATATTCACTGCTTTCTTCATATTTTGAAATGATGTAAGATATATTTTTGTTGTTACGGTACAAGTACCTCGTGCACTGCATCGTTAAATGCGCGGATTTGCATATAGTTATGCTTAGGTTTGTATGTATATATGAAAATTGGATTACATTCTGCATATTTAGTTACATTACGTTTGGACAAGTTACCAACATGCTGTACCTTCGTATCTATGTCATTTTTGAAGAACATGTTGACTTTAGGAGGTGGAATATCAATGTTAATTATCTATACACTTAAATTAAGGATTATAGCATATTTTATGCAAGCTAACCTACGTTATAAAAACCATACGTGGCTGAATGAATATGACTGTATTATATACTGAGTTGGCAATTTGTAAATATTGAATTACTACGCTATTTCAGATGTGTATTTCATGCTGTTGCCTGACTGTTAAAAATCTAGAATCTTGAACGCTCCCTATTTATTTATTATTTTTTATTTATTTATTTATTTATTTATTTATTTTTTTTTTTATTTTTTTTTTTTTTTGTTCCTTGAGGATGGGTCTGTATACTGTTCTTATATAAAGTCGCACGTCTATGATTTCCATATTTGAATGAGTCATACTTGGACTGTTGTATTGAAATCTCAGATAATGTGCCGATTCACCGCTGCTGTTATATGTGTATTTGTTATATATCATATTTAAGTGTTTAAGATGAGAATTCAATACTGGTATTTATCTCTTCTATGTATGGAATTTAAGATACTCTCTTGTATTTGCAAGCTGCGAGTAAATATAAATTCCATTTCACTATTTTTAAAACTTGTTTTGATCCTATAGTTTACAAAACTTTTTGATCCTATAGTTTACAGAACTTGAAAATGATAGCACAACTTTTTCTTGGATATTTACGAAAAGATACATTTCATTGATATGTTTGATGTGTAGCAAGCGCTGGTTCCATGTTGCATTTATGGATTATTTAAATATTTCATAGTATATTTCGAATGATATCATATTGATATTTGTATGTTTATTTCTAGTACTCGCCTCACACCAGTACTTGAATAATATAAAAAACAACAACATTTTCTGTCTCATGCTTCACATTTTCCCGGAAATCTATACTTGGAATCCCTTGATAACAACACACTCTATTGCGCTATACGTGGCTTGCAAAATCATTTTTTTTTTTTTTTTGTCTAATATCATCTCAAATAGGATATTGAACTGACATTCAGAGAAAGATCTGACATTCTCTCGTGCCTTTGGGTTATAGAAACACAAGAGAGATGTTTGTCTTATTAGTGTCGTATCGTTTTCCTGAACTCATCCTCCAAGTCCTACAGGAGATTGTAGGATCGTAAATCCTCTTATATATGTGTACCTACATCAATTGCAAGAGATACTGAGATATCTTTTTTTTATAGACGATTTATCAAAATAAGATATAGAGAGATACAAAATGAGGTCCTTGAAGACTTTTTTTTTCTATTTGTCCAATGTATGTCAATATGAACCAAGAATACGAGGATGGGGGGTGTGGGAGGGGGAGGGGGAGGGGGGGGGAGACCCAAGCTTTAAGAACAAGTTATTGGGGAAAGAGAACGTTTGATATTCTCTTTGAGTTTTGCATAAAGTATTCGATGATTTACTTATCTAATCAGATATTTATCAATGAATTTGCATATCTATATAAAGTATTTGTATAAGTGAATGAATACCTGTTCTTTCGTTGATTTGAAAAGCCTTTTTTTTTTTTTTTTTTTTTTTTTTAGTCGCTACGTAAACCATCGTTATCATATTTTTTTTAATTAATCACCAGAATCAGGATGCAAATGTTACATAATGAATGTGATTCTCAGACAACCTCTGCCAACATTACCCACATCATCAGGATCTTCCAACATCCGCCCTTTCACACAGATTAAGTTTGTGGTAATGTTGAGTGTCAAATGATGAAAAAGTTGCATAAAACGTCAGGTTCATTGTTCACTGTTGATTTGCAATATTGAGATCTGTTCAAGGGGCAGCGTAGTTTGGCATTGATATTAGGTAACAATATAAGATTCATTATCATCATTACTGTTGTTGTTGTTGTTATTATCATTGATATTGTCATTATTATCAGCATTATCAGTGATATTATTGTTATTGTTATTACTTTTATTATCATCTTCACTCTCATTATTATAATTGTCATTATCATTATCATCATTATCATTATTACGTCATTATCATTGCTACTATTGGTATTGTTGTTATCATCATTATCATTGGTGTTATTATTATCATTGCCATTATATTAGTAGTTATAGTATTGCAAGCATTGCTGTTGTTGTTATTTATCATTATTATTGTTATCATTATTATCATAATCATTGTTGTGATTATCATCATTACTATCATCACTATGATAATTTTCATTATTTCTTTATCATCATCATCATTATTTCTATCACTTTGATCTTTTTTTTCTTTTTCTCAGCTTATCCCTATTCGGGGTCGCCGTTTTTTATGAGCTTTCTCCAAGTACTCCTATTGTATACTACTGCTATATCATCAATGGTCTTTTCCTTCAAGTCGCTTTTTATACAATCTTTCCATCTGGTTTTGGGTATACCCTTTCTTCTATTTCCTTCTACTTCCATTTCCATAACCTCTCTCCCAACATGTTCTTCACCCTCCCTTCTCTTTACATGGCCAAACCACCTCAGCCTAGACTCTTGGATTTTCTTTGAGACTTCCCCTACTTTGGCTGTCCCTCTGATATATTCATTTCTGATCCTATCTTTCCTGGTAACTCCTGACATCCACCTAAACATTTTCATCTCTGCCACATCTAACTTTCTTTCTTCTTTATGTTTAAGAGGTGCTGCTTCCAGACTGTAGGTTAAGGCTGGTCTAACTATGGTTTTGTATACCTTTCCTTTAAGTTTAACTGGCACTCTTTTATCGCAAATGACCCCTGACACCTTCCTCCAGTTGTTCCATCCACACTGAATTCTATGAGTAACTTCCCTTTCCATCCCTGTACTTTCATCTACCATAGACCCAAGGTATTTAAAAGTATTTGTTCTTTTCAACCTAATTCCATTCAGTTGTATTGAGGCCAATTGGTCACCCATATCAGTTGAGAAGTACTCTGTTTTAGACCTGCTAATTTTCATGCCTCTACTCTCTAATGCACATCTCCATTCTTCTAACTTGGTTTCTAATCCTCTTCTACTTTCTGTTATCAACACTACGTCATCTGCATATAAAATGCACTATGGATCACTTTGATAATTTCCCTTATTTCTATCATCCCCATTGCTCTTATTGTGATTATCATTACTATTGATCTTACCCCTATGATTATCATTATGATTATTACTATTTTCATTATTATTATTACCATTATCATCATTATCATTATTACTATTTTCATTATTATTATTATTTATCATCATAATTGTCATCATTACCTCCCATATAATCACGATTCTATCTACGCAAATTATAAACACATTCAAGTCACGATATTTAGAATTTTGATGAAATATTTTGGTAACGAGAATGGTGATATTTTTATGATCATTTCCAAAATTAATGAATGAATATAATTCTTTTAAAAAAATCGGTCAAATAACCACATTCCAGGAAACAGAAATTCCGGTTAATTATTATTAAAGATTCTCCAGATAAGGTATTTGGGTAATTATTATATGGAATAATCCCTAATGATAAAGCAAATTTATATATTTTTGATAATTAGATTATTCTGAAGAAAAAAAAAAAAAAATATATATATATTACATCATGATATTGTAGTTATGTGCTTGTATATAATATGGAAATCTTTCAAATCGGGTTTTCACAAATGTTAGAGCGAGAAATTAGTTAGGTGTAAATATCGGGGGACAAGCATTGCACAGAGAGAGAAAGAGAGGGGGGGGGAGAGAAAAGAGAGAGAGAGAGAGAGAGAGAGAGAGAGAGAGAGAGAGAGAGAGAGAGAGAGAGAGAGAGAGAGAGAGAGAGAGAGAGAGAGAGAGAAGGAGAGAGAGAGAGAGAGAGAGAGAGGGAGAGAGGGAGGGGGGAGAAAGAGAAAGAGAGAGAGAGAGAGAGAGAGAGAGAGATTGAAAGGAAGAGAAAGAGAGAGGGAGATAGAGAGGGCGAGGGAGAGAGAGAAAGAGAAAGAGAGAGAGAGAGAGAGAGAGAGAGAGAGAAAGAGCGAAAGAAAGAAAGAATGAGAGACAGAGACAGCCACAAACAGATAGACAGACAGACAAGCAGACAGACAGCCAAACATCTATATATAAAAGAGAGAGAGAGAGAGATAAGGTGAATAAAAATATATAAAAATAAAAAAGGACAAAAAGCCAAATAGAACGAAAACCAAAGCAGCGCCAACATGTACCGTCCCAATATGGGCTCCAGCCTGCCAGCCGAACATTCAGCATTTCTGGGAAAGCATCTCACAGGCTTCGTAACCTAATCATATTAAGGGAGCCAGACAAACGCTCCAGTCATGTTCCTGTCATGCGTCTGTCATGCTCCTGTCACTCGTCGATTGCGGAAGTGACAAAGGTGTAGTGGAGCACTTGGAGGAGAGGTATAACATGATAGGAGGTATTTGATTGAGGGATTTTGATTTGAAGGGAGAGTTAAGATGAGGGCTATGGATAGG
>NW_028234424.1:3623440-3626886 GCF_977035675.1 Penaeus japonicus
GTAGTGGGAGAAGAGAAGAGGAGGAGAGAGGGAAGAGGAGGGGAGAGAGAGTTTGTGTATGCGTTTCTAGGAGGAGAGAGAGAGGAGAGAGAGAGAGAGAGAGAGAGAGAGAGAGAAAGGAGAAGATAAGCAAGAGATAGATAGAGAGATAGATAGATAGAGAGGAGGAAAAAAGGGGGATAAGAGACCCCAGAAAGTGAGAGAGGAGAGCAGAAAGATGAGGAGGAGAGAAAGGATGGGAGAGGCGGTGAGAGAGAGGAGAGAGAGATGAGAGAGAGAAGAGAAGGAGAGAACGAGAGAGCTTTGTGTATGCGTTTCTAAAGATGAGAAAATAGAGAGAGAGAGAGAAGGAGAGAGAGAGAGAAGAGAAGAGAGAGAGAGAGAGAAGAGAGAGGAGAGAGAGAGCCGAGAGGGGGAGGAGAGAGAGGTGAGAGATGAAGGAGGGAGAGAGAGGGAGGGAGAGAAGAGAGAAGAGAAGAGAGAGAGGAGAGAGAGAGGATAGAGAGAGAGAGAGAGAGAGCGAGAGTGGAGGGAGAGAGAGCGAAGGGGGATGGAGGAGAGGCGAGGAGCGAGGGAGAGAGGATGAGAGTGGAGGAAGGGCGATGATTTTTGGGTATTGCGTTTTTCTAAAAATGAAAAAGGGGAAGATGGAACGAAGAGAGAGAGAGAGAGAGGGAGAAGGAAGAGAGAGAAGGAGGAGAGAGTGAGAGAGAGGGAGGTATAGAATAGATAGATAAGATAAGGGAGGATAGAGTAGAGGGAAGAGAGAGAGAGAGAGAGAGATAAGAGAGATTTTGAGAGAGCTAAGAGAGAGAACAGGGAGAGAGAAGAGAGAGAGAGAGGAGAGAGAGAGAGAAGAGTGACGTAGAGGGAGAGAGAGAGGAGAGGTGAAGAAGGAAGAGAGAGAGAAGAGAGCAGAGAGACGCGAGAAGAGAGATAGAGGCTGAGGAGAGAAGAGAGAGAAAGAGAGGCGAAGAAAGATTGAATAGATAGGTGATAGATAGTAGATAGATAGATAATAGAGAGAGAGAGAGAAGAGAGAGAGAGAGAGAGGGAGAGAGAGAAGTTTTGTGTATGCGTTTTCTAAGCGAGGAGAAAAACAAGTGAGAGAGGAGAAAGAGAGAGAGAGAGAGAGAGAGAGAGAGAGAGAAGAGAGAGAGAGAGAGAGAGAGAGAGAGAAAGAGAGATAGAGATAGATAATAGATAGATAGAGGAGAGGAGGGGACGAGTAGACGAGAGGAGAGGAGAGTGGTGTGGAAGAGGGGGAACGAGGGAGAAGGGGAGAGAGAGAGAGAGAGAAAGAGAGAGAGAGAGAGAAAGAGGAAAAAGAAAAAAAAAATAACAAGACCTTGCATGCACACAAACCACAGCAATCAGACATTCGCGTTCAGTCATATGACTCTATTTCGCAACATACATCGACCTTACCAGCCGTCTCATTCGATCTTGTAAGTTGACCAACAGCTAAGTGACAATCAATCAGAGACACTGAAGAGGAGGCTAGGAAACAGCAATCACCATCAAAGAGACATCAAAGTGTGGTGAGCTAACTTGGTAATCGTATTTTATTAGGCTTCACATTTGTATTCATGTATTCTCAAGTATATATCTGTAAGATTATAAGTGGATGTACACACGTATACATATAAATAGGTATGAATAAACGTAATCTCTCTTTCTCTCACTCTCTTGCTCTTATTTTCTTTCTTTCTCTTTCACACACACACACATACACACACACACACACACACACACACACACACACACACACACACACACACACACACGAACACACTCATAGGTAGACACATACAAAGATATACTTCAGTCAAAACCTCATGCGCACACGTTATCATAATCATCTTTATCTTTTTCATGGTTATTATGATTGTTATCCTCATTACCTTTATCATCAATATAATTATCATTAGCAGCATTTTCATTATCCTCACCGTCCGTCTTGTTATCATTATTTTGTAATATTTTGCCTCGGTGCCCTTTCCCCTAGCTGTGTTTTCCACCCCCCACCCCCTTTGCCCCCCACCCTTTCCCCCAAAATCTCTAAATCTCAGGGCCCCCCCCCTCCCCCCAATCCCGTCCCCTTAGACTTAAAAACCAAAAAAAACTAACCCCCCTTCCTAGCAACCCCCTCTTTCACACCCCTTTCCCCACCTACCTACTTATCCAGTCCTTTCCCCTCCTACCTACTTATCCCCCCCCCCCTCTATCTCCACAGCTGACTCGCCCCTAAATGCAAACACATCCACACTCACTCGCAAGCTTATTCAAAATGCCAAGTAGAGACTTCGATTTAGCGAAAGTATTGCATTTTCCGGTTGACGAAAGAAAAAAAAAATAAGAGAGAGAGAAGGAGAAAGATAAAGAAAAAAAAAGAAAAAAAAAGAGAGAGAGAGAGAGAGAGAGGAGGAGGAGAGAGAGAGAGAGAGACAGAGAAAGAAAGAGAGAGAGAGCGAGAGAGAGAGAGAGAGAGAAAGAAAGAGAGAGAGAGCAAGAGAGAGACAGACAGAGAAAGAAAGAGAGAGAGAGCGAGAGAGAAAGAGAGAAAGACATAAAGAGAGAGAGAGAAGAAGAAGAAGAAGAAGAAAAAAAGGAAGAAGAAGAAAAAGACTCAGCCAAATATTTGACATGTCACAGTTGGCAGAGGAGTTTTAACATCTCTAAGTGGACAACTTTCGGACTTCAAAATCCAAGAGTGTTAGGGATAGTTGAGTTCTGTCGTTATACAAACCTTGGAAGCTGGAGAATAATATATATGTTAATGAGATCAACTGTGTGCTGGGGACCGGATATGCCCCCAGGTGACCGAGGAGAGAGAGAGAGAGAGAGAGAGAGAGAGAGAGAGAGAGAGAGAGAGAGAGAGAGAGAGAGAGAGAGAGAGAGAGAGAGAGAGAGAGAGGGAGAGAGAGAGAGAGAGAGAGAGAGAGAGAGAGAGAGAGGGAGAGAGAGAGAGAGAGAGAGAGAAAGAGAGAGAGAAAAGAGGAGATAGATAGATAGATAGAGAGAGAGAGAGAGAGAGAGAGAGAGAATGAGAGGGAAAGACAGAAACAGAGAGAAAGCGATAGATAGACAGAGAAAGAGAGAGCGAGAGAGCGAGCGAGATAGAGAAAGACAGAGAGAGACAGAGAGAGAGAGGGGGGGGGGTAAGAGTAAAGAAGAGAGAGAAGAAGAAGAAGAAGAAGAAGAGAGATAGAAGGAGACAAGAGAGAAAGAGAGAGGGAGAAGAAGAAGAAGAAGAAGAAGAGAGATAGAAGGGGACAAGAGAGAAAGAGAGAGAGAGAAAGAGTCAAAGAGAAAGAGAAAGAGAAAGAGAAAACGAAAGACAGAAACAGAGAGGAAGAGACAAATACACATATAGATATAAAGATAGATAGATAGACAGACAGATAGATAGATAGATAGATAGATATAGAGAGAGAGAGTCAGAA
>NW_028234424.1:3631986-3634486 GCF_977035675.1 Penaeus japonicus
CAGTAAGTGGGCTCTGATACGCCTCAGAGGTATGAGTACAAGCACCTTGCCTAGTATGCCGAGCTGAGTGATGCCTCGATGATTGCTGCTGGCCAACCGATCTCCTTTCCCCTTCCCATATAAAAGCAAACCTTTTTACTCCTTACTCTGACTCTCTTTCTCTCTCTCTCTCTCGCTCACTCACTTACTCATTTATTCACTCTCTCACTTACTCACCCACACACACACACATACACACATACACACATACACACACACACACACACACACTCACTCACCCGGAGACACATACTCTCTCTCTCTCTCTCTCTCTCTCTCTCTCTCTCTCTCTCTCTCTCTCTCTCTCTCTTTCTCTCTCTCTCTCTCTCTATCTATCTATCTATCTATCTATCACTCACTCTAACTTTGTAATCGAATGATATTTACATCTACAATATAAGATTAAAAATAACAATTACTTATAGCAGAGAATGAAACAGAACATAAATAAAAGTCGAAAGCAAAATATCTAAAAAGTAATCATACAAAAATAATCACAGCATCCAGTAGTCTGCAGAAATCAACACTGATAAGTTTAATTGAGTTATCGACCAGACTGACATTGATACTAACTTTGTTGATTAGATCAGACTCCCTAGTTCATTAAACCTCGCTCCATAGTTACCGGACAGTTTGTTTGTGAACTGGAGGACGTTGATGACCACTTCATTTCTGGGAGTTTTTTTTTAATTGTGTGTGTTTGTGAATGTGTGTGTGTGTGTGTGTATGTATATGTATAATATTATATATATATATATATATATTATATATATATATATCTATATAAATATATATTATCTATATGTATGTACGTATATATATATTATATATATATAATAAATATATATGTATGTATGTATATAATATTAATATATTTCTATATATTATATATATATATATATCTATATATATATATCTATGTATATATAAATATATATAAATTTATAAATATATATATATATATATATATATATCATAATATATATATATTATCTATATATATATATATATATATATTATAATATATAGATAGATTGATAGATAGAAAGATCGATAGGATAGATAGATATTATATATATATATATATCAATATATTCTATATATATCTATAGATAGATAGATAGATAGTAGATAGCTAGATAGCTAGATAGTTAGTTATTATATATATATATATATATATATATATATATATATTATATATAAACTATTATCCTTAAAGAGGGTTTTTTTTTCAGTACTATTAGGTAAACAGTTCTTCTACTATGGCAGTATATATGAACTGAATATATCTACGATGATTAAGTTTTCTATCTAAATCTTGTCATCGGGGATTCACTTATCAGCAAAGAACTACCATAACAAGTTTTCAATATCAAAAAGAACATAAAATTTCAAAATAAACGGAGCACAAGCTTACTTCCCCCCCCAAATAATTCAATTTCAAAAGGGAATCCGCCCCTAAAAAATATTCATCCTTATCCCTTGGGAACCAGGATCGAATCTTGAATTGGATATTTATGTTTCCCATATGCGTGTTCTTACTTTTTTTTTTCTCTCTTTTTTCTTTTTTTTCTTTGTATCTGTGTCTCTTCTCTAGGACTCAGAGTCTAAGATATGTGTGATATCTAGCTTTTTTCATTTACTTGAAAAGAATTTCGGTAAATTCTGGAACGAGGCTTAAAGAATTACACTTCTGAGTCACTGTCAATGTGATTTTTTTTGTGTCGCTCGAAGTAATGTTTTATTCGTATGGTTACCCTATCTTTAAGGATGAGAATATCCAGCACAGTTTACCTCAGATAGGATCCAGTTCATAGGATTCATATATCAATAAATACATATATACATACCCTTACAGTTTCAAACTTATTAACACTCAAAAGTTTTTTTAAAAATTACCTGACTTAAAAGCTATATTTTCAGAAATGATCCTGAGCTGTGTAGTGCCTAAAAAATCACCCATGGAGAGATCCAACACTGTTTAACCAAAATAAAGTCACGTTTTGGAAGATCCAGCACAGTTTAACCCTTCCAGTATTCACATTCTCAAACATTTTAAACATCGAGAATGCCCAACAATTTTTTTTTACCTAAATTTGGGTTTAGAAAATACGCAACACTACAACTTTAAGAAATCTTATTCGAGAAGAAGTATCTAGCCCCTTTTGGAAAAAAAGAAAATAAAAATAAACACTCTCCCTGTAACTTCCTGGTTCAGTGAGTCCATATTAGTTCTGTGTGGGCTGATCTGTACCTCCTTTGCTTCCCTGTGTTTTGGGTGGGATGGCTCAGTCAGACCCAACCATATCAATCGAAGGTTATGGTTTGGGTCTGTCTGTTGTCGTCGGTATTTCTGTCTTGACTGCATTTAGAAATTAATGTAAGGCATTTAATATCTTTAACCTAATCATATCTATTGCTAGTTATTTTTATGGGGGCTTACTGCACTGAGAATTCATAT
>NW_028234424.1:3648756-3651256 GCF_977035675.1 Penaeus japonicus
TCTATCTACCTTTCTATCTATCTGTTTCCCTGTCCATCTATCTATCTATCTGTCTATCTATCTGCTTATCAATCTATCTATTTGTCTATTTCGATATCTGCTTATCATCCTTTCCTCACTCGCCTTCAATCCTTCTCTTTTCCCTCATCTTATTCCCTTACTCCTTCCCTCCTTCTTCCTCCTATTCCCTCTTCCCTCCTCCCTTCCTCACACTTTCCGCTTCCCTCCCTACTCTTCATCACCCCCCTCCTCCTCCTCTACTCTTCCTCCTCCTCCTCTTCCCTCCCTCCTCCTCTTACCTCCCTCCTCCTCTTCCCTCCTTCCACCTCCTCTTCCCTCCCTCCTCCTCCTCTTCCCTCCTTCCTCCTCCTCTTTCCTCCCTGCTCCTCCTCTTCCCCCCCTCCTCCTCCTCTCCCCCCCTCCTCCTCCTCCTAATCCCTCCCTTCTCCTTCCCTCCTCCTCCTCTTCCCTACCAGCTCCTCCTCTTTCCTCCCTGCTCCTCTTCTTCCCCCCTCCTCCTCCTCTTCCCGCCCTTCTCCTTCTCTTCCCTCCCTTCTCCTTCTCTTCCCCCCTCCTCTTCCTCTTCCTCCCCTCCTCCTCCTCTTCCCTCCTTCCTCCTCCTCTTACCTCCCTGCTCCTCCTCTTCCCTCCCTTCTCCTTCCCTCCTCCTCCTCCTCTTCCCTCCCTCCTCCTTCCCTCCCTTCTCCTTCCCTCCTACTCCTGCTCTTCCCTCCTAGCTCCTCCTCTTCCCTCCCTCCTCCTCCTCTTCCCTCCCTCCTCCTCTTCCCCCCCTCCTCCTCCTCTTCCCTCCTTCCTCCTCCTCTTCCCTCCCTACTCCTCCTCTCCCCCTCTTCCTCCTCCTCTTCCTCCTCCTCTTCCCCCCTCCTCCTCCTCTTTCCTCCCTTCTCCTTCCCTCCTCCTCCTCCTCTTCCATCCCTCCTCCTCCTCTTCCATCCCTCCTCCTTCCCTCCCTTCTCCTTCCCTCCTCCTCTTCCCTCCCTCCTCCTCCTCTTCCCTTCCTCCTCCTCCTCTTCCCTCCCTACTCCTCTTCTTCCCCCCTCCTCCTCCTCTTCCTCTCCTCCTCCTCCTCTTCCCTCCTTCCTCTTACCTCCCTGCTCCTCCTCTTCCCTCCCTTCTCCTTCCTCCTCCTCTTACCTCCCTACTCCTCCTCTTCCCTCCCTCCTCCTTCTCTTCCATCCCCCCTCCTCCTCCTCTTCCCTCCCTCCTCCTTCCCTCCTCCTTCCCTCCTCTTCCTCCTCTTCCCTCCCTCCTACTCCTTCCCTGTATTTGCTCAAGGTAAACACAGCATTGGGAAGGGACACGAGAGACACGTAATCAGCCGGTTTGTGTTTGAATTCACTCAGGGACTCCCGGCTTGGAGATCCTGTAGGACTGTCTCCTTTATTGCATCCTCCTCCTCCTCCTCCTCCTCTTCCTCCTCCTCCTCCTCCTCCTCCCCCTTCTTCTTCTCCTTCTGCTGTTGTTGCTGCTCCCCCCTCCCCCTCCCCCCGCTCCATCCAACTCCTTAGCCTCTTGCTGTCTCCTCCTCCTCTTCCTCTTCCTCCTCTACTTCCTCCTCCTCCCTCTTCTTCTCCTCCTGCTGTTGTTGCTGCACCTTTCCCTCCTCCCTCCAACTCTTTAGCCTCCTGCTGCCTCCTCTTCCTCTTCCTCTTCCTCCTGCTGCTCCTCCTTCTCCTCGTATTCCTTCTCTTCTTTCTTCTCTTCTTCCTGTTGCTGCTGCGGATGCTGCCTCGCTCTCCTCCTCCTCCTCCACCTTCTCCCCCTCCTCTTCATATTCCTCTTCCCTTTCCTCCTCGTCTTCTAATTCGTGTTTCTCTTTCGTGTTTCTCATCTAGTTATCCTTCTGTTGTGTTGTCTTATTTTCATTTTTGTTCCTTCTCTTCCATCTCTTATTCGTTTTTCTTCTCTTTCGCCTCTTCTTCTTTTTGATTATTTTCCTTTACTACTTTGTCGTCCTCATCGTCTTCCATTTCTTTTTGCTTTACGTCTTCTTCCTCTTGAAGTTTATCTTCTTTTCCATTTTTTATTCTCTATCTCCTTTCTTCCCTTGTCTTCCTTTTCCCTTTCCTTTTCAATATCTTCTGTCGTTGCCACGTCACTCAGCTCTCAGTCTCTGTTTTTATTTATATTCGTGACCTTTTCTTTGAATTTTCCCCCCGTGTCCCTTATTCTTTCTTTCTTTCATTGTTTCCTCTCCCCTGGCTTTCATTCGTTTGTTTTCGTTTCTTTTCTATCATATATTTTCTAACTCTCATGCAATGTCTTTTCCTTTTATCTATTTCAATCCCATATTTTCACCCATTTTTTATTTTTTTTTTATTACAATTCCTTTTCTTTTCTGTTTCGTACAATTCTTCTCCTTCCTTGTCTTTTCTTTTCTCCTTCCCTTTATTTTCTTTTCTCCTTCTTTCCTTCTTTCTCATTACACAAATCCCGACTAACACGAGAGAAAAAAACAAACAAACAAACAAAAAAAAAG
>NW_028234424.1:3663756-3666256 GCF_977035675.1 Penaeus japonicus
TAATGATGATAATGGTAGTAATCATTATGAAGATTAGTATGATGATAATGATAATTATAGTGACAACTATAAAGACAATAATGATAACAATAACAATTGTTTTAATGATGATAATAATTATAATAATAATTGTAATAATAATTGTTATCATCATTGTGATAATGATATTAATAACAGCAAAGATAATGATAATGAAGAGAATAATATTAACAGTGATAAAAATTGATGAAAATGATAGCAATTATGATATTGATTGAATAATAACAATGATAATGATAATAACAATAATAATGATAATGATAATAAAATAACGATAATAACAATAACGATATAACGAAATGATATAATCAAATAATATGAATGATAACGACAATAACAACAAAACAAAACAGATAATAACTCAGCACGTACATAGGCAGACATACACACAGAAAGATAGACAGACAGACAGATAGATAGATAGACAGGCAGACAGATAAATAGACAGATACACACACACACACACACACACACACAAACACACATTCTCTCTCTATCTATCTATCTCTTCTTTTTTTTCTCTCTCTCTCATACATACAGACACACACACGTAGACAAACAGACAGACAGACAGACAGACAGACAGAGAGACAGACAGATAAATAGACAGATACACACACACACACACACACACACAAACACACATTCTCTCTTTCTCTATCTATCTCTATTTTGTTCTCTCTCTCTCATACATACAGACACACACACGTAGACAAACAGACAGACAGACAGATAAATAGACAGATACACACACACACGCACACACACAAACACACACATTCTCTCTCTATCTATCTATCTCTTTTCTTTTTTCTCTCTCTCTCATACATACAGACACACACACGTAGACAAACAGACAGACAGACAGACAGACAGACACACGCCCGCAGCAGGGAGTCACGTCGCCGCAGCGCCACTTACAGCTGGGGGAAATAGGAGAAATTGTGCCCCTAAATCTCCTGATATTTTTCTGTTGTTCCTGAGGCCGCGAAATGTTTCAATAAGAAAAATGTTTGGTCCTGAGTCGCCGCATATTTATGAAAATTGTCCCCTCGCCCCCCCCACCTTCTCGCCCCCCTCCCTCCCTCCCATAAACCCCTTTGCCCCCTCCCCCCTCACCACACACACTGCCTTGACGCTTCAATCCCTTCCCTTCTTCTCACTCTGTCTCCCCCTTCTATTGCCCCCTCGTCTCTCTCTCTCTCTCTCTCTCTCTCTCTCTCTCTCTCTCTCTCTCTCTCTCTCTCTCTCTCTCTCTCTTTGTCTCTCCCTTCAGTCCCAATCTTTCCTTTCCTCCCTCTTCTCCTTCTCATCTCAGGTCTGCCCTCTAAAAACCCTTCACACCTTCTCCTCCCCTTTCTCTCAAGCCCGTCTCCACTTCTCCCTCCTATCTACCCGTCCTCCCCCTGCTCTTCCCCCTTTTCCTATTCTCCTTCCTACTCAATTTCATCCTCCTCCTCTTCTCCCTCCCTCTCCTCCCCTCCCCTATTCTCCTTCCCCCATCCCAACCCTCACCTGCTCCTCCCTTTCTCCTCCCGCTTCCCCTACCCTCCTCCCTCCCTTTCCCTTACTTCACTATCTCCCCCCTTTCCTTTTTACCCCTACCTCTTCCCCTTTCCCTTCCCCCCCTCTCCCCCCCCTTCCCTCACCTCCTACCCCTCCCTCCCCCATCCCTTCCCTCACCTCCTACCCCTCCCTTCCCTCACCTCCTACCCCTTCCCTCACCTCCTACCCTTCTCTCTCCCTCCCTTCCCTCACCTCCTACCCTTCCCTCCCTCCCTCCCTCCCTCCCTCCCTTCCCTCACCTCCTACCCCTCCCATCCCTCCCTCCCTCCCCCTAGTCCCCCCCACTTAAGGTCTTGGCGAGGGGCCCCATCCATTGGCGAAATTGGTGGTAGAATCTAACGAGCCGTAACCGACCGTAAAGAGACAGTTGCGTAGGGTAATAAGGCCTTCCAGCTTCCATGGGCGGGGGGAAAACCCTACCGCGTCCTTTGCCCTTTTTTTTGGATGGGGGGGTGGGGGGTGGGGGGTAGGGTGGGGGGGTGGGGGAGGTTAGGGGTTGTGGTGTGTCTGTCTGGGTTTAGATCGGTTCTTCTCTGGCTCTGGCTTTTATTTATTTATTTTGTGAATATTTTTCGCATCTCTCTCTCTCTCTATATATATATATACAAATAAGACGTATCGTTAATATATATACCATTGTATAGTATATATATATATATATATATTATATATATATATATATATATATACTTATATATATACATCATATATATATATATATATATATATATATATATATATATATGTGTGTGTGTGTGTCGTGTGTCCTGTGTGTGTGTGTGTGTGTGTGTGTGTGTGTGTGTGTTGAGTATGTTGTTGTGTGTGTATATATAGATATATATATAATATATTTAAAATATATATATATCATATATATATATATATTCTTAATATA
>NW_028234424.1:3696256-3698756 GCF_977035675.1 Penaeus japonicus
TGAAAAAGGAAAATATTTTTTTTCCATGGTTAGGTGATGTGTGTGTCAATGACTTGCGAAATTTGTGTAATTATTATTAATGATATATTCTGACTGATGGATATCATTACATTGAATATCATTTTCAATCGCATTTTCAATCGTTTGATATGACATCAATAAAATTGTGCTTTGACAGAAAATAATAAAATATGACAGCAATCATGTCGGACCTCTTTTTCCTTCCACCCAACACGCGCAATTGCAAAATACCAAATATCATTTAACGTATAGATCACACAGTTCTAAAACAACAACAACAGCAACAACGATATCATGTCGAATACAAAATGACGTCCTGTCTCAAACCTTTCGCAATGTCACAAAAGCAGAAGAGTGAAGAAGACAGCAATAAAGAACAGATGTGTAGCGTTAAGAAAAAAAAGAGAAAAAAAAGAAAGAAAAAAAACTGGAAAATTGCAGTTATGGAAACTTTTGGAAACTATTATAAAGTGCTGAAATTTTGGAAGTTATATTTCAATTTGTTTCTTTTTTTTCCTCTTCTTTTGTTATTATTATTGCCGGAATGAGAAAGAGTGTTGAAAAGCCAGAGTGCAATTTAAGAAAGGAATTCATGCATATAGATTGTTGAATACTCTCACTCTCTCTCTCTCCTCTCTCCTTTCTCTTTCTCTCTCTCTCTCTCTCTCTCCTTCTCCCTCTCCCTCTCCCTATCCCTTTCCCTCCCTCTCGTTCTCTCCCTCCCCCCCCTCTCTCCCCTTCTCTCTCTCTATGTCTCTGTCTCTCTCTCCTTCTCTGTCTCTCTCTCTGCCTCTGTCTCTCTCTCCTTCTCTCTCTCTCTCTCTCTATTATTATTATTATTATTATTGCCGGAATGAGAAAAAGTGTTGAAAAGCCGGAGTGGAATTTAAGAAAGGAATTCATGCATATAGATTGTTGAATATTCTCTCTCTCTCTCTCTCTCTCTCTCTCTCTCTCCCTCTCCCTCTCTCTCTCTCTCCTTCGCTCGCTGTCTCTTTCTCTCTCTCACCTTTCGCGTAAAAGGGATCGCTCACTTTATCCCTCTCCCTCTCACTATATATATATCTATCGATTTTTGTATCCTATCAAAAACACATAATTAATAACCATCTTCATCTTCCATGTATATATCTTTCATAATCTAAAATACAATAAAAAAAATGTCTTTCAAACCGACCATTTCTAAGCAACCAGAAGCCTTCCGTATCGCCCCTGAGCATTGCTCTATAAACTAATGGTTGACACTTATGTCCTAAAACCATTTCGCTCAAAGATATTCCTCGTCTCTTTATCTCTGCCTCATATACGCTAAATGGCTGCGTGGTGCGTCAGATGGCCATTTAAGCAGAGATATTCCTCAATACTGGCAGTGAATGTACGTTTATATTCGGTTCGTGGGGGTGTGGTATGGGAGTGGTTGTGAATGTATGGTTGTTGTTGTTGTAGTTATAGCAGTAACAGTAACAGTGAGATAAATGTTGCAGTAGTTGTTGTAGTAGGAATATCAGGCATACTATTTTGTAATAGGAGTACTAGTAGTTGTTGTGGTAGTAGCAGCGATAGAAGTAGTAGTAGTAGAAGGAGAAGTAGTAGTAGTAATAGCAGTAGTAGTAGTAGTAGTAGTAGTAGTGATATAGTAGTGGTGTTGGTAGTAGTAACAATAATAGAAGTCGTGGTAATAGGAGCAATAGAGGTAGAAGTAGTAATAATAGTTGTAGTAATAGTAGTTGTAGTAGTAGAAGTGATGGTGGAATCTGCTGTCTATGCCATGAGACAGACATTTGGTGAAGAAAAATGTGAAGCGGTGTTGCTGGTTGATGCTACCAAATCCTTTAGCCAACATGCCAACAATATCTGTAACAATAGATCTCTTCATTAGAGAAGTCGATAATGAAATTTAAAAAAATGCCATAGTCATGTCAGTAGAAGGGACAACACAGGGAAATCCAGTAGCCTTCTCTATGTATGCTCTGGGAATATCAGCTCTTCAAGAAAAGATCAATCAGGAAACCACTAACCTCAAAATAAGTAGCACAAGCAGGGGACCCAACAGGCGCTAGACAAACCAAAGATATGGAGTATTAGATTTGGTTATACAGTATGGTCCGCAGGTTGGATACTTCCCAATCGCGAAATAAAAAAATCCTGAATTGTAGTAAAGCCAGAATATTACTGCCATGTTGTACTAATATTTGCAGGTAGCAATACTGAAATAATAGCTGGGGGACAGCGCCATCTGGGAGCTATTATAAGCTCCCTAGAATTCAAAGTCGAGTATGTGAATATGTGAATGGGTAAAAGCGGTAAAAAAAAAAAAAAATGTCAAGCGTATCAAAAACAGAGCCCATGAAGCCTGTACAGCCTTCACACACGGACTCAAACATCAGAGGACCTTCCTTGTGAGAATAGCTATTAGGGAGGTCTTCGTCCCAGCTCTCTCAAAAAATGGGGAGTGTGACGCTCATGAGAGAGACATATT
>NW_028234424.1:3703756-3706256 GCF_977035675.1 Penaeus japonicus
ATATATATATATATATATATATACATATACATATATACACACACGCACACACACACACATTTCATTTAATGTAAATTTGATTAATATTGTGTCTTCTAACTACCTTATTTGATCTAATCCTTATAACTCACATATCATAAGAAATAATACCTTAAGACTAATCTTTCGAGTTGTCTCGTTTCATTAAGAAAGAGTAAATATTTTTTTGTGGTCCTTATTGTCTTACTACAAACCTAAAAATAAAAAAAAATAAACAATGTCTCATTTATTGCAGAGTTACAAAAATGTCAACCAAGAATTCCTAATACGTGGCTGGGAAGGTATTCACGAGATATCATGGAAAAGTTCTTTACTCGTCAATTTTGTGTCTTAACTCGTGAAAATGTCTGTAAAAAAAAATTGTCTATGATTTGCCCGTAGTTTAAGACAGGTCTGCTGGTGTTCCATGCGCTCAAGGACTGTCGATATGAGATAAAAAAAAAAAAAAAAAAAAAAAAAAAAAACAGACAGAATACACAACACATTAATGTCAGTGAAAAGTTTTCCTTTTATTGTTAAATGTTAAAGGATCCGTCCCCCCCTCCTCCTCCCCCCATTTCACTGCAATATTCAATTTGAACAATATTAATGACGCCATCTGCCTATTCAGTAGCAAAGAAATATGGAAAGTTCCCACGTGTCTTTTGACGATGGTGCTGCCACCTGTCGGTCGGAACACTAACTTTCGACGTAAACAAACCTGGAAGTGACTACATTGACGGTAAAAAGTATTTATTTATTTCTTTGAATGACACATTGTTTGGATGTAAACATTAAACCATATTAAAATGACAAACAGACAAAAAGAGAGCCTTATTAGCCCCATTTATGGACCTAAACAGTTAGCATAATCGAATGATAGGCCTTCCTATCTTTCTACAATCTTTTAATTACAATGGCAACATACAAAGCTACGTTTGAATATAAAAAATATCAAATACGTAATAGTGGTATTAGCAATTACATGATACTGTTACAACGATCTTTCATCACAGGGTGTATTACGATGTAAATGTTACCGATAGTTAACCAAGACGGTTAATCCATGAAGAAAGTCCTGGATCTTATTCATATACAAATTGTGGGATAATCTTGCAGTTAGATACGGTTTTTAAGTCAGTCCTTGTATTTGTTAAAGGAAAGTACATGCCCTTTTGTGAATACCGGACCTGGTGTCTTTCAATCTGCGAAATATACATGTTCAAATTTACTTTCAATATCCATTTCTGTTTCCTCGTCAAATGAATAGTCCAAAAGTCAAGTTTAGTCTACACTCAAATTGTCAGATAAAAGCATGGTATGAATTATTTATTTCTTTTTTCATCGACTCCACGTAAAGATTATTCCTCTGTGTGTCTTATTTATGTCATCGTTATCATTTTCCTTTGTGTGTGTTTTTTTTCTTTCTTTTTTTTCTCTTTTTTTTTCATTTTTCGGTCCTTTGATATACCACCCTTGCTTCAATAGTCAATCTATCACTTGAGTTCAAAGAATACAAAAAAGCATATATGGATTTCTTTCTTCCACCTTCAGATCAATATGAGAAGGAGAACATTGCAATTCCCGCGTGACTGAATATTCACAATAGAGGGTTGTCGAGAGCGGCAGTAATGTGTCAACGGCAAAGAGTTCTTGGGATAAGCCTCCAAAGTGAAGCTCAGGATTTGGAATTTCCTTTTTTTTTTTTTTTTTTTTTTTTTTTTTTTTTTTTTTTTTCCTGTCTACTTCTGCTTGCTTGTTTGGTCGTCTATCTTTCTACGTTTCTTTATGTCTCTGTTTCTCTCTATCAATTTTTAATCCCTCTCTCTATCTCACTTTTTTTAACCACTCTCTTTATTTCTCTCTCACTCTCTTTTTCTCTCTCGCTTTTTCTCCTTTTTTTTTTCTTTCTTTTCTTTATCCCCCCCCCCCCTAAACTAGTTTATATTTGTATATCATTAATCTCGTTTATTTTTTTATTTCTTTTCCCTCCATCATCTCATCCCCCTCCTTCCCCTGCTTGTATATACCTCTCCTTCTTCGTCCTCCCCCTCTCTCTCTATACTTCCCTTCCCTTGCTCATCCCTTCCATACTACCCCTTCCCCCCTCCCTCTCCTCTCTCCCACCCCCTCCATACCCACCCTCCCCTCCCCTTCTCCCTTGCTTACTCTTTATACTTCCTTTCCCTCTTTATAACTCCCCCTCCCTCTCCCCTTCCCCCTGTCTTCGCTTTCTTTCTCAATGCTCCCCCTCCCTCTCCTTTCCTCTCCCCTCTCCATGCTTCTTTTCCCTTTCGCCCGCCTTCCCTCTCCAAGCTTCCTGTCCCCTCTCGTTTCTATTTCATACTCCTCCTCCTTCCCTCTCCTTCCCTCTCCTTCCCTCCTTCTCCATAGTCCCCTTCCCCTTACCCTTCCTCTCCCTACCCCTTCCCCTTTCGCCCTCCCTCCCTCCCTCGCCATAGTCCCCTTCCTTTTCCCCTTC
>NW_028234424.1:3713756-3716256 GCF_977035675.1 Penaeus japonicus
TATATGCAAATGAAGCTAACCAAGTTAACCTCGATTTCTTAAGATATTCAAGAAACTGGAATTATTTTGAAAAACGAGTCCGGTTTTTTTTTCTTCATGTAATTAATTTAGAGAAAAAAGAAAAAAATGGGCCTTGTTTTTGACACAAGGGATTCAAACCAAATTTGTCCGGAAGATCCAAAATGGCGTATCAGCAAATTTCAAATAGCCAATTCTTACTTATGTTCCGTTTACAAGTCGTTTTGAATTGATAAGAATTTAGGAATTTAACAGTAAGTGCCTAAACAACATAATCCCTCGTGCCATTACCCTATTATCCTCCTAAAATGGCCAAAATAAGTATTTCAGTAAATTACCGCAGGCACGGAATTGTGGTTTTCGTGTTGCAGACGAACCTGGTGTCTAGTTATCAACAGAAAAAATCGTAAATCAGTGTGTGTGGGTGTGGGTGTGTGTGTGTGTGGAGGGGAGGGTGCTTGCGTGTGTGTGTGTATGGGGGGGGGGTGCTTGTGTGTGTGTATGTAGGGTGTGTGTGCTTGCGTGTGTGTGTGAGGGGGGTGCTTGCGTGTGTGTGGGGGGGGTGGGGGTGCTTGCGTGTGTGTGGGGGGGGTGGGGGTGCTTGCGTGTGTGTGGGGGGGGGTACTTGCGTGCGTGCGTGTGTGTGTGTGCTTGCGTGCGTGTGGGGGGGGTGCTTGCGTGCGTGCGTGCGTGTGTGTGTGTGTGCTTGCTTGCGTGTATGTGTGCTTGCATGTGTGTGTGAGTGAGCATGCAATTAATATTCCATACAAGAGGACAAACAATTTATCCAACCACCACTACCCAGACTTCAAAATTATCCACCTAAAACCTGCGTTCATCTTACGAGACTTAATACTTCATCATAAACATTTCTTACTCAAATCTTACGCACCCCCCCCCCTCAAAAAAAAAAAAAAAAAAAAAAAAAAATCCATTTATCTCGTAATGCAATTATGCACCTTCAGCACAACGATAATCCAATTTGCAATCACATAATCACATCAAGCATTTAAATCATATTAAACGTATCTACGAATTTAAAGATAAACAGAGTTAAACCTGACAGCTATTTAGATATTCGCTCACAATGTCGACCGGAAGGGGGCGTGTTTCAGCGAAATTATTTTATTTCATCTATCATTTTCAATTATTTATTTTTCTGTATTTTTGATCGTTCAATTTGTAGTCTATTTTTGTTGGTGTTATTCATGTGCGATTGTCAACAATGAAATAAGGAAATTGGAAATCTTTATTATTATTATTACTTTCATCATGTTATTATTATCATTGTTATCATAACTTTTCTTTGCTTTGCTGTTATTGGTGTTCTTATTATGATGATGATGACGATGATGATGAGGGTAATTATGATGGTGATAAGGATGATGATGATGATGATGATGATGATGATGATGATGATGATAATGATGGTGAAGATAATGATGATGATGATGATGATAATGATGAGGATGATAATGATGATGATGATGAGGATGATGATAATAATGATGATAATGCTGATGATGACGATGATAACGAGGATGATAATAATAAATGGAAGGAGGCGGAAAAAAGAGAAGAACAATCGAAACAACAGCAAAAAGAAATTAAAATCACAAATTAACACCCATGCCTCACCGCAGTCGTAAAGAACCGCCATTTACTTTTGTTTAAGAGTTAGTTCACATCCGGCAGAAGTGCGGCAGAAACTTTCAGATCCCGGTGTCATTTTGTCTCGCTTTTCGTGATGCAACAAAAATTTCTGAATAGCTTTCCACAACCATTGATGACCTTGCATCTAATCCGGAAATGACAGTAATTGATAAGATGAAATATTTGAATAGACGGAAATGATTTAGCTGATGTTGTTTCGGGACTTGAATGGTCGGAATACTTGTCTGTTCTTGTCTGCCTGTCTGTCCGTCTCTCTTTTCTCTCTATCCTCTCTTTCTTTCTCCCTCTCTGTCTCTATTTTTTTTTTTTTCGTTCTCTCTCCTTCTCTCTTTCTCTTTCTCTGTCTCTCTCTCTCTCTCTCTCTCTCTCTCTACCTATCTATCTATCTCTATCTATCTATCTATCTATCTATTATCTCTCTCTATCTCTCTCCTTCTCTCTCTCTCTCTCATCTTCTCTCTCTTCTCTTCTCTCTTCTTCTCCTCTCTCATCTCTCTCTCTCTCTCTCTCTCTCTCGTCTCTCTCTCTCTCTCTCTCTCTCTCTCTCTCTCTCTCTCTCTCTCATACTCTCCTTCTCTCTCTCTCTCTCTCTCATCTTCTCCTTCTCTCTCTCTCTCATCCTCTCCTTCTCTCTCTCTCTCTCTCATCATCTTCTCCTTATCTCTCTCTCTCTCTCCTCCTCTACCTTCTCCCCCTCCCCTCCCCCTCTCTCTCTCTCTCTCTCTCTCTCTCTCTCTCTCTCTCTCTCTCTCTCTCTCTCTCTCTCTCTCTCTCTCTCTCTCTCTCTCTCTCTCTCTCGCTCTCTCTC
>NW_028234424.1:3730385-3732885 GCF_977035675.1 Penaeus japonicus
GAGGATATCACGCCAAGGACCCTCTTCAAGTAGATATCGCACAAGACACAAGACATTTGGAAGAGCCGAAAAGGTAGAGATTCCGATTAAAGTATAAATAAGTCATGGAAATTCGTCGTTGTTATATATGTATTAACCATCACCATTATCCACAACAAAGGTTACTTACGAAGATCTAGTGACAAAGAAAACCCACGATGAAGCTGAGTCTTGATGCAAATTACTTAAGTAATGTCAGAAGTATTATAAAATGAATAAAAGGTTTACAGAAGCCAAGTTGATTGCTATCGAAAAAAAAACAGGAATCAAAATTCTATCAAAATTGTATCGAAATTGCAGTAATGCCAGAGAAACATCACTGCTCGAATCTCGATATGCTTAGACAGATATAGATTAATTGCAACGTGCGATGTGACCATTACTTAATCAGATAGTATTGCAAATCTTTCAAAATCCATGCAATCAAAAAACGCTTTCTTCAAAAGACAAAGGAACCAAAATCTGTCAGGTGTTATAAACCCATTACCTGTCTACCTACAATAAATAGACTAAATAGCATAGTAAGGAAGAAGAAAAAAAGGGAAAGGGCAGCTCATACCCATTACTTCATTGTGAAAGAAAGAAAGAAAAAAAGACTCAGTGAAAAATCATTTAAAAATATAAAAATAAAAGTTTGAATTACAAAGATCTCGATGTCGGAATTCTTAGAGCATAGCGATTGGAGTCTCAGAGAATTCCAGTAGAATTCGAAGCTCTCCTGGATAAAACAAGAAGAAAAAAGAAAAAGAAGAAGAAGAAGAACAAGAACAAGAAGAAAAGGATACATCACAGAGAACCAGAACGGGATCTTTTGTTATTCCAGAATACAAATGCACTAAAACGAAACATGATACTGATACTAATACTACTACGAGTTATAAGAATAGTATCATTTAAAATTGCAACAAAAATATTGAAAGTCTCTAATAATAACAGAAACGATGAGATGGTACGAGCGAGTGTGTTCAGATTATAGTCACGATAGAGTTATAAGAATATTACAAATGATACAATATAACTGAAAGATAAATGAAAAAAAAAATCAATGATAAAAAAGATACTAGGATTACGATAAATACTGATACTAAAAATTCAAATCGTAAAAAAGTACATCTATTACATTAACATAATTAAAATAAAATCCCAGATCTTTTCATTAATACTAAGAGAATTCAAATATGACCTCATCTCTCTCCTTTGCAAAATCACGTCTTTCATCACCTCTAAAAAAGATAAAGCTGACAAGATATCATTAGATAGAGGGAAGTCCATTACGTTGGAAGCTAACGTCTACGCTTGGCTGACCTTGAATGACCTTGTCTCCCTTACCCTTTGCCTGACCTCCCCCTCCCCTCCCCCTTCCTCCTCCTTCTAATATCCAAGACTGCTAGGCGCTTCAGGGTAAGTAGAATTTGGAGAGAGAGAGGGAATGAGAGAGAGAGAGAGAGAGAGAGAGAGACAGACAGACAGAGAGACAGAGAGAGAGGGAGAGAGAGAGAGAGAGAGAGAGAGAGAGATAAATAGTGATCACTTTCTCTCTCTATATATATATATATCTATCTACCTATCTCTCTCTCTCTCTCTCTCTCCATCTTCTTATATTATTCTCATATAGAATCTGTCTATATTATATATATAGTATATTATTTATATATATAATATATTTAATTAAATATTATATATATTTTTTAGATATATATAATTATATTATATTAAATATATTAGTATTAGAAACACATATATATATATTATATATTATATATTGTAAATATATATATACATATATATATATCTACCTATCGCTCTCTCTCGCTCTCTCTCCTCTCTCTCTCTCTCGCTCATTATTCTCTAGTCCTCTCTCTTCGCTTCCTCTCTCTAATAGATCTCTCTCTCTCTCTATTCTCTCTCCAATCTCTCCTCTCTCTCTCTCTCTCTCTCTCTCATCTCTCGATCTTAATATAATAATCTTCATCTTCTCTGATCTCTCTCTCTCTCTCTCTCTCTCTCTCTTATATATATATATTATATATATATATATATATATATATGTATTGTATGTATAAATATATATATATTATAATATATAAATATATTCTATATATATATATATATATACGATATACACACACACACATACATACCATTATATATATATTATATATATATTTATATTATATTATAGATTTATATAATATATATATATATATATATACTCTATAATATATATATATATTATATGTATATATTATATTTTATATACATAATATGTATTATATATATATATATATATATTATATTTATATATTTCATACACAAACACACATACATATATAATATATATAATATATAGATATATATACATTATATATATTATTTATATATATATATATATATATCATATCTATAAGATAATATATATGTTGTGTACAAATGTGTGTGTGTGTGCTGTGTGTGTGTGTGT
>NW_028234424.1:3737885-3739824 GCF_977035675.1 Penaeus japonicus
TCTTTCTCTCTCCTTGTCTCTCTCACTCTTTTCATGTTTTCATTAACTCACTTACTCTCCCTTCTTTCCCTCCCCCTTATCTCCTTTTTTTGTATTTTTTTCTATCACGAATTGTTTATCATTAAAACTTTTACAACTTTCGAAAATAGGCGAGTGATAAAAAAAAATACCAACATGTTATTACATATACTGAATATTTTACGTAAAAATTCTAATGTACTGGTTTCAAATTCCTTGAAGTTCTTGACAAAGTTCAAAGATTGGCAACCTCTTAGAAGAGTTTCCAGCTTGTGGAATACAAAACTGGTGAAAATGTGTTGGATGAATAAGAGTTTTATATCTTGCATTTTGTAGGAGCGAAACTTCCTATAGACTACGATTTTTCAAGAGATGTTAGTATCAAAAGTTAATTTCTCTCCTTGTTTGTTAGTTGTTCTCTCTCTCTCTGTCTCTTTCTCTGTGGCTCTGTCTTTCTCACTCTTTTTCTCTTTCTCCCTCTCACTCTTTTTCTCTTTCTCTTTTCTCTCCCTCCCTCCCTCCCTCCCTCTCTCTCTCTCTCTCTCTCTCTCTCTCTCTCTCTCTCTCTCTCTCTCTCTCTCTCTCTCTCTCTCTCTCTCTCTCTCTCTGTGTGTTGTGGTATATACAATATATAAACAATACAATACAATGATATAAACAATGATATAAACAACAATGATATAAATGATATACAATGATATAAACAACCTATACAATGATATAAACAACATCTGACGCCTTAATAAAATTCAATCAGATCCTTTGATGTGGTATTACATTCTATAAAAAAAAATAATAATTCGACAATTCATAGAATATTTAATTCTCACGCTAAAAGTAACCTAATATAACAAAAAAAATATTCCGTTAGACCCTATGATGTATTTCAATTTCATTTTCATAAGGTGGCCATATCTTATATTTCCATATCTACAAGACACTCCTTTCAATCGAGCAAATGAAACTATTATCTTGCTCCCTTGATAACAAACTACTTTTCTGCCCTGTCACTCCAGTAGTCACAGATCTGTCTCTCCCTCTTTCTCTCCTATCGTCTTTCCACGTACACCTTCCTCCCTATATTCTACCTTTCTCTCACTGAAGCACATACACACACAGAAGACTGTCACACTCACTGAAACACACACACACACACACACACACACACACACACACACACACACACACACACACACACACAAACCCCTTTCCGACGCAACTTGTAAAGCAGAGTAACGGTTTCTTTACACCTCCTGAGTTTTAATTAAATACTAATTAAGGAGCGTGAGGACCTCCGTCGCTCATAGGAGCTGTCCTTGAGCGCTTCCCACGACGTTGAGATGCGTGGATGCTGCAGACAACGATGTAATGACGGGGAGAAGGAGGCGGAAGTGTGTGTGTTTGTTTTTGTTAGTGTTTGTGCGTTTCTTTGTGTGTGTGTGTGTGTGTGTGTGTATAATATATAGATATATATGTATTTATATATATATTATATATATTATAATATATATTTAGTATATTATATGTATATTTGTATATATCTATATAAATATACATATTTATATATATATTATATTTATTCTATATTTATATTATATATATATATATATATATGTTTATGTCTGTTTGTGCATGTGTGCGTGCGTGTATATGTGTTTATGTCTTTATGGGTGTGTGTCTATATGCTATTTATATAAATCTACTTAACCATTGAGTTGCTTGCAATACAAAGAAAAGCAACACATATTTTCCTCTCCCAGTGCTCAAAGATCACACCTAGTTGGCTATCCTATTTTGCATACGAATGAGTAAGAGAAACCCGACGTCAGACCAGGAACCAAAAGCTAATACTGTTTCATATACAATTTTCGCCCTGCATACTCCATGTTGCATGCTAACCCGGGTCCGATCAGAAGGAGGA
>NW_028234424.1:3739924-3742424 GCF_977035675.1 Penaeus japonicus
CACATTTCTCCCAAAAGGTAAGACATATCTCGTAACAAATCAGTCAGTGAGATCTTGTCATCGTTACGTCAAGATTGCAATCGCTAAGTTGACATTCAGTATCGCTAAACGATATGGAAACGATTACAAAGACGTGTTATTTGGTAGAAAGATAGGACTTCTTGTGCTCCTGTGTTTTTGTATGTCGTAGGTTTTTGTCTGTATGTCGTGGTGTTTTAAAAATTGTAAAAGAAATTTATTTGATTCCGAAGTTTTTAGTTAATTGATATTGAATGTGTGTGGTGATTATCTACGAAAATGATGTACGAAATAGCATAAGGAGAAGTAGAAGATGAGGAGAAAGAAGAAGAAGAATAAAAAAAATGAAGCAGAAGAGGAAGGGGAATAACACGAATAACAAGAACAAAAATGAGAAATAGAAGATGCAGAAAAAGCGGTAGAACAAGAAAAGGAAGAAAAAGAAATAGAAAAAAACGAAGACTAAGAAGAAGAAGAAGAATAAAAAAAAAAAACAAAAAAAAACGAATGAGATTATTTCTCCACTTGTCATTAAAAACACAAAAGTTAATATTGAGTCAAACAAACTCTTAATGATATCAATACAATATTGGTATGTGCTTGCCACTATCAATCCTATATATAAATATAATATTATATAGATATATATATAATATATATAAATACATAGATAATATATATATATATATATATATATATATATATATATAGTTATCGATATATGATAAATATAAATAATATATAATATATATATATATAATAAATATATATATATATACATTTTATTAAGTGTATATAGAACAAGATATATATTATATATATATTATAGATATTTTATTTATAGATATATAGAATATATTGGGTGTGTGTGTGTTTGGTTGTGTTTGTGGGTGTGTGTTGTGTACTATATCTATGTTATATTTATATATATATTACATGTATATAATAAATATATATATATATATATAAAAGATATATAAATAATTCCTACATATATAGATATATATATTGACTATATATATTGTATAATTATAGATTTTATATGTATATGATATATATATATATATATATAATATATAATATATCATATATATATATAATAATATATAATCCACACACACACCCACACACACACACACACACATACATATATATATATAATATATATCTATATTATATATATAAATATATATATATAATATCATACTATACTATATATTTTATTTATATATATTAAAATATGTAATATATATATATATATATATCTATATAAAATATAATATATAATATGTTATATATATATATATATAATATGATATATATATATATTAATAAATATAATATATAATATAATATATATATATAATTCTATGTATATATATATATCATTCCTATATCAATACTAAAATATATATACTCATATATATATATATATTATTGTATATAGAACATAGGCATACATACGACACACACATCACTTAACACACACATAACACACACACACAACACATCACACACATATATAATATATCATAATATATATATAATTATATAAAATATATAATATATAAAATATATAATATATGTATGTGCATACATACATATGTATATATATATATATATATATATATATATATATATATCCATATCAGATATAATATATATATAATATATAAATATATATACTATGTATATATAAAACACTTCATATATATATACTTAGATATTTAATATAATATTATATATAAAGATAAAAGATATAATATATATATATATATATAATCTATATATACATTATATATACTGTATAATAAGATATATATATATATCTATATCTATATATATATTATATATAATTTATGTATCTATATATAGTATATATACTGTATATAACATATGTATATACTGTAACTCCATCCAATTAAATATATATATATATATATTGTTTATATAATATATATAAGTCAACAATATATATATATATATAATATAGATTATATATAAATATCATATATATTTAGAGAGAGAGAGAGCGAGAGATGGAGTGAAACAAATAAAACAAACATAATAAGAAAGAAGAGAGAAGACAAAGGAAAGAATAATAAAAAAGAGACAAATAAACAGAGGAAGAACACAATGACCCCCCAAAAAAAATAATAATGATAGTAATAGTAAAATAAGTAGATAAAAAATTGAAATAAAGAATACCATGAAAATAGCAAAAGAAAGAAGACGAAGATAAAAGAAAAAAAGGTCGAGAAGTAAGGGAACGCTGCAAGCTATATATATAACTCCTCCTATATATAACTCCTATATATAACTATATATATAACTCCTCCTATATATAACTATATATAACTCTATATATAACTCCTCCTCGTATTTCACACCTGCCAACTGTGAGCGAAAGAGGTCACAAAGCAGAACGAAAAAGAGCCTTCCAATAAATATGAGAGATAAAAGAGACAAGGAAAGGCGTCAA
>NW_028234424.1:3759924-3764924 GCF_977035675.1 Penaeus japonicus
AATTTCGCTGCCTTTCAAAGTCAAATGATGTCTAATGATGTAGGAAATTTGAAGAAATAATTGAAACTCTTTATACTTCATAAAGATTTCTTGAAGTTTTTAGCGGAAAATGTTCGATGTTTCACTATTACAAAATGCATTACAACATGTGACACTTTCTATCAGTACAATCCTTGAAAATTAATGCTTTAGGGGAAAACATCAGTTGTTTAATTCAATTTATAGAGAAAACATTTGTCAATGTGCTGACTGAAAAAAAACATTAAGATCTAAAAATGGCTGAAAATCATGACTGTCCTGGTTTCGTATTCCCAGCCCCAGGCGGTACAGTCAGACAAGACTCAGGAACTGCACCGTCAGGTACACCTCCACCCACGTAGCGTAATACTCTGTCATCATTACGCCACTCGTATATAAGGCTCAAAATCAATCTACACTTTTGTGCTTTCGGAGTGTTTGTCTTTTATTTTATTATTATTTTTTTTTCTTTATTCTTTCTTCTTTTTTTTTATTTATATATATTTTTAATCAATTCTGAAAATCTTATTTCTTTATACGTTCAAGTTAATCAAGAAAAATTGTTTCACTCAGTCTATGCTGCCTATATGGGAACTAAGAGAGAGAGAGAGAGAGAGAGAGAGAGAGAGAGAGAGAGAGAGAGAGAGAGAGAGAGAGAGAGAGAGAGAGAGAGAGAGAGAGAGAGAGAGAGAGAGAGAGAGAGAGAGAGAGAGAGAGAGAGAGAGAGAGAGAGAGAGATTTGAAATACACTGTTCAGTATGAAAAGGTAAAGTTTTCCTTACCATACATATCTACATCATTTGACGAGATATCAATTTATTTTACTTGTCATGGAACTGGTAACTTCCAAATCGTTTAGTCGAATAAACGAAGGGGGAATAAAAGACGAAGGCGAACGGAGGAGAGAGGGGAAGGGAGAGAAAGAGAAGGAAAGGTATCATTTGAAGTAAGGAAAAGCAATCAATATCATTTTTATCGACCGGGTTGTATCAAGTACTCGCTATAAATAAGGTTAAATCAGATTTATGAAACTTCGTCGCACACGCGTAGTAGTAGTAGAAGAAGTAGTAAGAGAAGTTGAGAATCGGAATTCTCGAAGGAAGAAGAGCGGGAGAAGAACTAAGATGGCGACTAGCTACCTAGAATGAAGAATTAGTGGGAGATGAAAAAGGTGGGGGGCGTAACCCCTTGCTGGTCTTCACTTGTTCTATTTTGTTATTGAGTTAATTATTGACCATATTTCGTGTCATTTGCACACGCCATGAATTGTTATTATATATTATAAATCCATCATACTATATTCATTTCACCCATCTTTCTCTATATATATATATATATATATATATATACACTACTACTCTGACCATCTCTCAAGAAAAATAGATTTGGAAAGAAAAAGGAATTGTGGTGAATAAAAAAAATATATATATATTTTGAAATACTTAGGCATTTTCAAAACTTGTTGAATCAAGTATTAGTTAATAATTAATAACCAATGTTAGTTATGTTTAGTATCATCAATTTAAAAAATACATCTAATTAAACTTCTTATACTTGCAATCATTATGATGATTGAAGAAATTCATAACAGCAGAGCAATAAGGAAAAGCCTCGTCATAAAAGTAACATGCAGGGCTAGAATGACAAAGAATATACAAACAAAAGAGTCGGAGATATATAAGCCTCGATTTTCATCTTCTTTACTTAGTTATCGGTGGTACAGGAGATAAAGCTTTCTTCTTTTCAGATCCGTTCCAGCATTGCGGGTTCTTGGGTTCGAGACTCGAATGAAACGTTTCCTCGGGAAGAGCTGACAGGTGTCCTTGGCACTTGCTCGTGTTTGGCGGTTCACGAGCGTTCTCTTCGGAGAGAACGTCCCCCTCTCGAGGTCAAAGGTCACTCAGGTCGGCAACCACGCAGAGAGGCAGCGTTTCGGTGGTTGTTTTTCATTCTTTTCTAATGTATTTAGGTTAAAAACAATTTTAATTGTTCATTGTTCAGTGCCTTTAAAGTATTCGTTGACATTTCCTATAACTTCCTTACTTTTTATTCATTTAATTGTCAACTTTCAGAAACATCATTTTAAAGATACATTTGTCTCCAAGTCAATGATCCTTATATATATATATATATATATATATATATATATATATATATATATATATATATATATATATGTATATATATATATACATATATAATATATATATATACATATATATACATATATAATGTAAATACATATATATATATACATATGTGTGTGTGTGTGTGTGTGTGTGCGAACCTATATATATATATATATATATAATATATATATATATATAATATATATATATATATATATATATATATATATATATATATATATATATATATTTATATAATATATATATATATATATATATTTATATATATATATATATATATATATATATATATATATATATTAGATATAATAAAAAAAAGATAACCGAACATAACCTACTGATATAATCATATAAATCATCAAAGAAATAATTCACGAATAACTCCTTTCCTTTTCCTTTTTACTCCCTTGTTTAATCTTTTCCGTCGAAATATTCTGCTGTGATGTGTTGCATGAATTTGCCAATCTAACTTTCCATGAGACGTTCTAGGTATTTTCCAAAAGGGCCGTAAACTGTGGAACGTTTGTCGGAACCAGGAACAGTTTTGACAGGTTTAAATCAATTCTCTTTTCTATTTGCGGACCTCGAATGAGAGGGAAGGAGAGAGAGAGAGAGAGAGAGAGAGAGAGATGGAGAGTGGGAAGGAGGGAGAGACTGGGAGGGAGAGAGAGAGAGAGATAGACAGATAGAAATATAGATAGAGATGAAGAGAGAGAGAGAGAGAGAGAGAGAGAGAGAGAGAGAGAGAGAGAGAGAGAGAGAGAGAGAGAGAGAGAGAATGTATGTGTGTGTGAGCGAAAGAGAATGAGAGAGAGATTGATAGAGAGAGAGAGAGCGAGCGAGAGAGTGAGGCAGACAGTCAGAGAGAGAGAGAGAGAGAGAGAGAGAGAGAGAGAGAGAGAGAGAGAGAGAGAGAGAGAGAGAGAGAGAGAGAGAGAGAGAGAGAGAGAGAGAGAGAGAGAGAGAGAGAGAGAGAGAGAGAGAGAGAGAGAGAGAGAGAGAGAGAGAGAGAGAGAGACAGTCAGAGGGAGCGAAACCATGAGAGAGAGAGCAGCATCACCAAAGCTTGAAAAGAATGTAATCAAATCGCATCTCAGGCTTTAATGCAAAACCTATTTCATCCTTCCCTTTGCTGGTTGTTCGTGCGAGGGCTTGGAGGCTGGGTGGGTGGGTTTGAGTGGGCTACGGTGGGTTGGGGTGGGTTAGGGTAACGATATCGAGTATTGAATAATGAAATATCAACTAAAAGGCATGGGAGAATAAGGATTTAGAAATATTGTATACTTGTTCGATATTTATCCCAACGCATAGCATCCCTCTCTCTTTCCCTCTCTTCTCCTCTCCCCCTCTCCCCCTCATACCTGTATACCTCTCCCTTCTCCCCCTACCCTCCCCTCCCTTCCCCCCCCATTCCTTCACAAAAAGAGAGGGAGGGAAGGGTGGGGGGGGGATCAATCAATTCTATCTCTCCCTTTTGATTTCACTCGCCGAAATGAATTGGTTTTAAATGGCTAAATAAGTTAAAAGGAAAATCCTATAACGATTGTATTCCGCGAATTCGAAAGGAATAGATAGATAGATATATAACTTTTCTTTCTTTCTTTTTTCTTTCTATTTTTCTTCTTTTTACTTTTTTTTAAAAACTAGAAACCAAGACTTGAATCAATGTATGGAGAGAATATTGATTCGTGATTGGAGGGGACGCTTGATTAATTGTAGTATGATTGAGGGAGACAGAGAGCGAGAGAGAGGGAGAGAGGGAGAGAGGGGGGGGTGATAAAGACGGACAGAGAAAAAGAGAAAGGTAGAGAGAGGCAGGGAAAGAGAGGAGGGAAGAGATATAGACAGACAGAGACAGATAGATGGATAGAGAGAGAGAAAGAGTGTAAACAGACAGACAGAAAGAGGCAGAGAGAAAGTGACAGAGAGGGATATATATATGTATATATATATATATATATATATATATATATATATATATATATATATATATATAGACAGATAGATAGAAAGATAGATAGATAGATAGATAGATAGATAGATAGAGAGATAGATAGATAGATAGAGAGGGAGGGAGAGGAAGAGAGAAAGAGAAAGAAAGAAAGAAAGAGAAGAAAGAAAGAAAGAGAGGGAGAAAGAAAAAGGGGCGAAAGAGATAAGAAGAGAGAGGGGAGAGAATGATTAATGATAACATAATCGGAATCAATCTATTTTGCTTCCTATTTCACGTTGAGTTTGATGGATCTGCACGCCCATTATCGAAGCGGTATTACTGTAGTGATGACCGCTTGAGAGAGAGAGAGAGAGAGAGAGAGAGAGAGAGAGAGAGAGAGAGAGAGAGAGAGAGAGAGAGAGAGAGAGAGAGAGAGAGAGAGAGAGAGAGAGAGAGGGGAGAGAGAGAGAGAGAGGAGAGAGAGAGAGAGAGAGAGAGAGAGAGAGAGAGAGAGAGAGAGAGAGAGAGAGAGAGAGAGAGAGAGAGAGAGAGAGAGAGAGAGAGAGAGGGAGGGAGGGAGGGAGGGAGAGAGAGAAACAAAGAGAGAGAGACTGAGAAAAAGAGGAGAGATTGAAAGAGGGAGAGAGAGAAACAAAGAGAGGAAGAGACTGAGAAAAAGAGGAGAGATTGAAAGAGTGAGAGAGATGAAGAAAATGAGTTAGAGGAGAGAATGAGTGAGAGAAGAGAGTGAGTGAGATTGAGAGAGTGAGAGAGAGAGAGAGAGAGAGAGAGAGAGAGAGAGAGAGAGAGAGAGAGAGAGAGAGAGAGAGAGAGAGAGAGAGAAGGGAGGGAGGGAGAGAGAGAAACAAAGAGAGAGAGGCTGAGAAAAAGAGAAGAGA
>NW_028234424.1:3777424-3778621 GCF_977035675.1 Penaeus japonicus
GATATATTAATATATATAAACTAATATTTATATTTTTGAGATATATGTAATAGCAAGATATTGATATATGAGGTGATATATATGACTCATATCTATGTCTTTCGATCTACTATCGATCTATCTAGCTCATCTATCCTGTATCTGGTCTATTCTTAATATATATGTGATGGGGGGATTTTATATGAGAGTGTTCACACACCACTTTCCACAATACAGACATAGACCACATCCACTAACACATCCACACAGCCACTACTCACCACAGCCACGACACACACACACACACACACTAACACCCCAACACTCACACACACACACCCCCCACCACAGCACACACACCAACACACACATATAAAAAAATATATACAATTATTATCTATATATATATAGTAATGATAGTATACTATATTCTATATATACCCCGAGGTAATATTAATATATATGATATGTATGTTATAGAGAGAGACAGAAGAGAGAGAGAGAGAGGAAAAGAAAAGAGGTTGACAGCAGAGGGAAGAGAGAGAGAGAGAGACAGAGAGAGAGAGAGAGAGAGAGACAGAGAGAGGGAGAGAGAGAGAGGGAGAGAGACAGAAAATAAATCCGGCATTATGTCAGATTTCTGTAGACATGGAATGATATGCTATTCAGAGTGCGAAATCTTATATACACATGAGGTGGATTGCAACACCTGTGCAAGTGATAAGTTTAGACCCGACGGAGCTCGTGGAAAATGTGGAATATTGGCATGATTTATTTCATTCTATTTTGTTCTCAATTGCAGCTATACTTCTGTCTTAATCTGATCCTATTTGGCGAATTTCTGTATGTACACATACAACAGTATTGCATCTTTTACATAAAATTAAGAGCTAAATTAATGTGAAATATACGCCAATATGCTATCAACAATGCATTCATATTCCTATACTACATTTTATCCATGCAACGCCTTTACTTACGTTGCAATGAATTTTCACCTGCAGTAAGTGTTCGTAAATTAATAACCATAAATCTAACCTCAGATTTCAAATGCCTGACGCCACGCATGAAATTATAAGTTACCCAGATTGACACTTTAATCTCCCTCATGTCATAATGAAGAAATTGATGAACTAATCTCTATTGCTCTTTGCATTATATAATGGCTATAATCCTAGACGCGTCTTTGATGAACTCTTATGTATGAAGTTCTTGGAG
>NW_028234424.1:3788721-3793721 GCF_977035675.1 Penaeus japonicus
TATATATATATTATATATATATATATATATATATATATACAAATTTTATCTCCCTGACCGGGACTCGAACCGGCGCCGTGAGATTGACAGGTACAGAGGTGAGACCGATCGGCTACTCGACCCACTAAAAGAATTGCCCAACCAGACGCCTTATGAGAAGTCATGGAATTTTCCTATGTGCTCTTAGCAGAGCAGTGATAGCGAATTATCGCGGACAATTTCCGCGGCCGCTCAGCAGCAACAGAATCACAAATTTAAGTCCCAAATTAGGCTACCGAGGTTATATATATGTGAGGAAGATGGTAGAATGCAGTAACGCATTTTAATATATATATATAAACAAATTTTACCTCCCTGACCTGGACTCGAACCCGCGCCGTAAGATTGACAGGTAAGGTGGTGAGACCGATCTGCTACTCGACCCGCTAAAAGAATTGTCCAACCAGACACCTCTTAGCAGAGCAGTGATAGCAAATTTTCACGGACAATTCCCGCAGGCGCTCGGCAGCAACAGAATCACAAATTCAAGTACCAAATCAGGTTACCGAGGTTATATATGTGCGAGGAAGATGGTAGAATGCAGTAACGCATTTTAATATATATAAACTAATTTTACCTCCCTGACTGGGTCTCGAACCCCCGCCCTAAGATTGACAGGTACGGTGGTGAGACCGATCGGCTACTCAATCGCTAAAAAAATTGTCCAACCAGACGCCTTATGAGACGTCATGGAACTTACCTATATGCTCTTAGCAGAGCAGTGATAGCGAATTTTCACGGAGGTAAAATATATGCATATATATGTATATACATATATATATATATATATACATATATATATATATGTATGTATACATATACATTTATACATCAATATATATGCATATATATATTGATATATATTTATATATATATATATATCTATACATAGATATATATATATATATATATATGAGAAGATGGTAGAATGCACTAACGCATTTTTAATATATACAAATTTTTACCTCCCTGACCGGGACTCAAACTCGCGCCGTGAGATTGACAGGTACAGAGGTGAGACCGCTCGGCTACACGAGTTGTCCAACCAGACACCTTAAGAGACGTCATGGAACTTACCTATGTGCTCTTTTCAGAGCAGTGATAGCAAATTTTTATGAACAATTCCTGCGGGCACTCTGCAGCAAAGGAATCACAAATTCAAGCCCCAAATCAGGTTACCGAGGTTATATATATGAGAAGATGGTAGAATGCAGTAACGCGGGAGTTATTCGTAAAAATTCGATATCACTGCTCTGCTAAGAGCACATAGGTAGGTTCCATGACGTCTCTTAAGGCATCTCACCTCCATACCTGTCAATCTTACGGCGCGGGTTCGAGTCCCGGTCAGGGAGGTAAAAAATTTGTATATATATATATATATGTATGTATATATAATATGTATACATATATATATATATATGTATATATATAATATATATGTATGTATATATATATATATATATATAAATCTATATATATATATGTATAAATATATATATATATAATATATAGATATATATATATATATATAATATATATATATATATAATATAATATATATATATATATATATATATATATATATATATATGTATATATATTATATATATATATATATATATATATATATTTATTTATATATATATTATTATATATTACTTATTTTATATATATATATATATTATACACACACATAATTATTATTATAATTATTAATAATTATTACATTTTTATATTATAATTATTAATGATAAAAACATTTATGATAATGAGGATAATAAGGATAATGAGAAAATGATAATGATAATAGTAATGATAATAATGATGATGATAATAGTAATGATGATGATAATTTTGTTGATAAAGATGTTAATAACAATAATGATAATAATGATGATGATAATAGTAATGATAATAATGATGATGATAACAATAATGATAATGATAAAGATGGTGATGATGATAATGATAAAGATGGTGATGATGATAATGATAAAGATGGTGATGATGATAATGATAAAGATGGTGATGATGATAATGATAAAGATGGTGATGATGATAATGATAATGATGATGATAATGATATTGATAATGGTAATGATAACAATAATGATTATGATAATAGTAATGATAATAATGATGATAATAGTAATGATAATAATGATGATAATAGTAATGATAATAATGATGATAATAGTAATGATAATAATGATGATGATAATAATGATAATAATAATAATGATAATAATAATGATGGTGATGGTGATAATGATGATGATAATAGTAATGATGATGATAATAGTAATGATAATAATGATGATAATAGTAATGATAATAATGATGATGATAATAATGATGATGAAAATAGTAATGATAATAATGATGATGAAAATAGTAATGATAATAATGATGATGAAAATAGTAATGATAATAATGATGAAAATAGTAATGATAATAATGATGATGAAAATAGTAATGATAATAATGATGAAAATAGTAATGATAATAATGATGATGATAATGATAAAGATGGTGATGATGATAATGATAAAGATGATGATGATGATGATAAACATGATGATGATAATGATAAACATGATGATGATGATGATAAACATGATGATGATAATGATAAACATGATGATGATAATTATAAAGATGGTGATGATGATAATGATAAAGATGGTGATGATGATAATGATAAAGATGGTGATGATGATAATGATAAAGATGGTGATGATGATAATGATAAAGATGGTGATAATGATGATGATAAAGATGGTGATGATGATAAGGATAAAGATGGTGATGATGATAATGATAATGATGGTGATGATTATAATGATAATGATAATAGTAATGATAATAATGATAATAGTAATGATGATGATAACAATAAAAACAATTACTATTATTTTGTTATTATTCTAATGATGATACTAATAGTAATGATAATAATGATGATGATAATTTTGATGATAAAGATGTTAATAACAATAATGATGATGATAATAGTAATGATAATACTGATGATGATAACAATAATGATAATAATGATGATGATAATAGTAATGAGGATAATGATGATAATAGTAATGATAATAATGATGATGAAAATAGTAATGATAATAATGATGATGATAAGAGTAATAATAATGATGATGATAATAGTAATGAATAATGAGGATGATTATAGAATGATAATGAATAATGAGGATGATTATAGAATGATAATGATGCTAATGATGATTGTATTATGATACTGATGGTAATAATGATGATGATAATAGTAATGATGATAGTAAAAATGATAATATCACTACTAACACATATAATGGTAAAGGTAGTGATGATAACAATAATGATAATGATAAATATAGTGATGATGATAATGAAAACAATAATGATAAAGATGGTGATGATGATAATGATAAAGATGGTGATGATGATAATGATAACAATAATGATAATGATATAAATGATGATGATAATGATAATGGTAATGATAACAATAAAAACAATTACTATTATTTTGTTATTATTCTAATGATGATACTAATAGTAATGATAATGATGACAATAATGATAATTATAAAATGATAATGAAAATAATAATAGCAACAATAACATTAACAATAGTAATGATGATGATAATATCATCGGTCATGAAAAGGAGAATTATGATGATGATAATTTTGATGATAAAGATGTTAATAACAATAATGATGATAACAATATTAGTAATAATAATGATAACAATAATGATAATGATGATGATAACAATAAAGATATAGATAATGTTAATCATGATAAATATAATACTAACAATAATGATGATAATAATAATATTAATGATAATATCAATAATGATAATATGAAAGTGATAGCATATATCGCTAGACAGACGTATAAAAAGACAAACAGGAAAAAAAACAAGAAAGAAAGATAAAAATAAACACCCACCTGACAACCAAACGAACCACAATGTTAAAGAAAAAAGGATAGCGAGAAATTCCACCAAAAAGGAAAGATGGAAACGGCCGATAAAGAGACAGAGATAAAAGACAGAGACCAAATTCAGAAGTGAGAGTTGGAAAGCACTAATTGCAAGCTTGATCACGAAAACGATAAAGCTTATGGTTTATATAACCCTCGTTTTCCTTTATTGCTTAAGTCTTCCTGTGTTTCTTATATATATACTTTAATCTTCTCGTATGTTCTCTCCTTTATTACCTGTAGTTTGTTTTTTGTTTTATTTTTTATCTATTTGTTTTATTTATCTATCTTTTTTATCTTATTTATCTTATCTTATTTTGTTTTTATCAGATTTTCAGTCTCTGATGTTATACTTTTCTTCTTTGATATGATCTGTTAATTAAAAATTGTTAATTAATATGTAAGGATGTTCTTACCTAAAAATAGATGACTGCATAATTAAAGAGATTTCTTTATGGTAGGAAATAAGACATTTCAATCATGAAACTTTCGCAAAAATCTCAAAATGAAATGAAAGATTTCGGTCCGCGTTTTCATTACCTCCCTTTGGATGTGGTATCTTCTCTCGCTTTCTCTCTCCCTCTTTCTCGCTCTCTCTCTCTTTGTCTCTGTTTCTCCCCCCCCCCCCCCTCTCTCTTTCTCTCTATGTCTCTGTTTTTCTCCTCCCCCCCTCTCTCCCACTCTCTCTGTCTCTGTCTGTCTGTCTGTTTGTCTGCCTTTCTCTCTCTCTCTCTCTCTCTCTCTCTCTTCTCTCTTTCTCTCTCTCTCTCTATCTGTCTGTCTTTCTCTTTCTCTCTATCTCTCTCTCTATCTGTCTGTCTTTCTCTCTCTCTCTCTCTCTCTCTCTCTCTCTCTCTCTCTCTCTCTCTCTCTCTCCCTCTCTCTCTCTCTCTCTCTCTCTTTCTCTCTCTCTCTCTGTCTGTATGTAGATATAAACATAAACAAAAAAAGGTAAACAAAAACAA
>NW_028234424.1:3811221-3823721 GCF_977035675.1 Penaeus japonicus
TCGGTCCTAGTTTCCTATCCTCAGGAATATATAAGACGAAGACTCAGTTGCTGTCATCATGGCGAAGTGTGAGGGTTATTCGTGGTCGCGGCATTTCCATCTACAGGATGGAATCACAAGTATCACGAAGTGCCCTGAATAGGAGATCCACAGGGGGGCTGACTTCAAAACTAGGCAAAGTGAGGTAGGTAGTTGGGTTAAGGTTTTCGTGATACCGAAGTAGCACGAGGTAGCACGAAGTGCCTTAAAAAAGGGGGGTCCAGGGGGGGGGGGCGAAGCCCCCCTTTGGCTAGGGCAAACTTCAGCAAAGTTAGGTAGGTAATTGGTTAAGATTTTGCATACGAAATATGTCCGGAATTCATATTTTACCCCGTAATTTCCCTGATCTACTTAATGCCCTCCCCTACTATCGGGACCCAGATTGTGGGGTCCAGGGGTGCAAGCGCTCATTAATTTCACTATATATGAATAGTAGAGGTTGAGAGGAATCCATCGATACCACTTTTGTGGTGTTTAGCGACGCGGCGTTGTTCGGAAAAAAAAAAAAAAAAAAAAAAAAAAATATATATATATATATATATATATATATGTATATATATATATATATACATATATATATACACACAGACACACACACACAATATATATATATAAATTTACACATACATACATATATCTATATGCGTACACCCACACACTCACATCTACAAAGATACATACCCTAGTCCTCACTGGCTTCTCTTTAATCTGCTAAGCCTTTCATCCGATTGAGAAGATATCGTCAAACAAATAAAGCGGGTTGAAGGGAAGGGACATCCAATTTCTACTTTCTCTCTCCGCCGTTCGGGACATCAAAGTTGTATACACATACTTCTTTCAAGGAGAATCTACCCTTAATGGAGAAACGGTCGACTCTCAGACTTAAAAGCTATCCATTCTTTCTCCTATTTTTTTCCCCTTTCATAGATTTTTTTCCCCCTTTGTCATTTAGGGTTCGCGTTCTGTGTTATTTTTGGTTTTCTTATCTTTTTTTTTTAGGATTATTGTTATTGCTTGTTGTTTGTTTGTTTTTTCGTTATTAGTTGATGATATTTACTGTACTTTAACTGTTATATTCCTTTTACTCTGCGGACATATATTTCATCTTTCATTACTCGTTATTCAGTATTTATTACTATTCATTATTTTGTTATCTCGTTGCTATCTATTTTAATGTCACATTTCATTAATATTCATTTTCATGTCACTTTCATTTATATTTACTACTTTAACAAATTTTCATTTTCATTGTCCAGGTCAAATACTTGGTAGCGTTTGGCCCTTTTCATAAAAAAATTAGGCCTGAGAGTCAAACATGCTGATATTGTTTTATATAAAAAAAATCAAATATAAAACGGCATAAAATACTTGACTCGAAATAAAATACCAAAGTCAATATATAACAAAATAAAAAGGTTCTAGGAAAAACTCAGCATACGGGTTCTATATTTTACTATAGGAGTGACAGCTTACATAAACACGATCAATATAAAAAACAATACCTTGATATAATCTGCCGTCTCTGTAGCTTTCGATGACCGTCTCACAGAAAATACGGATAAAGTATATAAAAGATGAACACTTAAACAATGAAAAAAATGATATTTAATGATGTTTCTATAATGGCGTCTCTGGTCCGAATGGCGGTTCTGTCGCTATTGTTCTTACGTGCGCATTTTCAGTTGCGCAGTGACGTCACTGCAAATCGCATTTTATTTTATTTTCCCCATGCTTAATTAAGTTACAATATTCATGTCGGTGGGAAAGGTAACGCCGTATCTATTATATCGGTGTTTCCGTCTGCGCAGCCGCACAGAGGGCACCCTCTCCCCTTGCTCCCAAGCACAGTCGTTTTCTTTGCGGGGGGACTTCGAAAATTCACTCGCTACACTATGATAGACACTTACAAGTAAATGTGAACATTTTAGTGTACATAAGTAAAAAAAAAAAAAAAAAAAAAATACATATATATATATATATATATATTTATACAATTATAATTATAAAAAGTCCAATGACAATAATCAGAATGATGAATAACATCATCTCTGTCTGTAGGACTAATAACGATAACAATAACGATGATATTAATGTCAACAGCAAAAAAGAAAAAGAAAAAAATATATACATACATATATATATATATATATATATATATATATATATATATATACACACACATACATATATATATACTCCATTAAATGCAGATAATTTCCTTTATGATGCTAACGTTGATAGAATAAATAACAAAATACGAATAGGATAAGAGCAAAACAGCTGTGGTAGTAATAACAGGAGCAGAGGCAATAATAGCTATAGCTAATTTGATCATAAAATAGTAGTGATAGTAATAACAATAATAATAATACCAGTTATGATAATAACAACAACAACAATGATGATAATTATCATAATGATAATAGTTATAATAATAGTGATATTGATGATGATACTAAGGACAATAATGATTAAGATAATAGTAGGAATAATAATAATGATAATAATAACAATAAGGATGATGATAACGATACTGATAATGATAACAGTAGTAGTCGTGATGATAATTATGATAATGCTGATGATAATAACAATAATAATGCTGTTGTTGTTAATAATGATGATAGTAGTAACTACCATGACAAGAATTATATTAATTTTGATACTGATTAATAATAATAACAACAATAGTATTAAAGGTGATAATTAAAAAGGGACAACAGCAATATTGATAATGCAAATGAGAAAAGATAACCATAATGATAATAATGATAATGATTATAATGAGAGTGATAATGCTAACAATAATAATAACGATAATGATAATGATGACAATGATAATAACAATGATAATAATGATGATAATAATAACAACGACTATTATAATGATAGTAATAATTATATCAATAATAACCACAACAGTGATAAAGACATTAATGGCAATACAAATCAATCATGTGAAAACTCATAGTTATACCTATAATACTCTCCTATTCCTAAGGGCCTGTATCATTACGCAAAATGAAGCCGATAAAAATAATTCTAGACTGAAAATACAATTAAATTTCCACATCATATCAAGATTCAGGTGATATTCTATGCTCGAGTTCTATTCCCTTGAACACTCTTGATAAAGGTGTTGGAATGTCACATAATTCCAGAACATACATTACGCAAACGAAAGTAGGTATTCTTAAAAGCCTTCACATGTTGGAATCCCATATAATAATTTGTGCTTATGACTTGCCAAGAACTGCCTGTGATAAGTGTATTTATAAACCTTGGAGTATCTCTTGTTGAGATCTCACAAACTATCAGATCCTCCAGAAAGGATTGAACTAAGCTGATAGATTCCTAAAGGCCAAAATGTATGGAGCATAAAGCATTAGATCTCGTTTTCGCTAAAAATAATTATGGCGTTTATGAAAAGTAAAGAACAAGACTGTGTGATGTTGTGACCACGAGAACTTTACTTGAACTTTACTTGAAGAAAGTCTGTGATTGACAGGTAGGTAGGTAAGACATACAATGTGAAATATATTACAGGTATATGTAAATGTTGGAGTGAAGAATAAAGGCGAATGATTGTGCATTATATATTAGTACCTTTCAGGGTATGCAACATGGGGTACAAAGAGTTACGTTAATATTTCATCACATTTGATGTACAGGAGAATATGCTCATGCTATATTCTGAAATCAGAAGGTTATTTCATTTTATGGTAAAGCGTCCTCAGGCCTTGGTAGTGTTCCGAGGTGGTAGATAAATAGGTGAATATGATTATTATTATTTTATCTTTTTTTTTTCAACTAATGTGCTAGACGATATGATTCGTCATTTGTAGAGACAATTTATCAGAGTGTTCAAAGTTTGTCTGATGAGAACGTTAGGTCTTATGGACGCTGATTGGCTGGTGAATGTACTGCCAGGCATAGGGCTAACTATGGAAAAACTGTCTAAAATCTCGTTTCACACATCACGCTCTTGAAACAGCAATAGAAAATCCACATGGAGGTATTATCGAGACTCGGGGAAGACAGCTTAACGTCTGATGCCCATATTTCACACTGACGTTTCCTATATTTATTTAAAAAATGATAGATCTTTTTAAATAGTATTTCACAGAATACAGTATTTGTTTAAGTACGTTTTTCTTAAATATGGTAAACGGTTATTAAAAACAATAAGTTCTGTTTACTCTTCATAACTCTCTCTTTCCTCCTCTTTCAAATTTCTTTTACTTTCACTTTCGCGTCTCATTGCATTTCGATCTCTCTCTCTCTCTCTCTCTACTATCCTCCTAATTCTATATCTCATTCTACTTCTATCTCACTCTCTGTAATTCTACATCTCTCTTTGTCTTTGGAATCTCATACGCATGTTCACTGTATTTCTGAAGCATATTTCTTAAGCTGCGTCCACACTTGTTGCAATTACACGTATCGTATCATCCTGGACGGGAGAGCGTTGCACCGTTGCGTATCAAGATATGATACAAAGATACGCAACGGGCTCGATCCATCATTTGTCGGTCTTTTGCCGTCACACCAAAGGAATGATACGCAACGCATCTACCCTCATGTGGACGGGGAGCGGTGCATTGTCCCGTGAACTTTCCCATTCAAACTCATGGTGTCTCAGTCCGTTCTTTTGATTGTCAGTGTTCGATAAAATAAATTATGATTTACAGCTGGGCTTGTAATAAGCCTTGGGTAACTATTAATACTACGAAGATACAATTCAAAACTTGATAAAACGTGCGATATAATAAACAAATTATTTTTTTAAGATGAACAAAAAACAAAAGTTGTTTCTCGTTATCGTAATCGGACATAGCGTGTACAGAGTGCTGTCAGGTGAAGTCAGTGGGCTGCATTGAAAATGTAAATAATTTTTTAATTTTTCATTTCTATATAGTATAAAGGAAATGACAGTCTTTTATTATGCAAAATTTGGTAATTTATTCGATGGTGTCGAATATCTCTCACCAGACATGAAAGAGATAGAGATAGAGAGAGAGAGAGATTATATAGAGGGATGTAAAGATACCATGAAATAGGTAATTATACAGGGGTGCCATGGAAGATGCAGAGTTGTTATGAAATACTGTATGTAATGATACAGAATGATGCAGGGATAAAATGAAAGCTGTAGAGATACATGGCCACAGCGGAAGATGTAAAGATGCAGTAATACAACAAAATTTCCACAGAAAATGACGTATAGACACAATGAGAGATGCAGATATACAATTAAATAATAGATCCAGAGAGATCCAGAGGTACAATGGAAAATATAAAGATACAGGGATACAGTGAGGTTTGAAAAGATACAGGAAGTTGCAAATAGACAATGCCACAGACTAAAAAGGAGCTGAGATCTTTTCTCGGAACCGTTTCATTTTATAGGAGATTTATTCTTAATTTTACAGACATTGCTGTTCCTATGAATGAGATGTTAAGAAAATTTTCTTGTAACAAACTTAATTGGACTGAAAAACGAATTAAAAGTTTTGAAGAACTAAAGGTAAAACTGATGTCAAAGCCCATCTTGTGTTTGCCAGATTATTCAAAGACATTTTACCTTGAAAGATTACATAATAATGTTGAATTTATAATCAACCATAATGAAATATAGTTTCCATTAACATCATCAAAAACAGTTTGATAACGAGCTTGTGTTAATACCTGTACTAATAAGTTGTACTATATATATATATATATATATATAGAGAGAGAGAGAGAGAGATACATACATTTTAATTCTAGGGAATCTTTTTCTATGTTTCTAGGATCAAGGCATCTAAAATCTCAGATAAGAATTTTTTTACCTTGTAAGATTACATAATAATAATGATAAATCTATAATCAACCATGAACATATGAAATATGTTTACATTATCATCAAAAACAGTTTGATAACGAGCTTGTGTACAGCTTGTACTACATATTTTCTTGATCAGATATTAATCATAAATCCAGGTTTCCTATCCTCAAGTTTGTGCTTCTGAGAGGTCATTTTACCATCAGCCGTATATTTAAGTCCCTAAGCGCGCCGCGTACGTGACATGAACGTGCCGCGTTTGGTATTCTAGAAGCGCGGGTTCGTGTCAAAAGTGTGGCAAAAGTGTGGAAAGGAACAATCGTGGAAACTCCGTGACAAGGGGGTATGCTTGTCACGATAGTTACACGGGTGAAAAAATATATATATATATTTTTACTGTACTTTTTCTTACCAATACTTCATATGAGTATATTATGTTTGGAAAGTAATATCTATATTGGATATATTAGGCATCATTGTCCTAGACTTGGATTACAAACCCTTTCAGGAAAACATGGATTCTCTGCTGATTTTGAGTTTGTTTACCTTTTGGCGGACTTTTCAAAGGAGAGTGAAGTTAAATGAATGGTAAAAGTAACGTAAAGTTAAAGTATATAATTATATGAAATATGTATACATTAAATCTATATATATGGTATATAAAAGATACGCATATATGTACAGTATATACAGAGACAAAATAAGGAAGATCTATTCATAGACACACGACCCCTCTCATCCCGTTTGTTTTGATCGAGCGTAGAGTGAATTACCAACGGCGCGTTCGTGAAATGGTTGTCAATTCTTTAACTAGAAACAAGTACAACGACTGAATCATACCAAAATTGTATCATCTTTTGTTACTGCTACTTATGATTGTAGTTTCTCTTATGAATTTGTCGTTTGGACAGTGCCATTCATCTGAAACATGTTAACTATGGAACGGTTGGTAAACCTGAAGCAGCTGACAAACGTGCCACACTTTTGCATACTAGAATATCGCATTCGTGACATGAACACGACATGGACACAACATGAACATGACAAGGCCACGACACGCAGAAAACGTTCAAGAATACGGCTGTATATGTCACAAAGTGCATGCCACACCACGGACAATGGGGTAATATTGTCGGTAATAAGGCTCTTGCGACTATTTCAGCGCAATAGATACAGAAAAGAGCGCCCTCCTAAACTCTCTCACCGCAATGAACACAGTAAGCTACATTGGGAAGACTAAGAGGATGAACACAAATGTGGCAATTCGGACAATAAGGCCTCTTATAAGGAGACAACTTCTTAAAACATGTACTACAGTGTCCGGGCGGACACAACCAATCCATGTAAGTATGTTTATACTTAGCTTAAGGACCGATTGGGATAGACAGAGGTGCCAACATTCCAGGAAACTTGTATTGCTTAACTTGTTTCGTATGCTTCACTTCCAAAGATTTACTAGAAATGTGGCAATTCGGACAACAAGGCATCTTACAAGGAAACTTGTACTGCTCAGACGTCATTTTACACCATGGACGATTGGGTAAAGTTAACTTGGGTTAAACTTTACCACAAAGGTGGCAATTCAAAGGACACATCCAATCCGTGTCCTTGTACTGCAAAGACGTCGATTTTACGCCATAGATATATACATATGCCAAATACAAAGCTTAATCCTTCATAAACTGCATTTTCCAATGAAATAACAATATCTTTTTTTAGATTCCGTTTCCGTATAGCATTATTGTTGTTAACCACTTAACAAATTAAATGTCTGTGTGTGTGTGTGTATATATATATATATATATATATATATATATATATATATATATATATATATATATATATATATATATATATATTTATACATATATATACATGTATACATATATATATATATATATATATATATATATATATATATATATATATATATATATGAATAAAGATAAATATATATATAAATATAGGTATATATGTATATATATTAATGAATATATATACATATATATATAAATATGTATATATATATATATATATATATATATATATATATATATATATAAATATATAAATATAAATATATGTATACATATATATACATGTATATCTATATATATATATATATATATATATATATATATATATATATACTGTACATATACATATATATATATAATATATTATATATATACGTATAGATATATAATATATATATATATATATATATATATATATATATATATATATATATATATATATATATATATATATATATATATATATATACTGTACATATACATATATACATATAATATATTATATATATATATACGTATAGATATATATGTATATATCATATATATATATATATATATATATATATATATATATATATATATATATATATATATATATATATATATATTTATATATATGTATATATATATATTTGTTTATATAATACATATATTTATTTATTTATATTCATATTTATATATATATATATAAATATTTATTAATATTTATATATATATATATATTTATATTTATATTTATATATATTTTTATATTTATATATATATATATGTATAATATATATATACATATATATATACATACATAAATATACATACATATATATATATATATATATAATATATATATATATAATATGTATGTATATATATATATATATTTGTTAATATTTACATATATATATATTCATATTTATATATATATTTATATTTATATCTATATATATATATATATCTTTTTATATTTATATATATATATACATATATATACATACATATGTATATACACACACACACATATATATATATATATATATATATATATATATATATATATATATATATATATATATATATATGAGCCAATCACAGCCGAGACGAGCGGCACTTTGTCCAACTTTGGTCACCCTTGCCTTCGAAGTGATCCAGCATCTCGCCTCAGAATAGGTCATTATTTAGATACACAGAAATCGTTCAGCTCTCGTGTCGAGAGGACTTTCTCCTCAAGGATTCCAGGTAGATAAAATGTCTAGTGCCTTAGTGACTTAATTCATAAACTGTGCATTGTCAGTGTTTCCTTAGTGTTCCAAGGATCTCGTTAGCTTTGCGATAGACTTAGCTTCCCCCTTGCATGTATATATTGTGCCCCCTTATTGTAAATAATGTTCTATATATATGTTCTATATAGATGTATACATACATATATATGTATATATATATATATATATATATATATATATATATATATATATATATATATATATATATATATATATATATATAAACCGCTCACAAGCAACCCCGACAGTGCCATTTACTGTATTCCCTGTAGTGCATGTGAAAAAGCGTATTACCGCGAAACAGGACGTTGTTTCGACACCAGGATGAACTGGACTTCCAACGCCATGGTGGCACACGTAGATGAGGCGGGACATCTGCCAGATTGGAAGGAAGCAAAAATCGTCAGCAAAGGATCGCAAAAGCAAAGAAGCAGAGTTATGGAAGTTGCATACATCGCGACAAAATAAAGCATGAACACCTCGTCGGAAAGATTTAAACTATCCAAGGTCTCAGCAGCATCAATTGTGCGGATAACTACACACAGGTCAGGAGAGTCAGGTGAAGCTTCAGCTCTCATTTGATATATATATATTCGTTATGTGTTTTCAATTGTTATGTATTTTTGAGAAAGACCTCTGTCGAAATGCGTCAAATACATCTCTTGCGTGTTTAGATATTCAGTCTCATTCATACCTTTATTGTATGTATATAAATTTATATATATATTTTATATATATTTCTTTATATCTATATATATATGAATATATATACAAATTTTACCTCCCTGACCGGGACTCGAACCCACGCTGTAAGATTGACAGGTACTGTGGTGAGACCGATCTGCAATTCGACCCGCTAAAAGAATTGTCCAACCAGACGCCATATGAGACATCATGGAATTTACCTATGTGCTCTTAGCAGAGCAGTGATAGCGAATTTTCACGGACAATTCCAGCGGGTGCTTGGCAACAACGGAATCACAAATTCAAGTCCCAAATCAGGTTACCGAGGTTATATATTTGTGAAAAAGATAGAAGAATGCAGTAATGCATTTTAATATATATATATACAAGTTTTACCTCCCTGACCGGGACTCGAACCCACGCAGTAAAATTAACAGGTACGGCGGTGAGACCGACTGGCTACTCGACCCACTAAAAGAATTGTCCAACCAGACACCTTATGAGACGTCATGGAACTTACCTATGTGCTCTTAGCAGAGCAGTGATAGCGAATTTTCACGGACAATTCCAGCGGGCGCTCAGCAGCAACGGAATCACAAATTCAAGTCCCAAATCAGGTTACCGAGGTTATATATATGTGAGAAAGATGGTAGAATGTAGTAACACATATTAATATATATGTACAAATTTTACCTACCTAACCGGGACTCGAACCCGCGCCATAAGATTAACAGGTACGGTGGTGAGACCGATCAGCTACTCAACCCGCTAGAAGAATTGTCCAAACAGACGCCTTATGAGATGTCATGGAATTTTCCTATGTGCTCTTAGTAGACCAGTGATAGCGAATTTTTTACGGACAATTCTCAGGGGCGCTCGGCAGCAACGGAATCACAAATTCAAGTCCCAAGTCAGGTTACCGAGGTTATATATATGTGAGAAAGATGGTAGAATGCAGTATATGTATATAATTATATTTATATATACATATATGTGTATATATATATATATATATGTATATATATATATATATATATATATATATATATATATATATATATATACTGTATATATGTATACATATATATATATGTGTGTGTGTTTACTAACGCAATTCTATGGGTACCTTCAGGTCATTAGATCTTACGTTGCAAATTGACAGGGTGAAAATGTTGATGCATAAAGAATGGCTGTAATGATGATATTATTGAAAATTATGATGGTAATAATGATGATTAAGGTAAAAATAATGAAAGATTGCTAGCTAGCTAGATAGACAGATAGATTGAGATAGAGAGAGAGAGAGAAAGAAAGAGAAAATTCACTGTTGGCAACTCCCTTCACAAGATAAAATGTCAAAATTAAAAAAAAATATATATATAAAACAAGATAAAACAATGCATTCATACTTTCAATCTTCAAAATAAAACCCGATGGCATTGCTGTAAAGAAGGAACATGGAAAGGAAATTAGCTCTTTTGAGATAAAGGTTCAGAATATATATATTTCAATAGTCTTCACTGAAGTTGTAAAGATCCCTGTGTTCCCTAACTTTTAAATTCCTTTGTTAATTGAAAGAAAAAAAAAAGTAAACAATGGAACGCCCTTTAAATTGGGGGGTGGGGGGAGGGGGGAGGAGACACAGACATATAAAAATAATCGTTATCTCTTCGAAGACTTTTGACTTTGTGTCATTTTATAGATCGTGTGTGTGTGTGTTTCTGTTTGTTTTTGTTTGTGTGTGTTTGTTTGTGTGTGTGTTTCTGTTTGTTTTTGTTTGTCTGTGAGTGTGTTTGTTTGTGTGTGTTTGTTTGTGTGTGTTTGTACGTGTGTGAGAGAGTTTTTTTGGGTATGTGTGTGTTGCTTGTCTTTGTGTGTTTGTTTGTTTATGTGTTCGTGTGCGTGTTTTTTTGTCTTTGGTTCGTGTGCGTGTGTGTGTGTCTGTGTGTTTGTGTGTGTGTTAGTGTGTGTGCGGGATGATATCATGATATATATGTGTGCGTGAGACAAACTGTATCACAAAGTAAAGATAGAAAGAAATGTGTTTTATTAATTAGCACTGAATCCATTTGGTAATATTTCATCACGTTTCATTTTCCTTGTATTTTTCATTTTTATAATGAGAATTTCCTGTGAAAAAACTATGAACTGTGCACGCTTAGGGAATATATATATATATATATATATATATATATATATATATATATATATATATATATATATGTATGTATATATATATATCTGTATATGAAAATAAAACATAACATAGAACTCAAACACACACACACACAGACAAACAAACAGACACATATCCCCTTCAAACACATGCACTATGTACACTATGTAAGCTATATACAATTTTTTAAATTTCTAAGACTACCTGAAGAAATGGCATTAATCAACGCTCTTTTTTTGTAGTGTTCTTCAAATTTCTAAAATAATAATTATAATAGTAATGATATTAATAATAATAATGTAAATAATTGCCACTCTAGACTCGATTGCTTAGAGACTTTGTAAAAGAAAATATCATCCATTTATTATATCCATTGTGCTTTGATAGACTGATCTTATATTCATTATGAAATACAAAACATCAAGTATTAAGGTATTAATTTAGAAAAAAAGGAAATATAGAAGAAAAAGATTGAACAAGTTAACCAAGGGATACAATTAAAAAGAACGAGAGGAATATCACTACAATTTTCACTCATAGCATAAAGGATAATATTAATAAAGGTTACAATAGCAGTTGTAACAATGGTGAATACATTATAATCATTGTCCTCATCACAACATCATCATCACACCTTCACTATAAACTTTGTCATTAACCTTATTACGATCCTCATTATAAAT
>NW_028234424.1:3864008-3866508 GCF_977035675.1 Penaeus japonicus
CATGTACTTCATGACGCCCGTCGTCAGGCCAAACCTCCTACGTCATGTATGTCATGACATCCGTACGCATTGGGTTAATATGCGTTACTGCATTCTACCATCTTCTCACATATATATAACCTCGATAACCTGATTCAGGACTTGAACTAGTGATTCCGTTGCTGCCGAGTGTTCGCGGGAATTGTCCGTAAAAATTCGCTATCACTGCTAAGTTCCATGACGTCTCATAAGGCGTCTGGTTGGACAATTCTTTTAGCGGGTCGAGTAGCCGATCGTTCTCACCACCGTACCTGTCAATCTTACGGCGCGGGTTCGAGTCCCGGTCAGGAAGGTAAAATTTGTATATATATATATACATATATATATATATATATATATATATATAGAGAGAGAGAGAGAGAGAGAGAATGAAAGAAATAAAGAGAGAGAATGAGAAAGAGAGTGAGTGAGCGAGTGAGAGAGAGAGAGAAAGAGAGAGAGGGGGAGGGGGGAATTTGTGAGTGATTGAGTGAGAGAAAGAGAGGGAGAGAGAGAGAGAGAGAATGAAAGAAAGAAAGAGAGAGAAAGAGTGAGTGAGCGAGTGAGTGAGAGAGAAAGAAAGAAAAAGAGAAAGAAAATATGTGAGTGAGTGAGAGAAAGAGAGAGAGAGAGAGAGAGAATTTGTGAGTGAGTGAGAGAGAGAGAGAGATCATCTGAGAGAGGAATATCAACCTAATAACTACATCTCTCGGAATTTCCAACATTTCCGTAAAGCTTGTGAATCTGCCCGAAATTATCTCCAAGGTAAAGTAATACTTTTCATAAGGCTGAAATTACGCTTCGTTGAGCGAGATTATAACCCTTCTATCACGTAATCTTTTTGTTATCATCGAAATCAGCAGTATTGTTATTATCATCGTTACTGTTTTGATCATTATCATCATCATAATGATCATAAAGATTATAATTTCAATCATGTGAATCACTATTATTATCGTTAACTATAAAATAATCGTACCAATATAATTTTGATTGTTATTTTGGTCATAAATTTTTGTTATTGTATTGTAATCCTTTTTATATTGCTTTGTATTTTTTAGAATTATCATTATAATTGTTATTTTCACTATTGTCAGTCTAACATCTTTATAATCATGATGATAATGATAACAATAATAATTATTGCTCTCACAATCGTTTTTACTTTTATCATTATCATTGTAATTAATAAAGATGATATCATTATCGTTATTACCCTTAGTATCATTACTGTTATCATTATTACTATCATAATTAATGACATTATCATCATGATCAACATCATTATTATTATTATTACCATCATTATCATTATCAACATTGTTTTAAACACTATACCTACTAATAATACACTAATCAGCGCAGACTTTAAGCTTTAAGTTTTTTTGCTACTAATGTGAGTAACATATCATACCATGTATATATATAATTAAATGATGACATTCCTATTCTTTTCACACGTTTTCTGTGTAGTTTTGGAGGGTTTATTGCATAGCAATTGCAGGTTAATCAGTATGGAAGGAGGGAGAGGCGAGAGGAAGATAAGAGAGAGAGATGGAAAGGTAAAGATGATGATGACGTGAGGGATTAGGAAGATTTTGATAAAGATGATAAGGAAGATAAGAGGAGGGAGAAGGCTAGAGACGTAAAAGGTGTAATAAAAGGATATGAATAAGAGGATAAAGATATCTAGAAAGATGAATTCGTGGGAAAGAAAAGAGAGGATAATGGGAACAGAAGGGAGAGGATAATAGTTAAGAAATTGTAAAAAGTTTAAAGAGATGAAAGTAACCCGGAGATATAACGCTTTTTCATAATCATTATTCCGTAAACTTGAGAGATTAAGTACTCAAGTACTTGCATAAATTGTGGTAATTATCACAATTACTAAGCATCATGTACATCGTATATTCAGAAACATTCAGGATTGATGGAAATGTGTACACACACACACACACACACACACACACACACACGTATACATACATATGCCTTTATTCAATCGAGACTTTATATATAGATAATCCACTGTATTAATCCAGTTACAATGTACAGTACATCGTGGTTTACTAGTCAAATATGCTATCATGGTATAATGCAGTACTAGCTGATTTCTCCGCTTGGTAACCGGACGGCCTTCAACATGGCGAAATTCCTTAGAACTTAGTATTTCGAATAAGTTAGGTTGACAGTGATCATGGCCCTCTGCTCGCTCGGACTTCTGTGAATGTCTGAATACCCTTGTTATTATTGCTACTCTATTTTGCAGAAATAGGATACAGACAGCCTTCTAAATGATTAATGATACAATTAGATGGGAACTTTCGATTGGAAACAAAAGGTATGGAATAGCTTTTTAGTTGACGTAATGAAATAGCCAATGGCCAAAGTTGTACAGTTGTACTGCGCAAATCATGATCAAATCAGGCCTTTATGTATACCATGATTTGTATTCTATTTAGAGATACATGTAGATAGAGGT
>NW_028234424.1:3886508-3896508 GCF_977035675.1 Penaeus japonicus
GTAATGATGATTATAAATGCCATAATTACAAGGATAATGATAATGATGATAAAACTAATGATAATAATAATATATTTATGCAAATACCAAAAATGATAACGATAACAACAACAGTGATAATGATAATCATAACAACGATAATCACTACAATGCTTGCTTATATGTCCTTCATGATATTCACAGTTAGTCTCATGATCACATATGAGTGATATGCATATTATATGAACTAGTTTACATTTTTTGCTGATGCATTAATAATGATGAAAAATGTGCGTGATTTTATTCGAATTTGAATCATTAGTGGAATCATTTATTTTAATGACACTAGAGATTACCATTAACTATTTATACAATGTATATATAACCTTACAGATGTTCAAACAACGTTAACATATAAAATGCAATACTCAGGAATGCGGTGATTAAATACACTGGGTACTAAGGAGAGAGAGGGGGGGAAAAAATATTAATTAAGTCGAGCAGATTAATTATTCTCGTTAGACCCTAATGCATCTGAGCTTACATCATCTCCTCATTCATAGTCATCACTCATAACCTCATGGTTTTAACCCAAGTTGGTTTCATGATGAAATAACTTCGTTGTGGGTAATTAAGGGGTCTGTTGATGTATACTGTATGTCATCACTCATTAGGAGAGATTAAGTGATGATGGTGAGTGATGATAGTGAGTGATGATTGTGATGAATGATGATCAGGAGGAGTGGGTAGAAGAAGGTAGTGGTGATGATGTAGATTGGGTGGAAGGTGTGGATATGGTGATGAAGGTGGAGAGTCATGATGAAGATGGTGATGTGTAGTGATGATTATGAAGATTGATGATGATGATGGTAACGATTGCGATGATCGTGTTTATGTTAATTTTGATGAAATTGATGCCTGAGTTAAGGAATTATTAGCAAGATCATTATACATCTTAAAACAACAAAGTGGAATTCTGAAAATAAATCTAAACAAAGAAATACACAAATCTAAGAGAAAATCTGTCAATCATTCTGCCAACTCTTGAATAATCTGAAATACAGACTCTGCAGAACTTATAATTGCGTCCCGATTAAAATGCATATGAAATTAGAAGATATGAAAAAATACACACGTACACACAAAACCAACCACGACAACAACAACAACAACAAAAACAACAACTAAATTCCACTTTGGATTAACCAAACAAATATCTACTGTATATGTTAATCATTTACATTTGAATAATGAAAATTGAGGAGACGAAAGGAATAATATCATATTTGCATAATTATGTATGCATTTCTAAAATTGCTTCGGTACAGATTGTTGTTGTTTTATCTTCTTTTCTTTTTTTGTGGAATAAGTCCTTTTGATTATTCACTCTACTTTGATTTTCTTTTGTTTTATTCGTTATGATAATCTTCTACTTCACTTTTCTTCTTCCTTCTTCTTTTACATTTTCTTTCTCTTGTTTTTCTTTCTGTTTTTGATTGTCTCTTCTTTGGTTACTTTTTATGTGTCTTTTTTTTTTTTTTTTTTTTTTTGGGGGGGGGGCAATTTTCTTTATAATTTTTATCTTGGTTTCTCTTTTCCTTTCTCCCTCCACTTAATTAATCATATATCTATATTTTCAAAGAAAGAGAGAAAGAGAAAGAAAGCGAGTATGAGAGCGAGAGAGGGAGAGAGAGAGAGAGAGAGAGAGAGAGAGAGAGAGAGAGAGAGAGAGAGAGAGAGAGAGAGAGAGAGAGAGAGAGAGAGAAAGAGAATAAGAGAGAGAGAGAGAGACAGAAAGTGAGAGAGAGAGAGAGAATGAAAGAGAGAGAAAGAGAATAAGAGAGAGAGAGAGACAGAAAGTGAGAGAGAGAGAGACAGAGAGATAGACAGAGAGAGAGAGAGACAGAGAGAGAGAGACAGAGATAAAATAAAAGAGAGAGAAAGAGAATCAGAGAGAGAGAGAGAGACAGAAAGTGAGAGAGAGAGAGACAGAGAGAGAGACAGAGAGAGAGAGAGACAGAGAGAGAGATACAGAGATAAAATAAAAGAGAGAGAAAGAGAATAATAGAGAGAGAGACAGACAAAAAGTGAGAGAGAGAGAGACAGAGAGAGAGAGACACAGAGAGAGAGACAGATATCAAATAAAAGAGAGAGAAAGAGAATAAGAGAGAGAGAGACAGACAGAAAGTGAGAGAGCGAGAGACAGAGAGAGAGAGAGAGAGAGAGAGACAGAGATAAAATAAAAGAGAGAGAAAGAGAATAAGAGAGAGAGAGAGGGGGGGGAGGGGGGAGGAGAGAGAGAGAGACAGAGAGAGAAAGATTAAGATTAAGAGAGATTAAATAAAGTAATATTTTATAGACTGAATAAAAGTTTGGTAATATGAATTCCCCATTACATATCCATTTCCAAATATATGATACAAAATATTATAAAATGAGAAGGGAGGATATACACTAGGTAGGACTGATACAAGAGCAGTATTCTGATATCTATATTTTCATACACTAATATAGCCTCTTTTCTCTAATAATCTCAAAATGCTAGATATAGATACTATTATGATTAGATATATATACTATTGTAATTACATGTAGATACTACTGTGATTAGATATAGATACTATCGTGGTTAGATATAGATACTATTGTGATTAGATATAGATACTATCGTGATTAGATATAGATACTATTGTGATTAGATATAGATACTATCATGATTAGATATAGATACTATTGTGATTAGACATAGATACTATTGTGATTAGATATAGATACTATCGTGATTTGATATAGATACTATTGTGATTAGATAGAGATACTATTGTGATTAGATATAGATACTATCGTGATTTGATATAGATACTATTGTGATTAGATAGAGATACTATTGTGATTAGATAAAGATACTATTATGATTAGATAAAGATACTATTATGATTAGATATAGATACTATTATGATTAGATATAGATACTATTGTGATTAGATATAGATACTATTGTGATTAGATATAGATACTATTATGATTAGATATAGATACTATTATGATTAGATAAAGATACTATTATGATTAGATATAGATACTAGTATGATTAGATATAGATACTATTGTGATTAGATAGAGATACTACTGTGATTGATATAGATACTATTATGATTAGATATAGATACTATTATGATTAGATAGAGATACTATTGTGATTAGATAGAGATACTATTATGGTTAGATATATATATTATTGTAATTAGATGTAGATACTACTGTGATTAGATATAGATACTATCGTGGTTAGATATAGATACTATCATGATTAGATATAGATACTATTATGATTAAATATAGATACTATTGTGATATCATTAATTCAGAAGGATAGAATGTTCTTTAAAAACAACTCGAGCAATAAGATTCTGAAAATGTAATCCGTTAAATAATCACTCTCATTTTGCAATTTTCTTTTCCTCATCACAACGGCAATGCATCACAACCAGCAGCATCCCAAGTGCGTCATCATCATCATCTTTCTCTCTTGCGAATTAACGTGTTTTTTTCTCCCTGTGCCGAAATAACTTCATCTTGTTGAAATAGATGGAAATGTAACATGCGAGGATTAATGAAGATGGTTATGATGATGAGGTGATGCCGGTGATGAGGTGATAGTGATGAGATCCTGGCGGTAGCGACGGTGATGAGGGTGATGATGAAGATGAAAGATCGTGATGATATTGGGTATGGTGATATTGGTAATAATTACCCCACGATGGAAAGGAGGGATATTATAGTGATGATGGTGGTGGTGATGATGGTGATTATAGGGATAGGAATCACAAGATAGATGGAGTGGTTGTCGTGGTGATGATGGTGTTGGTGGTGATTAAGGTGATGTTGCTACTTCAAGGATGATGGTGATGATTGTCAATGATTATGGTGATGAGGGGAGAGACGATGATGATGATGATGATGATAATTTTTGTATCAATGATAATAACAATAGTGATGGTTATAAAAGTGATAATAATGATAATAATGATAATAGTATGGCAGTGATGATCATCATTATTGTTATCATTACTATTACCATTATTAACGGTAACAAGAATAATAGTGATAATGACAATAACGATATCAGTAATAATTATAAAAATAAAAACTATAATAATGATCATGATAACGATATTGATAGCAAAAATAATGAATATAATAATAATGATGTTAATGATGATGAGAAAAACGTCAACAACAACAAAACAATGGGAATGATAACTAAAATAAGGATATAAAATGCAACAATGTAACTGCAACCACGAATGATAATGATAATCACAATTGCAATAGCTGTGATGATGATAATGATGATATTACTTTTGATAATGGTATTAATAGTGATAATGATAACGATAATAATGATAATAGTAATGTTGATATTAATAATGGTAATTATAAGGATGATAATACTAATAATGATAATGATGAAAATATCATTAACATAGAGACAAATACATATGTATATATATATATATTACCTATATATAAATATATTAATATAGAGACAATATATATAATATATATATATATATATATATATATATTATATATATATATATTATATATATATATCTTATCTCTCATGTGTGCGTGTGTGAGTGCGTGTGTGTGTGTTGTGTGCGTGTGTGTGCGTGCGTGCGTGTGTGTGTGTGTGTGTGTGTGTGTGTGTGTGTGTGTGTGCGTGTGCGTGTGCGTGTGCGTGTGCGTGTGCGTGTGTGTGTGCGTATGTGTATGTGTGTGTGTGTGTGTGTGTGTGTGTACATGCCTCAACCTTTCCTTCTTCTTTTCCCTCCTCTCTCCTCGCGTTCCTCTGTACCTCTATGCCTCACGCACACACACGCTTTCGTCGTCATCTTTCTCCCAGTAATTAATATTCCTATTTGCTTTTCATTACGAGATTTTCCTGAATCTCTGGATCTCATTACAATCATGCTGTACCGGCATACTTAGCGAGGCTTTTCGGTTTTATACTATAAGCCTGACATTTTTTTTTTCTTTTTTTATATGTGGAGTGTGTAACATTTAATTAATTCCAGCATATGTGTTGAGTAACTCAAAAGGGTAGTATGATGAAAATGTTATTTTTATTGATATTATTTGTGTTATTACCATTATCCTTATCGTCTTTCTTGATTTTTAAAAAATAATAATGGCTTTATTGTTGTTATTAGATTTTTTTTTAATACCTATTATCATCATTGTTAATAGGGCTAGGATTGAAATTGTTGTAATTTCCCATATAATTACTATCATCAATCTTGCTTCTGTTATTACCCTTATTACTCTCTTTATCATCATCGTTTTGCCATCGTCATTATTACTGGGCTTATCAATATCATTATTACTTTTATTATTTTAGGTGCAATTATAAAAGTAAAAATTACTCTTTTTTTTCGTTTCGTTTTCACTTCTGTTTTTGTTTTCGCTTTCGTCTTCATTTTCATTTTTTTAATATTTCACTATCACTTTGATTCTCATCTTCGCTTTCTCTCTCGCTTTCATTTTCATTATTACCGTTATCATTATCAGTGTAATTATCATCATCATTGTCATTATTTGTGTTATTACTTTAATTGCCAGTTTCGTTGTTGTTGTTGTTATTACCTTTATTATCATTATTTCAAGTACCATAATTATCATCATTATAATCAGTATTATCTTTACAATCAAGAGGATTCAATAGTCATTATAATCATCATCATCAATAGTACTGCTATTATTGCTATCATTATCTTATTGTTATTGCTATTGTAACTATTCTTATTATGTTATCATTCTCATTTCTCTAATCATCACTATTGTATCACTATCATTATTCTCATCATTATTTTCATCTTTATTATCATGATGATGATAGATCCTGATAATCACTGTTAATTAATTGTCATGTTGTCATAATTATCCTAATCATTGCAATCATCATTATCATCATTATCTAGTATTTTCATGGGAGTTATTACCTTTATTAATGTTATCCTTATCATCGTCAGCATTTCCATTACAATTTATTAACTTCACTAATTTCATAATTGCTGAAATAAGTGTAGTTGCTTTTATTATCATTATCATTATCATTATATTCATCATTCGACCAAGAGAACCATGACGTATAAACTTTCATCATTATCATCATTGTTATCAATATCCTTATCGTTCTTATTGATAATAGTATCACTTTTGCTCCTATCATCAACATTGTTATTGTTTAATCAACAGATGAATATTAAACAGACCGACTCCATAAAATAAGACAACGTATATGTTGGGCATTTCCAATTGCAACAATTTTATTATTACAATTATTATTATTATTACAATTATTATTACAATTATTATTATTATTTATTATTACAATTGCAACAATTTTATTATTACAATTATTATTATAACAATTATTATTACAATTATTATTATTATTCATTATTACAATTGCAACAATTTTATTGCAAGTTTATTCATCCGCTTCATTTCTATTGTTCGATGATTCTTGTGTTCGATATTCATTCGTTTTTATTACCTTCACGATTTTATACATGGAATGCGACTTAATTATAATCGTATGTAAACATCGTAAAGAAACATTTTGAATACTCCCCATGGTATGAATAATTACTGTGTAGAATGAGAGAACGGGGGTGGTGGTTATGATGGTGATTATGGTGATGATGGTTATGGTGATTATGGTGATATTGGTAATGATAATACGATTTTGGTGGTGGTGATGATGGTGATGGTGATTATGGTGATGATGGCGATGTTGATAATGATGATGATGATGACAATAATGATAATGACAATGAAAAAAGCTAATAACGATAATGACAACGAAGACAAAAATAACAAAAACAATAAAGATAATGAAAAAAAAAACGAAGAAGAAAATATAAACATAATCAATAAAGATAACGAACAACCAATAAAATAATCGATTAAAATATACCCAACACACACCTAACTTAACCCCGCCTTTCTCCTCTCTATAACCACGAATAAAATTACACAAGCAAAGTTTATGCCACAGAGCAGACCCAGTTAATAACACTGAAGTGGTTTACTTCGCTATCATAATCAGGTTAATGCCGCTGGACATCAGATTTATGCAATATGTCATAAACAAGACTATAGGTCATAAAATATTTATTAGTTGTGATGGTAGTTTGCAAAAATAGATGGGGGAATAATTCTGATTTATTCTTTCCTTCGTGTATGCGTCTGGGTGTAATGTATGAATGTATTAATTCATACACATAAATATATGTATGTTTATACACATAGATACTTATGCAAATACGTATCCAGTGATGGTGATAGTGATGATAACAATCAAAATAAGGGTAATGGTGGTAATGATTATAATGATGGAAATAATGGTAATGAAAATGATAATGATTATAAAAAATGATGATGATGATGATAGTGATTATAATGGTAATAATGATAGTGAGAATGATAACAATAACAGTAATAGTGATGATAATAACAATAATGATAATGATGATATTAATAATGATAATAATAATTATATCAGTAATAATAATGGTAATGATGATGATAATAATAATAATAATAACAATAATAATAATAATAATAATAATAATAATAATAATAATAATAATGATAATAGTAATAATGATAATGATAATAATAATAATAATAATAATAATAATAATAATAATAATGATGATAATAGTAATAATAATAATGATAGTAATAGTAATAATGATAATGATAATAATAATAATAATGATAATAATAATAATAATGATGATGATAATAATAATGATAATAATAATAACAATAATAATAATAACAATAATGATAATAATAACAATAATAATAATGATTATGATAATGATGATGATAAGTGTAATGATAACAAAAATAAAGAGGATGATAATGCTAGTTACTAAGATAATCCTAATGATAATGGTAACAATAATAATAAGGATGACAATAATGGTAACAATGATAATGATAATAATAATGAAAATAATGATAGTAATAATGATGATAATGATGATGATAATGATAGTCATAAAATAATGATAATAATAATAATAATAATGATAATAATAATAATAATAATGATAATAATAATAATAATAATAATAATAATAATAATGATAATAATAATTATAATGATAATAATACCAATAGTAATGAGGGTAATAAAGAAATAATTATGATAAAACAGTAACGATAACAATGATTTTCATGATATTAGTGATGACAATGATAATACCATTAATAATCATTGTTGTTATTACTATCATTATTGCAATTCTTATCATCATTATCGTCATTATTGTTACTTTTAATAATATTATTATTATCATTAGCATAATTGATACTAATCTTATTGTTATTATCATAATTTTTGCTGTTACTATTATTATCATCATTATTATTTTCATCATCGTTATTGTTATCATTGTTATTATAAATTTTCTTTATGCTATCATCATCATCATCATTTGTACTATCACCCTATTCATCAATTATTATCTTTATTTCTATCATAATTGTCATTATTATCATTGTTATAGAAGAAAATTATTTTATCATTATCACTATTATCTTCATTATTATTTTCATTAACATAAAAATCATTATCATAATCATCATTATCACTAGTATTATTATTACCGTTATCATTATTGGTATTACTATCATTCTTGTAATTTTAGCTAATATCATCTTTATAATTTTATCTATGAATTAAATCACGTTTGTCCTTGTAATTATTACTATAATCGTTTTATCATTATCATTGTTTTTATGATTATCATTATCATTATTTTTATCATCATTATCTTTGTTATCATCATGATTATCTCTATTACTATTATTAGCGGTATTTTTATCACTGTCATTATTATTTCTAGCATCATCATTAGTATCAATATTATCATTATTATCAATATTATCATTATTATTATTATCATTACTTCTATGGCCATCTTCATCACCATTATCATTACTATTGCTTTTGTATTCGCTATTTGTGTTATTTCTAACATCATCATTACAATCATCATTATTTCAGTTATCATTCTTGTTACTATTATAATGATTATTATTATTATCAGTATAACTATAATCATCTTTTTAAAAAATCTTGATTATCATCTATCTTACTGTCACTACTATCACTTAATTATCTTTATCACCCATAGTTATCATTATCATATCATCATAATGATGGTTTTATCACAATTGTGGTGATACTAGTTACTTCTATCATCATCATTAATACTATTATCCTTATCTTAACCAAAAATATCCACCTCATCACCTAGGAATCAAACATAATAAGTGCTAATCCTGCATTGTATTTTGCGATTGAAAAAGATAGGATATAAGACGCTAAGATCTGTACTTAAAATGATTTATACCTTAAGCGTTGGGAAGTCGTATATGTGATATAAGACAATATTAAAAGAAGTTTTTAAGGTAAATGTGCATTTTATATAGCAGGTGACTGATTATGTACTTATTCCCCCCCCCCCTTTTTTTAATATGTATTACGGAAGCACTTCGAATTTTGCTATATTGAATTTAATACTGTTTAAGGTATTGCATATTCTCTGTTTTATTAACAGTCCATTCAGCAATATTATATTCATAAGCACAAACAGAGTATTTCTTCCGTTGTAGTATCTAAATAAGCTATTTCTTCTTATATTTTTATATCTAGAGAAAATAAGTTAAGGTATCTTGAATAAGTCCATAATATCATTCTGTTTAAATGCTTTTCCTATCATTCTTGTTTAAGGAAATATTTATGACATTCAAAAGATAAATTATGCCATGCACCCATTTTCATTAGCAGTAAATTTGGAAAGACTTACTTCTCCAAATTTATATATATGTATTTTTATACATTTAGATCATCACCATAAAAAAAGGAATAGATATCTTCACAGCACTACGGATGTAAATAACACTTTTCGATTAAATCTTTATCAGAATTACA
>NW_028234424.1:3956508-3961508 GCF_977035675.1 Penaeus japonicus
AAAGAGGAGAGAGGGTGGGAGGAGGGAAAAGGTGTAGTGAGAGAGGGTGGAAAGAGGAGAGAGGTGTAGTGAGATAGGGTGGAAAGAGGAGAGAGGTGGAGGGAGAGAGGGTGGGAGGAGGGAATAGGTGTAGTGAGAGAGGGTGGAAAGAGGAGAGAGGTGGAGGGAGAGAGGGTGGGAGGAGGGAATAGGTGTAGTGAGAGAGGGTGGAAAGAGGAGAGAGGTGGAGGGAGAGAGGGTGGGAGGAGGGAATAGGTGTAGTGAGAGAGGGTGGGAAGCGGAGAGAGGTGGAGGGAGAGAGGGTGGAAAGAGGAGAGAGGTGGAGGGAGAGAGGGTGGGAGGAGGGAATATAAAACAAATATAATATAAAAAAAAAAGGAAATAAAAACTAAAAATAAAAAGAATTTAAAAAAATAAAAAAAAAAAATAAATAAAAAAATTTTAAGAATAAGTTGTAGTGGAGAGATGGTAGTAAAGAGGGGAGAGGTGGAGGGATGACTAGAAGGGTGGGAGGAGGAATAATTGTAGTGAGAGAGGGTGGTGAAGAGGAGAGAGGTGGAGGGGGAGGAGAGAGGTGGGAGGATGGGAATAGGTTGTAGTGAAGAGAGGGTGGAATGGAAGGGACGATGAGGGTGGGAGGAGCTAGAATTAGGTTGTAGTGAGGTGAGAGAGTGGAAGAAAAGAGGAGAGAGGTGGAGGGAGAGAGGGTGGGAGGAGGGAATAGGTGTAGTGAGAGAGGGTGGAAAGAGGAGAGAGGTGGAGGGAGAGAGGGTGGGAGGAGGGAATAGGTGTAGTGAGAGAGGGTGGAAAGAGGAGAGAGGTGGAGGGGGGGCGGGTGGGGAGGAGGGATAGGAGGTTGTAGTGAGATGAGGGTGGAAAAGATGGAGAGAGGTGGAGGGAGGAGAGGGTGGGAAAGAGGAGAGAGGTGGAAGGGATGAGAGGGTGGAAAGAGGAGAGAGGTGGAGGGGGAGAGGGTGGGAGGAGGGAAGAGGTGTAGTGAGAGAGGGTGGAAAGAGGAGAGAGGTGGAGGGAGAGAGGGTGGAAAGAGGAGAGAGGTGGAGGGAGAGAGGGTGGAAAGAGGAGAGAGGTGGAGGGAGAGAGGGTGGGAGGAGGGAATAGGTGTAGTGAGAGAGGGTGGAAAGAGGAGAGAGGTGGAGGGAGAGAGGGTGGAAAGAGGAGAGAGGTGGAGGGAGAGAGGGTGGGAGGAGGGAATAGGTGTAGTGAGAGAGGGTGGAAAGAGGAGAGAGGTGGAGGGAGAGAGGGTGGAAAGAGGAGAGAGGTGGAGGGAGAGAGGGTGGGAGGAGGGAATAGGTGTAGTGAGAGAGGGTGGGAGAAGGGAATAAGTGTAGATAGAGAGGGTGGAAAGAGGAGAGATGTGTAGTGAGAGAGGGTGGAAAGAGGAGAGAGGTGGAGGGAGAGAGGGTGGAAAGAGGAGAGAGGTGGAGGGAGAGAGGGTGGGAGGAGGGAATAGGTGTAGAGAGGGAGGGTGGGAGGAGGGCAGAGGGGAAGATAAGCCACAAACCAACCCCACAACACTGACAAACGGCTTCCCTTAATTGTTTTCACTTTCACGTATTGCCTGTTAAGTGCACCACATCCGGGAGCCTTCACTAAATCTTTCACCCTGTTTATTGGATATATATTTTTCCTACTTCTTTTTTTTTTCTTTTTTATCTATTCTGTTTTCCATATATTCTCTTTCCTTGTTTTCTTCTTCTTTCCTTTTCTTTTGAAGGAAAGGGAGATGGGAGAGGTTAGGTGAGAGGTTTTCGGTTATGGAATTTGTTGTTAGTGGTTTACTGTCAGAGATTGGTTTAAGGGTTGGAGTGTGGAGTTGAGGTGGAGCGGTGGAAGGGGAGATGGATCAAATGAGGGTGGATGGGTGGATGGATTAAGTAGGGATGGATAGGTGGATGTATTAAGTAGGGATGGATGGGTGGATGGATTAAGTAGGGGTGGATGGGTGGATGGATTAAGTAGGGGTGGATGGGTGGATGGATTAAGTAGGGGTGGATGGGTGGATGGATTAAGTAGGGATGGATGGGTGGATGGATTAAGTAGGGGTGGATGGGTGGATGGATTAAGTAGGGGTGGATGGGTGGATGGATTAAGTAGGGGTGGATGGGTGGATGTATTAAGTAGGGATGGATGGGTGGATGGATTAAGTAGGGATGGATAGGTGGATGTATTAAGTAGGGATGGATGGGTGGATGGATTAAGTAGGGGTGGATGGGTGGATGGATTAAGTAGGGGTGGATGGGTGGATGGATTAAGTAGGGATGGATGGGTGGATAGATTAAGTAGGGATGGATGGGTGGATGGATTAAGTAGGGGTGGAAGGGGAGATGGATCAAATGGGGGTGGATGGATTAAGTGGGGGTGGATGGGTGGATGGATTAAGTAGGGGTGGATGGGTGGATGGATTAAGTAGGGGTGGATGGGTGGATGGATTAAGTAGGGATGGATGGGTGGATGGATTAAGTAGGGGTGGATGGGTGGATGGATTAAGTAGGGGTGGATGGGTGGATGGATTAAGTAGGGGTGGATGGGTGGATGTATTAAGTAGGGGTGGAAGGGGAGATGGATCAAGTAGGGATGGATGGGTGGATGGATTAAGTGGGGGTGGATGGGTGGATGGATTAAGTGGGGGTGGATGGGTGGATGGATTAAGTAGGGATGGATGGGTGGATGGATTAAGTGGGGGTGGATGGGTGGATGGATTAAGTAGGGGTGGATGGGTGGATGGATTAAGTAGGGGTGGATGGGTGGATGGATTAAGTAGGGATGGATGGGTGGATGGATTAAGTAGGGATGGATGGGTGGATGGATTAAGTGGGGGTGGATGGGTGGATGGATTAAGTAGGGATGGATGGGTGGATGGATTAAGTAGGGGTGGATGGGTGGATGGATTAAGTAGGGATGGATGGGTGGATGGATTAAGTAGGGGTGGATGGGTGGATGGATTAAGTAGGGGTGGAAGGGGAGATGGATCAAGTAGGGATGGATGGGTGGATGGATTAAGTGGGGGTGGATGGGTGGATGGATTAAGTGGGGGTGGATGGGTGGATGGATTAAGTAGGGATGGATGGGTGGATGGATTAAGTAGGGATGGATGGGTGGATGGATTAAGTGGGGGTGGATGGGTGGATGGATTAAGTAGGGGTGGATGGGTGGATGGATTAAGTAGGGGTGGATGGGTGGATGGATTAAGTAGGGGTGGATGGGTGGATGGATTAAGTGGGGGTGGATGGGTGGATGGATTAAGTAGGGGTGGATGGGTGGATGGATTAAGTAGGGGTGGATGGGTGGATGGATTAAGTAGGGATGGATGGGTGGATGGATTAAGTAGGGATGGATGGGTGGATGGATTAAGTGGGGGTGGATGGGTGGATGGATTAAGTAGGGATGGATGGGTGGATGGATTAAGTAGGGATGGATGGGTGGATGGATTAAGTGGGGGTGGATGGGTGGATGGATTAAGTAGGGGTGGATGGGTGGATGGATTAAGTAGGGATGGATGGGTGGATGGATTAAGTAGGGGTGGATGGGTGGATGGATTAAGTAGGGGTGGAAGGGGAGATGGATCAAGTAGGGATGGATGGGTGGATGGATTAAGTAGGGGTGGATGGGTGGATGGATTAAGTAGGGGTGGATGGGTGGATGGATTAAGTAGGGGTGGATGGGTGGAACTGTGGAATAGGGGTAGGGATGGAAGGGTGGCGGAATGGAGTGGAGGTGAGGAAGTGGAACGGTTTAGGGATGAAGTAAGGATGGTAGGTAAAAAGGGTGGAAGTGGTGGACTGGTTGTGGAAGGGATAAGGGACGGAGTAGAGATGGGGATGGAGTGGTGAGGTTGAGAATGGAGTGCAAAGATGGTTATTCCTTCCGGTGGAGCCCCGTCACGTCTATTTGATCCTGGTGCGGTAGTGAGAGGAGAGAGAGCTAGGGAAGTATACATTTTACAATTCATACTTTCTTCAGTGTCCCTCGAGGTAGTAATACCGCTGTCTCAGTGTTTTTTTCAACCTGGGGATCTGGTTTCAACATTTCTTTCCACTCTTTTTTCTGTTAAAAATCTTTTACTCGCTGTACAATGATTTTGTATCTGTATGTTCTGCTCCTGAATATTAGATTGCAGTATGTCCAAGTGAAAAAGCTCCGTCTGGTAAGAGTTACAGTATTCAGGAGTTGGGATTTTTGTTGGCAACAATGCTCTCGGAGAAAAAAAATCATTGCTTGCCACTGTTCCTATATAACCATTTAACATCTGAGCGTGTCATTAATATACGACTGGATCTTAAGTAATTTCTTTTAGCCCTGTGCAGTTGAACTCTAAGGCCTTCTTTTTTTCAATGAAAGGTTCATTTAATATGAAAAACATTACAAACTCCACGTGATACCATGGAACGTATTTCCAGTGGTTATAAGTGATCCTCATAGGTTTAAACATTACGAAACTCTCATCTCTGTTGTACTAAAGGATATCAAAAACCTTGTTCTAAATTTCATAGGATTTCTAAGATCTTTAATGCGTCATAATCGGGCAAAGGATAGGATGTCATATATCAGGTAGGGACACTAACACGTTTGTTTGATAAGCTAAAGACTTCTTTGTGGCGAGAAACATGACAATATATATATATATATATTATTATTTTTTTTTTTGTCTTTCTTTCTTTCTTTCTTTTTTCTTTTTTTTTCTTTTCTTTTTTTTTTTTCTTTTTTAGATTATGCCCAACAATACACTTCTCAGTACATCCCCCATGGCGGAGACAGTGAGTGAAAAACCAACACGACCCTCTTCATCCATCACCGCTAACCAACAACCATCCTGGAGTCAATTCCAAACGTGCCGAATACTCATCCTTGTTAACATGGCTTCTACGCCTTGGTTAGGTAGGACGTACGTCGGTGTACCACGGCCGAGGTTATCCCTGATCTCTACCGCTTTATTATTAGAGGTTTGCTTCCGATGGTCCCTTTGATGTCAGTGTTGAGGG
>NW_028234424.1:3984008-3986508 GCF_977035675.1 Penaeus japonicus
AGGCAAGCAGTGGCCTAGGGCCAGCTGCTCAGCCCCGCCATGACCTCCGGGGCCGGAAGGCTAAAGTAGAGAAGGTACCATTGAGGAAGGTGAGCCCGGGTACCTTCCAAGGCTCGTGTTGGGGCTGCGGTGAGAAAGGGCACAGATGTAGTCGGTGTCAGAGGGAGCAGAGAACGCGTCCTCTCAACCGGATGGATTCTGATGCCTTCCAGCAGTGCTGCAAGGACTGTGGCAGGTATGATCACCATCCGAATGCCTGCCCTAAGGCTAAGGAAGTGGTACAGGCGGAAAACTCGGACAGGCTGGAGAAGGGGGCCGAAACCCAGCCGTCCTCGGTTCCCGAGCCCCGACTTGTGTAAGCTACCATCGAACAACCAGCACGGTGCAGGTGAAGGGCTCAGTAGATGAGAAGCCATGCTGCCTGACAGTGGACACTGGGGCTGAGAAAACTCTAGTGCAGCCTGATATGTTGGCCACTATACGACTAACGGATGTATCACATCACTGTGTGGTGTCACGGGGCATTGTGGGCAGCTCAAGGGGCCAGTGGAGGATCGTATTGGCGTGGGCAGCACGGTGCAGTGGCTGCCAGTGTATGTCGCTGATCTAGACAGGCCCTGCTTGCTGGGCCTTGACTACCTGACGCAGAGTAAGGCGTGTGTCGATCTTAGAAAGAAGCTGGTTAGGGTGCATGGGGAAGATGTGCCCTTGCTTCCAGAGGTTGGCTTGCCCCAAGGACAGATTCTAGGATCCGGTGTCGACTGTCAAGAGTGATGCGTGGAGTAGAGGGCCTAGTGGAGCCTATCCAAAACCTGCAGCTGGCTGATGGCATAGCAGTTGGGCGGAGCCTTGTTGGAGCGGGGGAGGGGTTAATTACAGTGTTGGCAGCTAACTTCTCTGATAAGGCCCGGAAGGTGCCAGCTGGTGCAAAGTTGGGCACTTGTGAGGAAGTGGAGCGTCCAGAAGAGTCGTCGGGGAACGAGGAGTTGGTTGGTGTGAGGCCGTTGCCTGACTTCCTTAGCGCCGCTAACCTGACGGAGGCACAGACAGTGAAGATGCGCCACACCCTGGCTCAGTATGCAGACGTGTTTAGCAAGGGTGACTTGGACCTGGGACGTACAGGATTGGTGAAGCACATCAAGAGCCCCCCTCCCCCCTACGTATTACACCAGCCAGGCGAGAGGAGATGCAGCGCTCTGTCAATGAGCTGGCTGTGCAGGGGGTTATTGAACAGTCAGACAGTCCATGATCATCAGCGGTAGTCCTGGTGGACTACCAGGTGTTGAATGACATGACTGTCAAGAACTCATACCCCTTGCCGAGAATTGATGACACATTCAATGCATTGGTGGGGGCCAGGTGGTTCTCCACACTCGACTTGAAGTCGGGTTATCCCCAGGTGGAGATGGCGGAAGAGGACAAGCCAAAGACTGCCTTTACCTTCGGGCAGGGCCTGTGGCAATTCAACGTCATGCCCTTTGGTCTCTGCAATGCCTCTGGTTGTTTCGAGCATCTGATAGAGAGGGTATTGGATGGCCAGCAATGGAAGACGGCACTTGTCTACATTGATGATGTCAACGTCTTTGGGAGCACCTTCGAGGAAGAGCTGGAGCGGCTGGAGGAGGTACTACAGCTGATGAGAAAGGCCAATCTCAAACTCAGCCCCAAGAAATGCTCGATGTTCCAGCATGAGGTGCCATTTCTGGGGCATGTCGTCAGTCAAGACGGTGTGCGCACCGATCCATAGAAGGTGGCGGTGGTGGAGAAGTGGCCGGTTCCCACCAATGTGGCGGAAGTCAGGAGCTACCTGGGCCTGCGCACGTACTACCGCTGCTTTGTACAGGACTTCGCCAGCGTTGCGGCTCCTCTCCACAGATTTACACGAAAAGGGGAGTGCTTCCAGTGGGACGAGGCATGTCAGTCTGCATTTGACAACCTGAAGAAGACCCTGGTGGAAGCACCAGTCTTGCCCTATCCAGACCCGAAGCTCCCTTACGTGTTGGACACTGACACCAGTGCGGAAGGCATCGGGGCAGTTTCGTCACAGGTAAAGGACAGGAAGGAGTATGTCGTGGCCTACTACAGTGCCAAGTTCAGCAGGTCTGAACTCAACTATTGCATGACAAGGAAAGAGTTGCTGTCGGTGGTGAAGAGTCTTGAGCACTTTCACCCCTACCTCTACGGTGCCGAGTTCACCATCCGGACCGACCATGCTGCCCTACAGTGGTTGAAGTCGCTGAAGGTAGCAGAGGCTCAGCTGGCAAGGTGGTTAGGGCGCCTTGAGCAGTACAACTACCACTTCGTCCAATGCACGGGTCGTGTCCATTGCACCGCTGACAGCCTGAATCGACGCCCGTGTGAGGCTAGTTGCTCACACTGTGTCCAGAAGGACTCTGATCCTGTGTGCCTCCATCTGCAGGTGCTGGAATGCGCCACTAAAGGGGATGATGAGTGGCGTAAGGCGCAACGTGAGGACTCTGACCTTGCTCCCATTGTCTGG
>NW_028234424.1:3994008-3996508 GCF_977035675.1 Penaeus japonicus
TTCATTATCATTAGGGTTCATAACCATCTACTTCGTTTTCAATCTACAATATTTGCAATCATGATATATATCGCTTTTATTTCCATTCCTTTCGATTTCTCTCTAATTCTATCTCTCACTTCTTCACTATCCCCCCCCTTTTCATTCTTATCTTCATATCTTCCCTACCTTTTTCTTCTTATCTTCGTATCCTCCATGTTTTGTTTGTTTTTTTCTTTTATTTTCTTTTCTTCACATCTTCTCCATCTTTTCCTTCTTTTCTTCATATCTTCCCTACCTTTTTCTTCTTTTCTTCACATCTTCTCTACCTTTTCCTTCTTTTCTTCACATCTTCCCCACCTTTTCCTTCTTTTCTTCACATCTTCCCTCCCTTTTCCTTCTTTCTTCACATCTTCTCTACCTTTTCCTTCTTTTCTTCACATCTTCTCTACCTTTTCCTTCTTTTCTTCACATCTTCTCTACCTTTTCCTTCTTTTCTTCACATCTTCTCTACCTTTTCCTTCTTTTCTTCACATCTTCTCTACCTTTTTCTTCTTTTCTTCACATCTTCCCCACCTTTTCCTTCTTTTCTTCACATCTTCCCCACCTTTTCCTTCTTTTCTTCACATCTTCTCTACCTTTTTCTTCTTTCCTTCACATCTTCTCTACCTTTTCCTTCTTTTCTTCACATCTTCTCTACCTTTTCCTTCTTTTCTTCACATCTTCTCTACCTTTTTCTTCTTTTCTTCACATCTTCTCTACCTTTTTCTTCTTTCCTTCACATCTTCTCTACCTTTTCCTTCTTTTCTTCACATCTTCTCTACCTTTTCCTTCTTTTCTTCACATCTTCTCTACCTTTTCCTTCTTTTCTTCACATCTTCTCTACCTTTTTCTTCTTTCCTTCACATCTTCTCTACCTTTTCCTTCTTTTCTTCACATCTTCTCTACCTTTTCCTTCTTTTCTTCACATCTTCTCTACCTTTTCCTTCTTTTCTTCACATCTTCTCTACCTTTTCCTTCTTTTCTTCACATCTTCTCTACCTTTTCCTTCTTTTCTTCACATCTTCTCTACCTTTTCCTTCTTTTCTTCACATCTTCTCTACCTTTTCCTTCTTTCTTCACATCTTCTCTACCTTTTCCTTCTTTTCTTCACATCTTCTCTACCTTTTCCTTCTTTTCTTCACATCTTCTCTACCTTTTCCTTCTTTTCTTCACATCTTCTCTACCTTTTCCTTCTTTTCTTCACATCTTCCTTCCCTTTTCCTTCTTTTCTTCACATCTTCCTTCCCTTTTCCTTCTTATCTTCACATCTTCCTTCCCTTTTCCTTCTTTTCTTCACATCTTCCCTCCCTTTTCCTTCTTTTCTTCACATCTTCCCTCCCTTTTCCTTCTTTTCTTCACATCTTCCCCACCTTTTCTTTCTTATCTTCACATCTTCTCTCCCTTTTCCTTCTTTTCTTCCTATCTCCCCTCCCTTTTCCTTCTTTTCTTCACATCTTCTCTCCCTTTTCCTTCTTTCTTCACATCTTCTCTACCTTTTCCTTCTTTCTTCACATCTTCTCTACCTTTTCCTTCTTTTCTTCACATCTTCTCTACCTTTTCCTTCTTTTCTTCACATCTTCTCTACCTTTTCCTTCTTTTCTTCACATCTTCTCTACCTTTTCCTTCTTTTCTTCACATCTTCTCTACCTTTTCCTTCTTTTCTTCACATCTTCTCTACCTTTTCCTTCTTTTCTTCACATCTTCCCTACCTTTTCCTTCTTTCTTCACATCTTCTCTACCTCTTCCTTCTTTTCTTCACATCTTCCCTTCCTTTTCCTTCTTTTCTTCACATCTTCCCTTCCTTTTCCTTCTTTTCTTCACATCTTCCCTACCTTTTTCTTCTTTTCTTCACATCTTCTCTACCTTTTCCTTCTTTTCTTCACATCTTCCCTCCCTTTTCCTTCTTTTCTTCACATCTTCTCTACCTCTTCCTTCTTTTCTTCACATCTTCCCTTCCTTTTCCTTCTTTTCTTCACATCTTCCCCACCTTTTCCTTCTTTTCTTCACATCTTCCCCACCTTTTCCTTCTTTTCTTCACATCTCCCCCACCTTTTCCTTCTTTTCTTCACATCTTCCCTACCTTTTCCTTTTTTTCTTCACATCTTCCCCACCTTTTCCTTCTTTTCTTCACATCTTCCCCACCTTTTCCTTCTTTTCTTCACATCTTCCCCACCTTTTCCTTCTTTTCTTCACATCTCCCCCACCTTTTCCTTCTTTTCTTCACATCTTCCCTACCTTTTCCTTTTTTTCTTCACATCTTCCCCACCTTTTCCTTCTTTTCTTCACATCTTCCCCACCTTTTCCTTCTTTTCTTCACATCTTCCCCACCTTTTCCTTCTTTCTTCACATCTTCCCTACCTTTTCTTTCTTTTCTTCACATCTTCCCTCCCTTTTCCTTCTTTTCTTCACATCTTCCCTACCTTTTCTTTCTTTTCTTCACATCTTCCCCACCTTTTCCTTCTTTCTTCACATCTTCCCT
>NW_028234424.1:4001508-4009008 GCF_977035675.1 Penaeus japonicus
CAATATCTTATTATCCACTATCAGTGTTTATGTCTGATAATATATAAAACTATTATCTAATGCACACAAGTTCATTCAGACATTGTATAATTAGAATCTATTCACACAATTCCGTCTTTAAACATTCTAGTCTTCTGTACATTAAAAAAACATTATCATATTCTATGATATTTTCCTAAATTTCCTAACCTTAGTTTTCTACATCATTATTTTCAACGTTATCATTATTGCTATCATTATTGTCATGATCGTCATCACACTATTACCAATATTCTATTCTTAGCATCTCATTATAAAAAAATTTTATATATCATGAAATCATTTTTTTATTTTCCTAACTTAGTGTCATTTATCAGTTCTCTGCTCTTGTTTTATTATTAATATGCCTGATCACAAAAAAAGCAAAGAAGTAATTGATCTAACTTTCTTCTTTCTCTTTATCTAATTTTTCATTCATTATCATCCTATCATTATCAGGTATATCCATCATCTTTATCATTATAGAGTCGTATATATCCTCAATATCGTTTTATCAGTTCATATTATCATTATGATATCCTTATCCATTATTCTTTTCTTAATTAATCATTATTACATTTTTCATTGTATCATGCATATACCAATAACATTATCATATTGTTTATCCATGTAATTTCAACCCAGTATATATCATCATCTTCCACATCATTATTTCATCATCATCATTATTACCATTAATATCATTACATTATTATTTGATATCATTATTATTATTATTACTACCATTATTATTATGTTATTGTTATTTATCATTATCATTATTACTTTTATTATTATTATCATTATTATTATAATCATTATTAATCACACACTCATCATTATAAGAATCATTATCATTATTAATATCATTATCATTACTATTATTATTTATCATTATTATTATTATTATATAATAACATTATCATTATTATCACTACTTATTAACATTAATCATTACTATTCTCTACATCATTTAATTCTTAATCACTTTCACTACTCCTGTTAATATATGGGAGATTTTTATTTCCTCATTATTACTATCATAAAAATCAACAAATTCTAATTTTTTTAGTCTATCTGTCATAATTATTATCAACATTAGGAACATCATTTTATTACTGTTATAAAATCACTATATTATTCATTATTTTACTAAGTTTTCATCCTTTCATTATGTATCCATTTTATTTTCCATTATCATCATTATAATTTATTGTCATCATTATTATCACATCATTATCATAAACCATTACATTGTCATCAATAATTGTATCAGTATCCTATTATCATCGATCGTTTATCATTATTGTCATATTAATAATAACAGTAACATCATCCATTATTAGTAGTAACAGTAGCATTATCAATATCACAAATAAAAATAACAAATCATAAAAATGTAAATCAAGTTTTGTTACGCCACCCTTCACCTGGAACATAACACCTTGCAGGCAGGCAAGCAAGCAAGCAGGCAAGCAAGCAAGCAGGCAAGCAAGCAAGCAGGCAGGCAGGCAGGCAGGCAGGCACGCAGGCAGACAGGCAGGCAGGCAAGCAAGCAAGCAGGCAGGCAGGCAAGCAATTAAGCAGGTAGGCAAGCAAGCAATCAGGCAGGCAGGCAAGCAAGCAAGCAAGCAGGCAGGCAGGCAAGCAAGCAAACAGGCAGGCAGGCAAGCAAGCAGGCAGGCAAGCAAGCAAGCAAGCAGGCAGGAAGGAAAGAAGGAGGCGTGCATAAAAACACAGGGTCGTGAACCCAGAGCAGCTCTAAGTGCAGGGCGACAGTGCGGCGGACCCAGGGTCATCGGGAGGGGAACACATCGGCTCTTATTTATTTAGAGGTTCCACACACGATACACTTGAATAGTCCTCTGGCACAGTACAAGGGGGCACACGCACATTACACCAGTAGTCCTGGGGCACAGTACAGGTTAATCACGGTACAAGGGGCTCGCACAAGGTGATCTAGGTCATAAAGGGCAAAGAACGCACAAGACAATATTTTTACAATGGAGTGGTAATTAGGCCTAAAAGCCACTTTGGTTTATTCTCTTGTGATCTTGTGAATCTTTCCACCCCCCCCTCCCCTAATATCAAACTATCAGTGTTTTGTCTTGATATTATATGAAACTATTATCTTAATTCACAGCTATGTTCATTCAGACATTGTATAATTAGAATCTATTTTATATTGGTTCCGTTTTTATCATTCTACTCAAACCTATTGCATTTTATTCAATTCTATGAATATCTTCCTAAATTCTTATCATCATAATTACTATCATAATTATTTTCAACGTTATCATTATTGCTATCATTATTGTCATGATCGTCATCACACTATTACCAATATTCTATTCTTAGCCTCTCTGTTATAAAGAAAAAAAAATTATCATATCATAATTATTATTCATTTTCCTAACTTAGTGTCACTCCTTATATTCTCTCTCTTGTTTTTATTATTAATTTTGCCTGATCACAAAAAAACAAAAGGAAGTAATTTATATAATCTTTCGTCTTCCTCTTTATCTTAATTTTCATTATCAGTATTATTATCATTATCAGTGTTATCATTATCAACATTATCATTATAGTCGTTATTATCCTCAATATCGTTTTTATCGTCATTATTATCATTATTGTTATCCTTATCATTATTCTTTTCTTAATTATCATCATTATCATTTTCATGTATCATCATCACCAATATCATTATCATTACTATTATCATTGTAATTATCATCACAGTTATTATCATCATCTTCCTCATCACGACTATCATCATCATCATTATTACCATTAATATCATTATCATTATTATTGATATCATTATTATTATTATTACTATCATTATTATTATTGTTATTGTTATTATCATTATCATTATTATTTTTATTATTATTATCATTATTATTATTATCATTATTATCATCATCATCATCATTATTATTATCATTATCATTATTATTATCATTATTATTATTATTATTATTATCATTATTATTATTATTATTAATATCATTATCATTATTATCACTACTATTATCCTCAATATCATTACTATTCTCTACATCATCATCATCAGAATCACTTCACTACTACTGTATATATATATATTTTTTCCTCATTATTACTATCATAATTATCAACATAATTCTTATCATTGTCATAATTATTATCAACATAAGGATCATTATAACTTTTACTGTTATAATCACTATTATTATCATTATTTTAGCTAAGTTTTCATCCTTTTCATTAATGTTATCCATTTTATTTTCATTATCATCATTATAATTTTATTGTCATCATTATTATCACATCATTATCATTACCATTATCATTGTCATCATAATTGTCGGTATACCTATTATCATCATCGTTATCATTATTGTCATTATTAATATTATCAGTATCATTATCATTATTAGTAGTAACAGTAGCATTATCAATATCACAAATAAAAATAAAAAATAATAAAAATGTAAATCAAGTTTTGTTACGCCACCCTTCACCTGGAACATAACACCTTGCAGGCAGGCAAGCAAGCAAGCAGGCAAGCAAGCAAGCAGGCAAGCAAGCAAGCAGGCAGGCAGGCAGGCAGGCAGGCACGCAGGCAGACAGGCAGGCAGGCAAGCAAGCAAGCAGGCAGGCAGGCAAGCAATTAAGCAGGTAGGCAAGCAAGCAATCAGGCAGGCAGGCAAGCAAGCAAGCAAGCAGGCAGGCAGGCAAGCAAGCAAACAGGCAGGCAGGCAAGCAAGCAGGCAGGCAAGCAAGCAAGCAAGCAGGCAGGAAGGAAAGAAGGAGGCGTGCATAAAAACACAGGGTCGTGAACCCAGAGCAGCTCTAAGGGCGCCTGACACCAACGGCGACCCAGGGCACAGCCGAGGGGAACACATCGGCTCTTATTTATTTAGAGGTTCCACACACGATACACTTGAATAGTCCTCTGGCACAGTACAAGGGGGCACACGCACATTACACCAGTAGTCCTGGGGCACAGTACAGGTTAATCACGGTACAAGGGGCTCGCACAAGGTGATCTAGGTCATAAAGGGCAAAGAACGCACAAGACAATCTAGGTTATAAAGGGGCAAGGACGCACAAGATAATTTAGGTTATAAAGGGCAAGGACGCACAAGATAATCTAGGTTATAAAGGGCAAGAACGCACAAGATAATCTAGGTTATAAAGGGCAAGGAAGCACAAGATAATTTAGGTTATAAAGGGCAAGGAAGCACAAGATAATCTAGGTTAAAAAGGGGCAAGGAAGCACAAGATAATCTAGGTTAAAAAGGGGCAAGGACGCACAAGATAATCTAGGTTAAAAAGGGCAAGGACCCACAAGATAATCTAGGTTATAAAGGGCAAGGAAGCACAAGATAATTTAGGTTATAAAGGGCAAGGAAGCACAAGATAATCTAGGTTATAAAGGGCAAGGACGTACAAGATAATCTAGGTTATAAAGGGCAAGGAAGCACAAGATAATCTAGGTTATAAAGGGCAAGGAAGCACAAGATAATTTAGGTTATAAAGGGCAAGAACGCACAAGATAATCTAGGTTATAAAGGGCAAGGACGCACAAGATAATCTAGGTTATAAAGGGCAAGGACGCACAAGATAATCTAGGTTATAAAGGGGCAAGGACGCACAAGATAATCTAGTTTATAAAGGGCAAGGACGCACAAGATAATCTAGGTTATAAAGTGCAAGGACGCACAAGATAATCTAGGTTATAAAGGGCAAGGACGCACAAGATAATCTAGGTTAAAAAGGGGCAAGGAAGCACAAGATAATCTAGGTTAAAAAGGGCAAGGACGCACAAGATAATCTAGGTTATAAAGGGGCAAGGACGCACAAGATAATCTAGGTTAAAAAAGGGCAAGGAAGCACAAGATAATCTAGGTTATAAAGGGCAAGGACGCACAAGATAATCTAGGTTATAAAGGGGCAAGGACGCACAAGATAATCTAGGTTATAAAGGGCAAGGACGCACAAGATAATCTAGGTTATAAAGGGTAAGGACGCACAAGATAATCTAGGTTATAAAGGGGCAAGGACGCACAAGATAATCTAGGTTATAAAGGGTAAGGACGCACAAGATAATCTAGGTTAAAAAGGGGCAAGGACGCACAAGATAATCTAGGTTATAAAGGGGCAAGGACGCACAAGATAATCTAGGTTATAAAGGGTAAGGACGCACAAGATAATCTAGGTTATAAAGGGTAAGGACGCACAAGATAATCTAGGTTATATAGGGCAAGGACGCACAAGATAATCTAGGTTATAAAGGGGCAAGGAGGCACAAGATAATCTAGGTTATAAAGGGCAAGGACGCACAAGATAATATAGGTTAAAAAGGGGAAAGGACGCACAAGATAATCTAGGTTATAAAGGGCAAGGACGCACAAGATAATCTAGGTTATAAAGGGCAAGGACGCACAAGATAATCTAGGTTATAAAGGGGCAAGGACGCACAAGATAATCTAGGTTAAAAAGGGCAAGGACGCACAAGATAATCTAGGTTATAAAGGGGCAAGGACGCACAAGATAATCTAGGTTATAAAGTGCAAGGAAGCACAAGATAATCTAGGTTAAAAAGGGGCAAGGACGCACAAGATAATCTAGGTTATAAAGGGTAAGGACGCACAAGATAATCTAGGTTAAAAAGGGGCAAGGACGCACAAGATAATCTAGGTTAAAAAGGGGCAAGGACGCACAAGATATATCTAGAAAAAAGGGCAAGGACGCACAAGATAATCTAGGTTAAAAAGGGGCAAAGACGCACAAGATAATCTAGGTTAAAAAGGGTAAGAACGCACAAGATAATCTAGGTTATAAAGGGGCAAGGAAGCACAAGATAATCTAGGTTATAAAGTGCAAGGACGCACAAGATAATCTAGGTTATAAAGGACAAGGACGCACAAGATAATCTAGGTTATAAAGGGCAAGGACGCACAAGATAATCTAGGTTATAAAGGGGCAAGGACGCACAAGATAATCTAGGTTATAAAGGGCAAGGACGCACAAGATAATCTAGGTTATAAAGGGCAAGGACGCACAAGATAATCTAGGTTAAAAAGGGGCAAGGACGCACAAGATAATCTAGGTTATAAAGGGCAAGGACGCACAAGATAATCTAGGTTAAAAAGGGGCAAGGACGCACAAGATAATCTAGGTTATAAAGGGGCAAGGACGCACAAGATAATCTAGGTTAAAAAGGGGCAAGGACGCACAAGATAATCTAGGTTAAAAAGGGGCAAGGACGCACAAGATAATCTAGGTTATAAAGGGCAAGGACGCACAAGATAATCTAGGTTAAAAAGGGGCAAGGATGCACAAGATAATCTTGGTTAAAAAGGGGCAAGGAAGCACAAGATAATCTAGGTTATAAACGGCAAAGACGCACAAGATAATCTAGGTTATAAAGGACAAGGACGCACAAAATGATTTAGGTTATAAAGGGGCAAGGACACACAAGATAATCTAGGTTATAAAGGGTAAGGACACACAAGATAATCTAGGTTAAAAAGGGGCAAGGACGCACAAGATAATTTAGGTTATAAAGGGCAAGGACGCACAAGATAATTTAGGTTATAAAGGGCAAGGAAGCACAAGATAATCTAGGTTATAAACGGCAAGGATGCACAAGATAATCTAGGTTAAAAAGGGGCAAGGACGCACAAGATATTTTAGGTTATAAAGGGCAAGGACGCACAAGATAATCTAGGTTATAAAGGGCAAGGACGTACAAGATAATCTAGGTTATAAAGGGTAAGAACGCACAAGATAATCTAGGTTATAAAGGGCAAGGACCCACAAGATAATCTAGGTTATAAAGTGCAAGGACGCATAAGGTAATCTAGGTTATAAAGTGCAAGATAATCTAGGTTATAAAGGGCAAGGACGCACAAAGACTCATGCATGCACGCAACAGGAGCACCAAACAGCATCTGTCCTGCGGCTTTGTCTCTCCGCTCGCCTCGCCCCGACCCTTGCGCCATGTTTGTCTATGCTTACATCATGTTAATATGTTGACTCAAGATTATAGATATAAAGACACTCACCGTTGGGGTAACAGTATTATTCAAATGCTGAAATTAATAAAATTGTTGATGATACTGTGAACAAACCGAGATTATCCTCACAATTATATCTATATGCATTCCCTCTTCCCTCCTGCTCCTCCTTCTTCTCTTTCTCCTCCATATGCTTCTCCTCCTCCTCCTCCTTCTCCTTCTCCTCTCCCTTCTCCTCCTTCTTCTTCTCCTCCTCCTCCTCCTCTCCTTTCTCCTCCTTATTTTCCTCCTCTTCCTACTCCTCCTCCTCCATCTCTATCTTCCTTCCACCTCCTTCTTCTCTGTCTTTCCCTCACCTAGCAAAAAAAAAAAGGGGGGGGGGGGATAGAAAAAAGCCCAAGGATATATAAAGTGAAAAGGCGTCTGGTCAGTTAACTTCCCTCCTTGATTTCCGGGAATTTGAAAAGAC
>NW_028234424.1:4014008-4026508 GCF_977035675.1 Penaeus japonicus
TATCAATGAAGACTAAATTTATAACGATTACCATTGCGAGAAGGTAGAAAACCTGACAATGTGTCGCAAGGACTTTCTGGAAAGGAAAGTCTGGAATGTCATATTTCAATGCAGGGGCTGGGTCATTGGTATTTCCTTTGTAATAAGGACATTGCTTACAAGACTGAATATGCTTAGCAACTTTGCTAATACGGGTGTGGGAAGAAGAAAGCGTTGCTGAGCTAAGTGAATTGCCTTGTACTTACCACAGTGTGCAGCTTCTTTCGACTCATGAAAAAGAGGAAGGATTCGACCTTCGAGAGATTCAGGAATAACTAAAAGTTTACAGGATGCTGTAAGCTTTCTTGTCCTCTATGGAGGCGTGTAGCAAAGTGGACCGTTATCATTGAGGTAAAGTTGACTTACTCGAACATGTCTGCTATGGAGAGGGGGGGGGGGAGGATCTTTCATTCCTTTCTGAAGCTTGAATTAAAGGCCGTACAGATTATCATTACTTTATGCTAGCCTGATCTCGTCCTCCGAAGGGGGGTTCAAGGGAGGTACGGCTGGGGCAGCTAAGGCCGGGGCGGTAACACAATGAATGGGATCGGAACGGCGACAAGTAACATGTGCAGGCCGGATCTTGTCTTCCCAAGTATCCTCAACAGTAGGTGCAGCAGTATTTACCTAGATCGGTGTAATGTCAAAGAATTTCACTTTGCAGGAGGCAAAGTTGGGCGAGAAACTAGAGTCAGGCAGGTTGTGAGCATCAGAGAGAGGAGCGCAAGATAGCGCGTCGGGCAATATTTTGTTTCCCAGGTAAATAAACAATGGTGATGTCAAACTCCCATAATTTCAATCGCGGGGGCGTCGTCCATGAGGGTCCTTACCTTTAATTATGGAAGTGAGGGAGGAATAATCATTGTGCACTTCTATCAGATATCCAAGGATTAGTTCTCGAAAATGACAAAGGGTCTATGTGATACTGAGAAGTTCACCGGTCCGTCGTGTGGATAGCGTTTTTCCGCTGAATTGAGGGCGCGCCTTGCAAAAGCAATGGGCTGCATTTTTCCAGAATGGCCATGTTTCTGGTGAGTACTGCTCCGAGCCCGAGGTTTGAGGCATCAGTGGTGAGGACAAAAGGCAAACTGAAATCGGGGAAGGCTAAGAGTGGAGCCTTAATTAGTCGCGATTTAAGAGTTGTAAATGCGGCTTTTTCCTCGTCTGTCCACTGCCAAGTAGTATCCTTTTTAAGGAGATGATTAAGCGGCGTCGCGATGGACCCGTAACCTTGAATGAACGGCCTGTAAAAACCTGAAAGGCCTAAAAATGACTTCAATTCCTTCTGGTTCTTAGGTGTTGGAAAGTCGGCAATGGCTTTAACTTTTGAATCGTTAGGTGCAATACCTTTAGATGACAAGGTATGGCCTAAGAATTCTAACTTAGACTTGAAGAACTGACATTTGCTAGGTTGAATACATAATCCTGCAGTTGATAGCCTATTGAAAACTTGACGCAATTTATTCTCATGTTCAGAGAGGGAGGGTGAGCAAATTAAAATATCATCTAAATACACGAGGACCTGATCATTAATTAATCCTGATAGTACAAGTGACATTAATCTGCTAAATGTGAGAGGGGAATTGCGAAGACCAAAAGGGCATACTAAAAATTCAAAGTGTCCCATATGAGTCGAGAAAGCCGTATATGGCACGCTTTCAGGAGCCATAGGAACTTGCAGGAAGCCTTTAGCAAGGTCAATAGTTGAAAAAATCTTATTATTAGAGCCAATGTCTTGTAACAACAATCTAAGATTAGGAATTGGGAATGGTTCTGGGCACTGTTACTTTATTTAAACTTGCGATAGTCGACCACTGGGCGGAAAGTATTATCCTTCTTTGGAACAAGGAGGAGGGGAGTGGCCCAGGGTGAATTGCTTGGTTGAATAAGAATTCATGTTCTAACATTGTTTTAACTTCCTTTTCCAAGGCCTGTCGCTTCGAATGAGGGATCGTTATAACTCGGTATGTACGAAGGCTTAGCATCAGGCTCGAGGGTGTTGAAGCAATGTTGTTTTTTCCGATAGGACGGTCCTTGGTTGGCAGTACGCTTGGGAATTCTTTAAATAAGTTATTCAAAATATCATATCCTTGATGAAAATCTAAATTTTACTTCAGAACATGATTAGAGTTCTGCTCATCAGGGGAAGATGATGTTGCAGTGGCAGAAAAAACAGGGGAGGGAACAGGTAAATCAAATTCGTAGATAGGCAAGTCTGTGAATTCATAAAATATTACAGGTACATCAGCGTTAATAGTCAATGGGGCCGGGGTAAGACCAAATACATGCACCTGAGATCTATTATCAGTAATATTATACAAGGAAGGAAGGAAGGTAATGTTGCACAACCTTTTACTCGTGTATTATCAGGTAATATCAAAGCAGTACCATTTGCCGAAGGATAAGAAACGTCTATCAGTAAATCATGAAATACCGGAATCGTAGTGGTAGCACTAGCAATAAACTTTGGAGCTTATCATTAGCGGTCCGCAGATTTCGCACAGTCGTCAACGTGTTTTTGCGCGCGAAGGTTTGCGTGATGCGGGTGCGCGCGCAGTGAGAGGAGAGGTGAAGCGAGGGCGGGTGGGAGGGGTAGGGGGGTGGTGGGTAGGAGAGGATGGGAAGTGAGGTGTAGACATGGTGTTACTATGGTCATGTGTGACTTCATAGATTGCCATTGCGGGTGTGAATGGGTCGGCATGGCGTCCATAGGCAAGAGGGAGTCCTTTAATAGGTAATTTTGACCATTAAAAGTAATTGCTATTACTCTGAGGATGGAGGGAAATACCTGTACGGTATAAGAAAATCATGACCCAACAAAAGGTGTCCCGGAGTAAAATTAGATTCTACAACGACAAATTTGTGAGCAAAAATTTCACTACCAAGAGAAATGTTAAGGACTTTGCTGCCTAAGGCTGATACCTTATCACCTGTTATCCCGCAAATGGTGGTTTGACTCGGTTGCAATTCTAATGATAAATCAAAATTACCGCAAGGTATTCAACGAGACACAGAACAAGAAGATCCGGTGTCTAAGAGAAATATGCAGGCTTGTCATTCAATAGAGATGGAGCAAAAGGCGGTTGAGGAGTGATATCATTAGGATGCAACTAGTCGAGACAATGTGGTGTGTTACCGGTATTGTGCTTGTAGTGTCGCCGTGTCTGGGTGTTTTTGGCTTTTTCCCTAAAAAATGGCGGTTTGCTTGGCGTTGCTGGAGCAATTTGTAAGTTTGATCCACCTGGTCAGGGAACGCTGAGCAGTGAGGCCAAGGGTGTGAGCGCGTGCCGTGATAAGGACAGTACGGTGTCGAATAACATGAGTCGGCACCGTGACCTTTCGCACAACAATTAAAACACTGATCCCTGTCTGGTGCCCAATTCGTGACACAAGGTTGTTTACGTCTGGGAACATGAGGTGAGTTAGACGACGGGGGAAAACGAGTCTTATGTCCCGTATTATATCTGTGAGGGGAGGTTTGTCTCGAGTGTTGTGTTTTCGTGTCATGGTTGTGGGACTGCGGGTTAGGGTTGCGTTGTGGTTTGTCGTTTGGTTGTTTGTGTCTATATGTGTTACGCGAGGGTGTGGTGTCTTGTGTGGTCGTGTTTGCCTTAGTCGTGGGAACGCCTGCATTGACTGATACTGCGGGAGCCTTCTCTCTAATTGACTTGGCAAATTCGCCGGGTAACTTCAGTAAATCAGTATCTTCACAGGGTTCCCAAACTTGTTCTTGTACAGAAGTAGGTAAAGAAGCAACAAGGATAGATTTGACCATATACGTCATGGAGAAACGTGATGGTCGTGAAACAAGGAACTTTACGTGGAGTCATGTTGTGGGGAATACTCTTACCCCATTGTGAAACGTGAACCCGACGATGATTGATGAAGAGTCGAATGTCTTCTTCGGACCCGGAAGCGGGCTTTAATTGCATAAGTCTAGCGAACTGAATATGGTGCATTACATCCAAGAATTGAAGTAGTGCATCCCCTCGAAGATCTAAATATATCCTGGAAATAAACTCAACTGCGCAATTCGGATGGCAAAGTGTATTAATTTAAAGGCGTTAATCGCGTTACGTACTTTCGCTGAGGTAAGCTCTAGCTAAACGTGTTTCAGCCGCGTTACGCATTTAGTGCCGAAAGAGGGGGTCATCTCTAGACATTCCACCTTGAATAAATCATAGATTCAACATTTTCCAAGAAATCTTCAACCGGTAATGGGATACGAGCCATCAAATTTCTGTTCTGTACGATATTGAATGTTTGGTGAGGTTTTGGAAAGTCATGTTGGAGAAGGGGGGGGGGCGGGGGGGGGTCAGGTCAGAGGATGGGTCAGAATTAGCAGTGGAGGGGGTTAGTGTGTGGGGGATCATAGATGATTGGAAACGGGACGGGAGGGAGAATGGGAAGGTACAGTATCAATCCCCAAAGAATATTTCGTAGTTTTCCCATGAGATTTCTGAACACTTTAAACCACTTTCGTAGATTCACTCATGAAAAGGCGCGAGAAAGAGAAATCCAATCACTTCATCCCTCAATAGAATCTAGAAAAACTAAGAAACTAATCAGAATAGTGGGTCTCATCTCAACACAAGGCACGTTCTTCACACTCTCTATCAGTAGGGTGTGAAAACAAATTCTGAGTAAGAAAAATGACAAACGGAGGTGATATCGTCTACCTAGTCGCAACACAACCTTCATTAACCGATCATGTCTTCGTCTGTCAGGTCCAACTCTGATGCGCTGTTTAGCTGTTGTGACACTGGAGGTCTAAAAATTAACTTCCGCGCATAATCGTGGTACGTATAGCTAATTATTTGATCTACACCATCATTAATTGCGAAAAAAAGAAACGTTGAGGTTCTCTCAGTCTAGGCTGCCACCGAGTATGTATGTGATGGGTTATAGATTCAGACTCTAATATCCCACACATAGATAAATATAAGGGTTGGTGTCAAACACAGCAGCTAGATACAATAACAATATATTAATAACTTCAATAATATGACATGGATCGATATAATATATATATAAATATAACAGCGTGTAAAAGGAAGTGCTCTGGAAATAAAGATCGCGGGATTAGCACTAGTTCACAAAAGTAGATGTTAGGAGGCTTTGCGAGTGGTAGTTTGTGGTGATTAAGGTCAAGGACCTCGAGTGACTTCGCTATCGTCAGTATAATTCTCAGGACGGCTCGCGAGGCGGGGGCGATGAGCCGTCTCTACAGGAAAGTAAGGAGCGTAGCTATTTCCATGTGGTTCAGCCTGGGTCCGCGATTTCCTGATTGGCGAGACTTCGGTTTAAAAACAACCTCATATATTTTCATAGGTCCGCCCTCGGGTCAGCCTTTGAGGTGATATTCCTATGATGGAGAGATGACCAGAATATCCAGAAGGGCTAAAGTTGCAGTGCTGTCTTTAAACGAATCTTTGCCCGATCCTGGGGATATACGAAATCCGATAATTGTGAAGGTCACATCTGTGTATTGTAATTTGATCATGTATCTCAGGTTCAGACATATGCTCTGTTAAAATAAAGCCGTATTTTTTTATTTTTTTAAACATAAATACTTTCCCATATCGCTCTAACCATGCTACCACCTCCCCAAATCGTCCCCGAAGTTGGTTAAGAAATAAAGTAGGAAGCTTTTATACTTAACTGAGGATAAGATTTCCTTGATCAGGGGAACTCTATAAAGAGTAGTAATATCGAAGAGACAGCAACCTCCGGCAGAAATTCTTGATTATATGCACAATACTATACACACGAATTTGTCAGCATGTGCCGGCCCTCGAGATCAGCTCCGGAAATTTACAGGTTTAACACAAACCTGGGAGGGGTGCTTTTCTGCATCCGTCAATATCATAGACTTGAAAAAAAAGTATCAATGTTACCTGGCGCCATTACATGGCTTTAGAGAGGTAAGCGGGACCGTAGAGGTAGAATTGCAAAATAGTTCGATATATGAGAATGGGGGGGGGGGGGAAAATAATTCGTGCAAAAAGAACAACATGTGAGTTTACTGTAATATATCGAATATTGTATCAAAAAGTTTTTATTTTGTTAATAATTTTTTGTGTATTATTATTATTATTTTTATTTTTTTTTTTTTGGATTTGATTTTTTTTTTTCTTATAATATTATATGGCCATGAGGTAACTGCTGGATAATATGCAACAGAATCATGGGTATGTTTACCTGTACTTGCTTGTTTTTCAATGCCTGACTCGCCTGTAGGTGATGCTATAGCACAGCTCACCGAGGTATACTACAACATAACACATTCCGTTCCCGCGCGACCGGTAACGTATACTGGGATAAAGTAGGTTGCGGTGGAACGGGCTGAGCGGGGTAAAATGCATCAAGCTGTTTTCGAAAGGTTAGGCATCTGTTGAAAAAGGTTATACTAAGGAAGAGAAATAGTTATAGGATGGCAATGATACCGACATGGGCGCAGGTCAGGCGGTATTCATTGCAATCTTCCTTGTGGTAGTGGTTGGGTTTTGCTGGAATAAATTAAGGATAAAAAGAGGCCTTATACATTAGCCAGAGGAGATAGTGTGGGAGAATAGGCGTAAGTCCCCCATGTGGAGTAATGAGACCTGGGAAGTACTTCGCCTGCTGTTGCTGAAATCAACGAGTTGGTTTAATTGAGTTTAGCGAAAGTAGCCCAGGCCCGTAGAAATCAGGGCCAATCGGCTGAAGCGAAACCTTGATTTCTCACATTGTATTGTTTACTGTTAACGACTATGGGCCCATTGGTCCCTCAACGAAGGCTCCTGGTACTGCGCTGAAGCCCTAGGGTGGTAGGGCATGGCGGTCGGCAGACGCCAATGCTGAAGAATGATAAAGCCCAAAGAGGAGTAAGGTCTGAAGATAAAATTTAATTAGTGTTCGTCGGCCGCGGGGTGAGAATAGTACTTGTGAAGCAAGGCTTTTAATAGGACGGTCGAAATTGAGACCAAGATTGTAACACTCTTGACTGTAATGCATTTAATGTAGGCCTTGTTGTTCTTTGCACTAATTACTTCCTAAATGGACCTTCCAAATCTAGGATGCAAGCTTTGACGTTAATATTGAGATGTTGGTTGACTTTTCTAAATACTACTGCTTCCAACTTCAATGTCTTGTGGCGGGGCCCACTTTGTTGTGATGAAATGACAGTAATTTTATCTCTGGAATTAGTCAAACTAGCTTCTTTGTGATCTGAAAGATGGACTGTGTTTGTCTATTTAGGTAGATATTCAGCACTCTAATTATTCATTAATAAAGGAACTTGATTTTATCATATCAAAGAGGTCATAGGGGTAGCCTTTTAATCCATTTCCAATCCTAAAAAAGAAAATGTAGGGGTATCACCTAAGTGCAAGAATTGGAATGTACTATTAATGTCAAGACTGATTGTCAATAGTGATTTCATCCCATTGTGTCTGATGTCCGGCATCAACAAGCGAATCTCATTAATGAGGGAGGATGGAAGGAGTTGAGCCTTTTTTCTGTAATACCATTACTTTGATGGGCGGTAATAGGAGAATGTTAGACGGACGAGTTACATTCATGATATCACTATAACTTATCCATGACCATTGTTTATGAAATTCAGTCCCGTTATCAGTTGAAAAGCATACATGTGGGGCTGGAATGTCATATGACAGAAGCGTGTAAAAGCATGTGGCCAAAAAAAACAACATTTGCTGTTCTTGTTGGGACGGGGACGAGTTCAACAAAAACGAGTAGAAGTTTATCAATGAATACTAAAATATAACGAATTACCATTGGCGAGAAGGGTAGTAAAACCTTGACAATGTGTCGCAAAGAGACTTTCTGGAAAGGAGAAAGTCTGGAATGTCATATTTCAATGGCATAGGGGCTGGGGTCATTGGTATTTCCTTTTTGTATCTATCTTAGGACATTGCCTTTACACAGACCTGAACATGCTTAGCACAACTCTTGCTAATAAGGTGTGGGAAGAAGAAGCGTTGCTGAGCTAAGTGAATTGCCTGTACTTACACCACAGTGTGTCAGCTTATCTTTCGACACATGGAAAAGAGGAAGGATCGACTCTTCAAGAGCTATTCCGGAAATAACTACATCAGTTTACGAGATGCCTTGAGCCGTAACTTGTCCTTATCGAGACTATGTAGCAAAGTAGACCGTATAGCATCGAGGTAAAGTATAGAACTTACTCGAACATGTCTGTCTAGGGGTAGGTCTTTTCATTCCTTTCTAAAGCTATGAATATAAGGGTGCCGTAAGAATATATCATTACGTTGCGCTATCCGGAATCTCGTCCTCCGTGGTTGTGTCCATGGAGGTACGGCTGGGTAGTCCAAGGCCGGTGCGGTAACAGAATGAATGGAGTTCGGAAATCGAGTCGAATCATTAAACATGTGCGAGCAGAACCGGATTCTCGTCCTTTCGAAGAATCCTCAACGGTAGTCGCGGCAGTATTTACCAAGATCGGTGCAATTCATGAGAAAATTCACCTTGGCGGGAAGGCAAAGGTGGGCGAGGAGTCTAGATTCAGGCAGGTTGTGAGCATCAGAGAGCGGAGCGCGTGATAGCGCGGTCGGCAACGACATTTTGTTTCCCGGTAAATAAACAATGGTGACGTCAAACTCTGTGCAAGAATTTCCAATTGCGCGGGCGGCGTCGTCCATGAGGGTCCCTACCCCTTAAATATGGGACGTGAGGGGGGAATGATCAGTGTGGCACTTCTATCTGATATCCCAAGATTAGCTCTCCGAAAATGACGGAGGCCCATGTAGATACTGAGAAGTTCACGGTCCGTCGTGTGATAGCGTTTTTTTTTTCCGCTGAATATAGAGGGCGCGACTTGCAAAAGCAATGGGCTGCATTTTTCCAGAATGGCCATGTTTCTGGTGGAGTACTGCTCCGAGCCCGAGATTTGATGTATCAGTGGTGAGGACAAAAGGCAAATTGAAATTGGGGAAGGTTAAAATTGGAGTCTTAATTAGTCACGACTTAAGTATATTAAATGCGGCTTTTTCCTCGTCTGTCCACTGCCAAGTAGAATCTTTTTAAAGGAGATGAGTAAGCAGGGTCGCGATGGACCCGCAACCTTGAATGAACGGCCTGTAAAAACCTGAAAGGCTAAAAATGACTTCAATTCCTTCTGGGTTCTTAGGTGTTTGGAAAGTCGGCAATGGCTTTAACTTTTGAATCGTTAGGTGCAATACCTTTAGATAGACAAGGTAAGGCCTAAGAATTCTAACTTAGACTTGAAGAACTGACATTTGCTAGGTTGAATACATAATCCTGCAGTTGATAGCCTATTGAAAACTTGACGCAATTTATTCTCATGTTCAGAGAGGGAGGGTGAGCAAATTAAAATATCATCTAAATACACGAGGACCTGATCATTAATTAATCCTGATAGTACAAGTGACATTAATCTGCTAAATGTGAGAGGGGAATTGCGAAGACCAAAAGGGCATACTAAAAATTCAAAGTGTCCCATATGAGTCGAGAAAGCCGTATATGGCACGCTTTCAGGAGCCATAGGAACTTGCAGGAAGCCTTTAGCAAGGTCAATAGTTGAAAAAATCTTATTATTAGAGCCAATGTCTTGTAACAACAATCTAAGATTAGGAATTGGGAATGGTTCTGGCACTGTTACTTTATTCAACTTGCGATAGTCGACCACTGGGCGGAAAGTATTATCCTTCTTTGGAACAAGGAGGAGGGGAGAGGCCCAGGGTGAATTGCTTGGTTGAATAAGATTCATGTCTAACATTGTTTTAACTTCCTTTTCCAAGGCCTGTCGCTTCGAATGAGGGATCTTATAACTCGGTATGTACGAAGGCTTAGCATCAGGCTCGAGGGTAATGGAGTGTTGAAGCAATGTTGTTTTTCCGATAGGACGGTCCTTGGTTGGTAGTACGCTTGGGAATTCTTTAAATAAGGTATTCAAAATATCATATCCTTCATGAAAATCTAAATTTTGCTTCAGAACATGATCAGAGCTCTGCTCATCAGGGGAAGATGATGTTGCAGAAAAAACAGGGGAGGGAACAGGTAAATCAAATTCGCAGATAGGCAAGTCTGTGAATTCATAAGATATTACAGGTACACCAGCGTTAATAGTCAATGGGCCGGGGTAAGATTAAATACATGCACCTGACATCTATTATCAGTGATATTAATACAAGGAAGGTAATGTTGCACAACCTTTTACTCGTATATTATCAGGTAATATCAAAGCAGTACCATTTGCCGAAGGACAAGAAACGTCTATCAGTAGATCATGAAATGCCGGGATAGTAGTGGTAGCACTAGCTATAAACTTTGGAGCATTATCATTAGCGGTCCAAGATTTCGCACAGTCGTCAACGTGTTTTGCGCGCGAAGGTTTGCGTGATGCGGGTGCGCGCGCAGTGAGAGGAGAGGTGAAGCGAGGGCGGGTGGGAGGGGTAGGGGGGTGGTGGGTAGGAGAGGATGGGAAGTGAGGTGTAGACATGGTGTTACTATGGTCATGTGTGACTTCATAGATTGCCATTGCGGGTGTGAATGGGTCGGCATGCGTCCATAGGCAAGAGGGAGTCCTTAATAGGTAATTTTGACCATTAAAAGTAATGCTATTACTCTGAGGATGGAGGGAAATACCTGTACGGTATAAGAAATCATGACCCAACAAAAGGTGTCCCGGAGTAAAATTAGATTCTACAACGACAAATTTGTGAGCAAAAATTTCACTACCAAGAGAAATGTTAAGGACTTTGCTGCCTAAGGCTGATACCTTATCACCTGTTATCCCGCAAATGGTGGTTTGACTCGGTTGCAATTCTAATGATAAATCAAAATTCCGCAAGGTATTCAACGAGACCACAGAACAAGAAGATCCGGTGTCTAAGAAGAAATATGCAGGCTTGTCATTCAATATAGATGGAAGCAAAGGCGGTTGAGTGATATCATTAGGGATGCAACTAGTCGAGACAATGTGGTGTGTTACCGGTATTGTGCTTGTAGTGTCGCCGTGTCTGGGTGTTTTTGGCTTTTCCCTAAAAAATGGCGGTTTGCTTGGCGTTGCTGGAGCAATTTGTAAGTTTGATCCACCTGGTCAGGGAACGCTGAGCAGTGAGGCCAAGGGTGTGAGCGCGTGCCGTGATAAGGACAGTACGGTGTCGAATAACATGAGTCGGCACCGTGACCTTTCGCACAACAATTAAAACACTGATCCCTGTCTGGTGCCCAATTCGTGACACAAGGTTGTTTACGTCTGGGAACATGAGGTGAGTTAGACGACGGGGGAAAACGAGTCTTATGTCCCGTATTATATCTGTGAGGGGAGGTTTGTCTCGAGTGTTGTGTTTTCGTGTCATGGTTGTGGGACTGCGGGTTAGGGTTGCGTTGTGGTTTGTCGTTTGGTTGTTTGTGTCTATATGTGTTACGCGAGGGTGTGGTGTCTTGTGTGGTCGTGTTTGCCTTAGTCGTGGGAACGCCTGCATTGACTGATACTGCGGGAGCCTTCTCTCTAATTGACTTGGCAAATTCGCCGGGTAACTTCAGTAAATCAGTATCTTCACAGGGTTCCCAAACTTGTTCTTGTACAGAAGTAGGTAAAGAAGCAACAAGGATAGATTTGACCATATACGTCATGGAGGAAACGTGATGGTCGTGAAACAAGGACTTTACGTGGGAGTCATGGTTGTGGGGAATACTCTTAACCCATTTTGAAACTTGAACCCGAAGCTGATTGATAAAGAATCGGATGTCTTCTTCGGACAAGGAAGCAGGCTTTAATTGAATAAGTCTCGCGAACTGAATATGGTGACTTACATCCAAGGATTTGAACGAAGATCTAAATATATCCTGGAAATAACTCCAACTGCGCAATTCGGATGGCAATGTTTTAAAGGCGTTAATCGCGTTACGTACTTTCGCTGAGGTAAGCTCTAAACGTGTTTCAGCCGCGTTTACGCATTTAGTGCCGAAAGAGGGGTCATCTCTAGACATTCCACCTTGAATAATCATAGATTCAACATTTTCCAAGAAATCTTCAACCGGAATGGACGAGCCATCAAATTTCTGTACGATATTGAATGTTTGGTGAGGTTGGAAAGTCATGTTGGAGAAGGGGGGGCGGGTGGGGGTCAGGTCAGAGGATGGGTCAGAATTAGCAGTGGAGGGGTTAGTGTGGGGGATCAGAGATGATTGGGAAACGGGACGGGAGGGAGAATGGGAAGGTACAGTATCCAATCCAAAGAATATTTCGGTAGTTTCCCTGAGATTTCTGAACACTTTACCACTTCGTAATTCACTCATGAATAGGCGCGAGAAAGAAATCCAATCACTTCACAATAGAAAGAAAAAAAGAAAAGAAAGTGGGTAACACAAGGCACAACACTAGGGTGTGAAAAACAATTAGAGTAAGAAAAATGACACGAGGGATATCGACCTTAGTCGCAACTAACCTTCATTACCGATGTCTTCGTCCT
>NW_028234424.1:4039008-4044008 GCF_977035675.1 Penaeus japonicus
TAAGATAAAGCCACGTCGGGGACAATATGTAAACGTGTATTAGCTCTTATCAGCGAAATTATAATGATAAGATTGAGAATGATAATGATAACAATACTAATCATTATGATGGTAATGATTAAAAGATGATGATAATGACAATGATGATAATAATGATGATTATGAAAATTGATTCTGATAATGGCAGTAGTGATAATGATAATAATGATGATGATGGCAATTAGTGATAATGATGATAAGAGTAGTGATGGCGATAATGATAATAACGATAACAATAATGATAATACCAATAATAATGATACTAAAAATACCAATGATAGACCGTATCACAGCAATATGAGAGTGGTCTCTAGAAAAAAAAAAAAAAAAAAAAAAAAAAAAAAACGAAAATAATTCTAAAACAAGTTAGAACAAGATTGAATAGTGTTTAATGCAATAAGGAAGTTTCCCTAACGCTGAGGCTCACAATTCCACATGGAGCAGAAGTTAGTGAGCGTAGTGAATTAGCATGTTCTGCTTTATTCTATTTTGTACGAAGTTCCATCTCAGAGGTTAATGCTGTCATCTCACTCCCTTGTGCATCTCTCTCGCTCTGTCGCTCCTCTCTGTCTGCCTGTCATTTGCTGTTTCTTTTTTTTTTTTTTTTTTTCTTTTTTCTTTTCTTATCTTTTCTCTCTTTCTCTCTCTCTTGCTCTTCTCTCTCTCTTTCATTTCTTTCTCTCTCTTTCTTTCTTCTCTCTCTCTCTCTCTTTCTCTCTCTCTTTCTCTCTTCTCTCTCTTTCATTTCTTTCTCTCTCTTTCTCTCTCGCGCGCTCTCTCTCTCTCTCTCTCTTTCTCTCTTCTCTCTCTCTCTCTCTCTCTCTCTCTCTCTCTCTCTCTCTCTCTCTCTCTCTCTCTCTCTCTCCTCTCTCTATCTCTCCCTCCTCTCTCTCTCACTCTCTCTCGCTCCCTCTCCTCTCTCTCACGCTCTCTCTCTCTCTCTCTCTATCTCTCTCCTCTCTCTCTCTCTCTCTCTCTCTCTCTCTCTCTCTCCCTCTCTCTCCCTCTCTCTCTCTCTCTCTCTCTCTCTCTCTCTCTCCCTCCCCCTCTCCCTCTCTCTCTCTCTCTCTCTTCTCTCTCTCTCTCTTTCTCTCTCTCTCTCTCTCCCTCCCTCTCTCTCTCTCCCCCTCTCTCTCCTCTCTCTCTCTCTCTCTTTCTCTCTCTCTCTTTCTCCTTCTCTCTCTCTCTCCTCTCTCTCTCTCTTTCTCTCTCACTCTCTCTCTCTCTCCCTTTCTTCTCTCTCTCTCTCACTCTCTTCTCTCCCCCTCCCCCCTCTCTCTCCTCTCTCTCTCTCTCTCTCTCTCTCTCTCTCTCTCTCTCTCTCTCTCTCCCCTCCCTCTCTCTCTCTCTCTCTCTTTCTCTCTCTCTCTCTCTCTCTCTCTCTCTCTCTTTCTCTCCCTCTCCGCTTTGTGAATAAAGGGAATTATGATGATGTGTAATTTCTGCGTTACGATAAGCAGTGCTTGTGATGTTTCCACGTGGATGTTTGATGTAAGAAGTGAAGATGTATATATATATATTCCTGTTTACAACCAACTCTCTCTCTCTCTCGCTCTCTCTCTCTCTCTCTCTCTCTCTCTCTCTCTCTCTCTCTCTCTCTCTCTCTCCCTCTCTCTCTCTCTCTCTTTCTCTCTCTCCCTCTCTCTCCCTCCCTCTCTTTCTCTCTCTCTCTTTCTCTCTCTCTCGCTCTCTTTCTCTTCCTCTCTCCCATTCCCTTAATCCGTCTGTTTTTTTTTCACGATCTACTTGGCCATCGAGGGCCGGCTTTAAGTCAATTGGGCCAATGGCTCCCAATTGGGCTACTGTCGAATCTATCAACTCATATAGATTATTTTAAGCGCATGTTTTGATTGCTTTCTATTCTACCCTTTGAGATAGGAAGCTTAAAACAGACCTTTCTTCTATATCTATGATTCTCCTGACCTTAGTTTAAGTTTCTGGGAATTTGGGCCTACCACGATAGTTCCCAATTGGGCCCCCCACCCTAATAAGACGGCCCTGTGGTAATCTATATATATATTTTTTTTAAATACGGGCTAAAATAGTTTTAAGAAAACTACACAGGCTTCAATGAAAAGGATGGTATCGGATTTATGAACGAAGCGATTATGCAGGGAAAGGATGTTTTGAATTTCCAAGGGAATAGGATATAATGAGATTAGTTCCAGGTAATGTGTTTCATTATAGTATCAATGTCTGTCCTGTAATTACTTCGCCACTGATTCTTTCAAGTACGATTATAACCATTTCCGTAATGCTGTGATATGAAGCTTTCGTAATCCCAGAAATCGTACCAACCAGATTATTACCGGAAGATTAGCTTCTTTTATATTGTTTCCATATTTTTTTTGGGGGGGCGTATTTCTTCGCTTCCTCTGTCCACTCTTTATTGTTTCACTTGTGTTTTTGTTTTTACTTTTTTTTTATCTCAATCTCTCTATCCCTCTTTGTATTTGACTCTATATCTTATTCGCATATTAGATCTGCATACTTGACATAATAACCAGTATATGAAATAAGACTTTGGTGTATTAACGGAGTATATAATCATCTTCACAATAATTATATTTTTAACATAAACGCGAGCGTATTTGTAAATCCGTTCAAAGCACATCCCTTTCACATACTTTAAATTCCTTACAAGTAAAAACAACAGCACCCCCCCCCCCCAAAAAAAAAAAAAAAAAAAAGTAACATAAGGGAAGAAATAAAACGAAAGAAATTAAAGAAAGAATATATATATATATATATATATATATATATATATATATATATATATATATATATATAGATTGAGCACGCGTTCCGAAATATTTCAAACATGTACCAAGACATGCGGGCCACTAACTAACATGTCTCAGACGTGTATTTGGTTTTGAACAAAAGAAATTTGTGTTTCGTGGACGACGTGGCTTCAGTTCCATCCATTGTTTCCGAAGAATGTAACAGGATGGAGCGCACTTGGTATGCCTTAAGGGTGTGTGTCGAGGCGGTCTTACATTGCCGATTTGAGTTTAATAGACAGATTGGAGCCTATCCATTCACTGATTGAGATTCTGCACACACACACACACATACACAAACACACACACTCAAACACACACACACTCAAAAACACACACACACACACACTCAAACACACACTCACACACTCACACACTCACACACTCACACACACACAAACACACACACACACACACACACACACACACACACACACACACACACACACACACACACACACACACACACACACACACACACACACACACACACACACACACACTCAAACACACACTCACACACACACAAAAAAAAAAACTACCGAAAAAATGACAAAGACATCTAAACATTTTTTTTTTTTTTTTTTATGAAATATTTCAGTATAGTTGCAGAGAGAACTACGTTTCATTTTTTATTCTAGAGTGTGATAATTAATGAAATAAGCATCAATCGTCCCATGTTAATCAGATTTGGGGGGAAAAAATGTGAATACTTCTCAAAAGCTCTTGTTTATAATGTAATTTCTCTACGCTTGCCAAGTGCCTTTGAATTTTCTTTTTAATCCTTAACGTTCATCTAACGGTACTAATTTTGATATTATTATGATCATCCCATCTCCTGATCTTCTTCTCAGTATTGCCATTGGTATCAGTGTTACCATCGTCACTATCATTACTAATATTATTATTGATATGATAATCATTATAACTATTATTACGGCTTCCGTTTTTTCTTTTCTTTTCTTTGTTGCTCAATTATCAACGACATTATTATTATCACTGTTGCAATATAATTCTTAACCCTGTTATTATTGTTGTTGTTATCATTATCATTATCATTATCATCTTTATTATTGTAATCATTATTATTAATATCATTATCATGTTGATAATTGTTAAGATGATTATTATCAGGATTAATATAGTTGTTCTTATAATTATTCAACAGATTATTGAATTGAATTGAATTATCATCATCATTATCATTAATATGATTATATTTTTTTCGTAAACATTGTCATCATTATCATCATTACTAATAGCATTTTATTAAATTATTTTTGTCATTATCATCATCATCATTATCATTATTGATATTAATTTTATTCACATGTTCATTGTTCTTACTATCGCTGTTTTTTATCATTGTCATTGTTTTCATCATCATCACCATAATCATCATTGTCATTACCGTTATCATTATTGTTATTATTGATATTATCATAACATTTATTGTCATCATTATCATTATCATCATTATCATTATCATCATTGTCAGTATTGTCATCATTATTATCCTTGCTGGTATCATCATTACCATTATTGTTATTATCATCGTTATTATTCTATTTTCTATTATCATTATTAATGTTATCATTATTATCATTATTAATGTTATCATTATTATCATTATTAATGTTATCATTATTATCATTATTAATGTTATCATTATTATCATTATTAATGTTATCATTATTATCATTATTAATGTTATCATTATTATCATTATAAATGTTATCATTATTATCATTATTAATGTTATCATTATTATCATTATTAATGTTATCATTATCATCATTATTAATGTTATAATTATTATCATTATTAATGTTATCATTATTATCATTATTAATGTTATCATTATTATCATTATCATTGTTGTTATCCTTTCATTATCATTTTCATCATTAACGCTATCATTTTATTAATTTTCATTATCCTTATGATAACTAATTCATATCATTATCATTAGTGTTGGTCTTATCACTATCCTTATTGCTATCATCATTATCATTACTTATTCTCATCATTGTTATTATCATCATGAGTATCACCGTCATCATCCTCCTCTTTATCATCATCATCATCATTATTATCACCTTTATCATAATCTTCATCATTAAAATGATATCAATAATAACAATCATTATTATCACTTTATATCATTCCTCTAATTGT
>NW_028234424.1:4049008-4069008 GCF_977035675.1 Penaeus japonicus
GTGATAATGGTGACGGAAATAATGATAATGATCATAATAAGAATGATGATAATATTGATAACAATAATGATGTCAGTGATGATAATACTGAAAATGAAAATGTTAATAATAATGATAATAATGATAATGATGCTAATAATAACAATGGCAATGATAACAAAAATCGCAGTAATAACAACATTGATAGTAATAATAATAATAGTAATGATAATGATAATAATGATAAAGATAATGAAAGTCATAAAAGTCATCATAATCATATCAAAAATGATAAGAATAAGAATTAGAATACTGATCAGAAAAATTATAGAAATGATGATAATGACAATGATGCTCCCAATAATAATATGGATGATAATGATAATGAATTTGATAATGATTATAACAATAATGATAATGATAATGATAATAGTATCAATAGTAATCTTGAAATGCATTTTAATCATCAATATCATATCAACATCATTAATACCATAAACATAACCATGATCCTCATCACCACCACCATCACAACAACAACAACAACAACAAATAAACAAGAAACAAAACAAACATCCTTATCATAGAATCAAATAAAATCCCGAAGTCATAGAGATACAACAATATATAATAAGAATCCTATTTTTTTAGCCTTTCCCATTAAGCAAAACAACGTAGCCACAAGGAGGCCGCTCACATCAACGACTCCTATGACATGTTTATGACATGTCTCCGCCCACTATAGGACTCTGGGAAGGGAATGAAGGAGACGCTGGTACGAGGAAAAAAAATAAGAGCGTGGCGTGGGGAGGCACGAAAAAGGATTTCGTCTAAGTTTTGTTATATCTACGCACGTACAAACACACACACACATATACACATTGAAAAAAAAAAAGAAAAAAAAAATATATGTAAAATTGCGTGTGTGTGTATATAAATATATATATATATATATATGTATATATATATATATGTAAATTTGCGTGTGTGTGTGTATGTATATATATACATACATATATATATACATATATGAATATATGTAAATTTGCGCGTGTGTATATATATATATACATATATATACATATATATACATATATATATATACATATATATATATACATATATATACATATATATATACATATATATATACATATATTTTTACATGTAGTGAATCAACAACCATCACGATGCTGTTGAAACCCCGAACTTGCTATCGGGCAGTCTTATAACCCCAAACGATCGTTAAACCACCTGCCAAGACGTTCAGGTACTCCCGCCAAGAAAACGGCGGACAGGTGGAAAAGGTCAGCGCGAGTCAGTGAGCAATGCTGCACTCCGGCGGAAAAACGTCCGCTAAACGGATTTAATTTTCGCGCCACTGAGCAGCGCGCGTCCGTACGGAAAAAAAATCCATAATGCTTATTTTTGCTTATTATAGCATTCAAAATGTATCTTTAAAAGTGTTATTTGTTTTATTTTACTTGTAATTATTATTCTTATTTGTTTCTATATTTTTAGATGTACCAGATGTCTTATAATATAAAAAACAAACAATAAATCCGGCCAACTCTAGCTATCCTAACTACGGAATTGCTAACAACCCCATTTAAACAACCTCTTCTAGGCGAGGTCACGGCCTCTGCTCACCAAACTGTCATTCAGAACTAGGATAGTGGACCAGACGTTAGAACCAGAGCTGTCAAATACAACAGGGTATGACGTTTTTAGGTAGGGTAGGTAGGATTTTGTGACGTAAAAAAATTGTTGTGACGTTGCCGCAAGTAGACCGTGACGTCACGGTATTTACTCCGTGACGTCATAGTCGGTAGATGGTAGATTTAAAAAACTAGAGGGTAATTAATCTCAGTAAATAAAATTTTAAAAATCTTACAACAATTATAGGTAATTTTTTTCATCCTGGTTCATTTTTTAAGGTACATTTAAGCCCAGGTATTTATTGTCCGGCTCATTTTCGTAAACAATTCGTGACAGTACAAAGGAAGGATGGCCACTACTCTCTGTTCCATGCTTGAGTTTAGACGGTTCTTCATGCATTTTGCTGCTGATTTTTCGCTTACCGGATCTTCTAACAAATATACACCGACTTTCAGTGAGTATTCGGTGCTGTGTTTGGTTTTTAGACAGATTATACAAAATACTTAGTTTGTAATTAATTCATTTAAGTTACCCATGAATTTATTTTCTTTGATAACCTGTACCACCGGCGTGTTTTCTATACTTGTGTTAGGACATACTAAAGTGTTCCATTCCTAGTTTATACTAAGGTTATATTTATCTTTCCAGGCTATCCATCTGCTGTAGTGCTTCTAGTACTACTAGTGGGCGTAATTGACCATTCGGTAAATTTTCCGAATAACGCCGCGTTACGAAATACCACAAAAGTGGTATCGATGGATTCCTCTCAACCTCTACTATTCATATATAGTGAAATTAATGAGCGCTTGCCCAAAATCTGGGTCTCTTTTCTTAAGGCACTTCGTGCTACCTCGTCCTACTTCGGGGCATATTTCGCTTGCAAAATCTTAACCCAATGACCTACCTAACTTTGCCTAGTTTTAAATTAATCCCTAGCCAAAGGGGGGCTTCGCCCCCCCCTGGACCCCACCTTTTTAGGGCACTTCGTGCAACATACCTTGGGCAAGATATCCCGAATCCACCATCCTCGCCCTGAAATTTAAACATGGCTGTGTTTACGTATTTACGGATAGTAGCAAGCTGTGGACTGGAAACCCCCAAGGAATTACCTGCATGTGCTGTTATGTTCTCTCAACAGATGGAGCAATATTCCCCATTATTTACAGTATAATTATAGTGCCCTCTATTGAGTGGTCGCGTCATCATCGGTCCTAGTTTCCTATCCTGAGGAATATATAAGACAAAGACTCAGTTGCTGTCATCATGGCGCAGTGTGAGGGTTATCCGTGTCGCGGCATTTTTATCTACAGGACTAATTACGCATCATAAGTATCACGAAGTGCCCTGAATAGGGGAGATCCACAACTCCCTCTTCGCAAAGGCTGACTTCAAAACTAGGGAAAGTGAGGTAGGTAGTTGGGTTAAGGTTTTCGTGATACCGAAGTAGCACGAAGTGCCTTAAAAAGGGGGGGTCCAGGGGGGGCGAAGCCCCCCCTTGGCTAGGGCAAACTTCAAACCTAAGCAAAGTTAGGTAGGTAGGTAATTGGTTAAGATTTTGCATACGAAATATGGCCGGAATTCATATTTTACCCCGTAATTTCCCTGATCTACTTCATGCCCTCCCCTACTATCGGGACCCAGATTGTGGGCTTCAGGGGTGCAAGCGCTCATTAATTTCACTATATATGAATAGTAGAGGTTGAGAGGAATCCATCAATACCACTTTTGTGGTATTTAGCGACGCGGCGTTATTCGGAAAATTTACCGACCATTCTTGCATCTTACTTCTGGCAAGTTCAAGGCAACTTCTGAATTTCTAATTGAAACTACAGTATTTGCTTGCTACCTTATTATGAATTATATGCTAAAAGCTCCAGTGTGATTGGCCTTATATACATATTTTGACCTTTTTTGGAAAACTATTTTCTTTACTTTATTTTATTTTATTTAGAAAAATATACTTATACAGTACAGAAAGGGATGTCTGAATTTTATGAGTTTAGGATATTGTGTTGCTCTATTGTGTAGCTCTCTCTCGGGAAATATCCTAATATACAATTATATTTGCAGGCCAAGACGTCATCTAAGGCGAAGTTCCAGGAAGCCATGCTGACGAAGCCTGAGTTCCAGCTGTGGCTTGCACGTGACGATGGTGACTCAACGAGAGCCTATTGCACGCTTTGCAAGGCCGGGATGGGCGCAGCAATCTCGACGCTGAGGAGGCATATGAAGGGCAAGATTCACGTCGCAGGCGAGGACAAGGCCAAGTGGAAGGCTGCTCAAGACTCTTCGCCCCCCAGCCCATCTGTTAGTGCAACTGGTTTCGCAACTATTCTTCTTTGTTGCTTCATTGCAGAGCACGATCTCCCCTTTACATTGGCGGAGCCTCTCGCTGAACTGCAAAGGCGAATGTTTCCAGACCCCGACATTGCCCAGTCGCTAAACATGAAAAGGACCAAGTTGAACGAGGTCAGGAAAGCGTTAAGCAAAATGGTAAGTGAAGATTTGGCCTCGAAACTTAGGACAAATAAATATTCCATTATCGTTAATGAGACGACTGATGTAAATACCACGAAATGTTTAGCAGTGTTGGTGAAATGTTATGATAAAGAAAGGGACTGCATTGAAGTATCGATGTTGGATATGATTGATATTTTTCAGAGTAGCACTGTGGGGTCTACAGGTGAAAATTTGTATGAACTAATAATTGGGTGCTTGCAATATCATAACATCCCTCTCGAAAATCTTATAGGATTTGCAGCAGATGGAGCAGCAAATATCATGGGCGAGCAGAACTCGCTCTGCAGCAGATTGAGAGCATCCACTCCAGGTATTACCATATTTAAATGTATATGCCACTCTCTCCACCTGTGCGCTTCGGAGGCAGCAAAGTGTCTTCCAAGACAGTGCGAGGACCTAATCAGAAATGTATATTCATTTTTTTTTTCTCACAGTGCCAAGAGGAAAAATCAATTTAAAGATTTTCAAAAGATTTGCAATCTCAAACCCCATAAGATGCTGCACGTATCGCAGACTAGGTGGTTGTCACTTCACCAGGCTGTAGAACGAGTCCTTGAACATTGGGAAGCACTACTTCTCTATTTTAAATAAAAAGAAGCAGAGGATTTAAGACCTTTATCGACATATGACATTTGTTGTAAATTACAGGACAAATCAATAATATGTCACTTAAAATTCCTCAATTTTATCTTGCCAAAATGCAATAATGTAAATCTATTATTTCAGAGACAGACCCCCACTATCCATTTGGTATACAAGGAGATAAGGGATTTATATCAACAAATTTTATTAATGTTCTGTAAACCTGAGATGATAAAAAGAGTGCCCTTAGAAAATATTGATCCAAGGGACGAACACTTTCACGTGCCAACGTGCCAAGTTTGGTTGGGGTCTGCTGTTAATGGGGAATTTCAGTCTCCAGCACTGAATTCTAAACTGTATGTAATCTTGGACGTAAAAGAAAGGTGCAAGAAATTTTTAATAACTCTCTCTTTAGAAATAACGAAAAGATTTCATCTTAATGACAAGCTATGGAAACTAACAGCTGCCCTGAACCCTCCCAGTGCCTTAGATTGCAATCTAAGAGTGTCAATGCCGTCATTGGATGAACTCGTGCAGTTACTACCTAGATTATTTGAAGGCAACATTAGTACATTGGCCGATGAGTGGCGATGCTTGCCATGGCATGAATTCGAAAATGATATGAGTAATTGTGAAGCAATGGAATTTTATAAGAAAGTTGCGAAAGAGGTCAATCAAGAACAGAATAAAAAATTCACAGTATTGCCACAGTTTGCTTTACAATTCTGGTCGCTCCCAACCTCTAATGCTGACGCAGAAAGAATATTCTCTTAATTATCATTAATAAAAAGAAAGGTAAGAAATTCACTGCAACTTCCCTCGTTAAAGGCCTTAATAATTGTAGCCAAATTTTGTAGAAAAAGTGGCGGGATTAAGAAATTAATGCCTACGCTTTCTATGTACAATTGTGTATGATTTTCTATTTTGTTGTTGTAAATATCTGTTATCTTTGTTTGTGTTGATTAATTATTGTTTCATATATTCATTATGTTATATCTTTTTATATTTACAGTTTATTTGAAAAATAAATTATTGTTGCACCATGTTCTGTTTTCATTATTGATATTATAGTTACCCCTACATATCCTCTGTGGCCGGTCATAACCCGTTGAGAGTTACGTGATTTTTTACGTTAGTTCCCCATAGAATACACTGACACATTTTTTTAGCAATCAGAAAAGAAGGGGTAACTAAAAGAAATTTGTAACATGCATTCTAGTTATCATTTTAATTCCCTTGAATCGGAATAAAGACTTAGATAATTATTTATATACCTGTTTATTGAAATGTGGTGCAGTTCAATAGAAATCACGATGTTTAATATTTAAATAGCAACAAATTATTGCACAGAATGACACGACTCATTACATACAGATCATGGCCCCTCGCCAAAACTTCCAGGAGAAGTGGCTCGCCAACGACGCCTTCCGACCTTGGCTAGCCAGAATGCCTAATGACACCACCAAGGCCTATTGTCAAGTGTGCCACAAACACCTCAGCGCAGAGATCAGATCCCTCAAGCGGCACCGGGAGTCTAGGTTGCACGTGAGGTGTGAGGCGAGGCGCAACACAACCGCTGAACCTCGAGGCACAGCAGAGGAAGGATTACCACCCACAGAGGAAGAGCAGCAAATGTACTTTTCCGTGGCATATGCAACCGTCCTGTTCGTCATGTCTTTAGCAGAACACAACTTGACATTCAGGTAAATATTTTTGCTACTCATTTGTTAATTGGCTGTTGCTGTAAGACTGTTGATGACATTGTTATAACGAAGTATAAATTTCATTGCAATAACAGTATTTCAACATTTCAGCCTCTGCGATGACATGATGGATCTCCACAAGATGATGTACCCAGATTCCCGCATAGCAACCGAAACTTATGTACGCAGAAAAAAAAGGAGCTGCTACCGTACATGTTCTTGGAGATCTCCTCCGAGATAAATTAGTCGGGAAGCTGAGGGAACACAAGTTCAGTTTGATAATTGATGAAAGTACGGATTGCTCAACGAGTAAAGCGCTTGCTATCGTTGCCAAATATTTTGATTTTCAGGAAAATTCATTCAAAACAGAGATGCTTGATATGATTAATATTTACAATGGAAATACAGAGGGTTCATCAGGGGAGATTTTATTTAACATCATAATCAAAACATTAAATAATTTCCAGATACCTTTAACTGATGTTATTGGGTTTGCAGCAGATGGGGCATCGAATATTTCTGGTAGAATCAATAGTGTCACCAGCAGACTGAGGCAAGAGATGCCAGGAATAACCATAATGAAATGTGCATGTCATAGTATTCATCTTTGTTCCAGTGAGGCAGCAAAGGCGCTACCACGATCTTGTGAAGATTTGGTTCGGAACATTTACAAGAGGTAAAGAGTATCAACTGTTTTGCAATATCAAGCCTCACAAATTACTTCACCCATGTGCTACCAGGTGGTAATCTCTCCACAGCGCCGTATCTCGAGTTCTGGAGCAGTGGCAACCTCTTAATCTTTATTTTTCTTACATACAGTAGTTGAAGAAGAGAGGTTGATTGCTGTTGAAAAAATTCACATGGCACTAAAAGATCATTATATTTCAATTTATCTTAACTTCATGAACTACATCCTGCCTCACTTGGATAGAGTAAATCTCTTGTTTCAGTCTAAATCTCAGACTCTGCATTTCCTTCATGGCAAAATCATTGATTTGTACAAAGTACTTTTAGAAAAAAAAAATGTGATCCACTTATCATAGCCCAGAGACCCCTGCATGAAATTGACCCTTCCGAACCAGCAAACCATTTGCCTGTAAATCAAATTTACCTTGGACCTCAGTTGCACCAATTGTTTCAAACCGCTGAATATCTTAGAGATCCTCAATTTATTCCCATAGTGAAAAAACAACTTGCAGAAATTTTATCATTATAGCCTGTCAACAAATAAAAAAGAGACTTGACCTAGACAATAAGTTGTGGATATTGGCATCATATTTACAGCTTCATCATAACACAAGAATCAATATGCCCTCCATGACCGATTTAATGAATGAGGTCCCACGCATAAACAGTTACAGTAGATGACCAGTGGCGCAATATTCGGTGGCATCAGTTCATAGACATTGATGAGGTTTCATCTAATGCCGAAGATTTTTACAAATACATTATGAAAATAACTGATGATCATGGGAAACGAAAATTTGAATGCTTAGCTAAATTTGTACTCGAGGTCCTCTCTCTACCGACATCTAATGCTGACGTTGAGCGTCTATTCTCAAAAATGAATAGAGTGAAAAGGAAAGAACGTAACTGTCTAAAAACAAAAACTGTTCGAGCACTTATTAATATAAGTAAATACGTCATTATTACAAAAGACAAAGATCTGGTTTTATGTTTTGCAAAATAAACGTATTTTCTAACAGTATTGTATGTATATATATTCTAAATGTGTATAACAAGCTCTATTTTCGTAGCAAAAAATGAAGTATTGTTTCATATTTTGTAAACATTTTTTTTTTTTTTTTTAAGTTTTTATAAATGTATTTTGGTTTATGCATAGTAAATGTTATATGGTTAAAATATTTCCAATCAACTTAAAATTATAATATTATGATGAACACAAATAATGCTTCAATAGTATTATTCATGTTCAATAAATAATAAAAAAAACTACGATAGTTTCCGTAATCACAAGCACAGTTTTCTCTTGCCACAAACGTAACCAGGAAAGAAAAGAAAACGGCGGAACCTAGAGTGTGGAGTGTTGTCCAGCAGCGTGTCCGTTATGGCGAAATTTGGAGATGAATAGCGGTATCTGGCAACTCACGCCGTCTCCATCCTGGGTGATGAAAATTCCTCATTTTCGAATGTTTTTTTTTTTTTTCATGACAAATTCATAATATTTTCTATAAATGAATTATTACAATATTCATTTTTCTTTCACTGGGTCTGATAATGCACAAATATGCGTTTGGCATAGAGCATAAAATAATTTAGTTCATAATACGAAATCTATGGTATTTTGATTCAAGAAATACATAATAATACCAATTATAAAACAATGAGAATATTTGGCAGAACTTTGTCATTTTATCAGTATATTAGACACTTACTGTAGTTAATAAATTTGTATACACGTAGTTTATAAGTGTTGACAAAAAGGGTTTAAAGAACACCCGGCATTTGGCTGTTTTTTTTTTGCACGCTGAAGCACACTTTCACGTCCTTATCACCGATTTTGTTTTCTCGAAGCTTACCTCTTTCGATATCTGTACAACATTCGGTAAGACAAGTCGGTTATTATGTATATATATATATATATATATATATATATATATATATATATATATACATATATATATATACATATATATATACATATATATATATATACATATATATATACATATATATATATATACATATATATATATATACATATATATATATACATATATATATATATATACATATATATATATATATAAAGGTTAATATTAGAAATATATAAATATTTTAGTTAATCCTGTAAATATTCGGACCGTTTTTTATGACTTAGAGACAACTTATTTAAGGAGTAACTCTTATAAAGGTTGTTTGTATTAACTATGGTGTTTTTATATTCCAAAACGTTATGGCTACCAAACGAAAGTTTAAGAACGAGTGGCTCGCGTTGGATGAGTTCGCGCCTTGGCTAACTCCAGTCCAGAATGAGCCAACGAAGGCCAGCTGCACCACCTGCCATGCGGAATTCTTCGCTAATTTGACAACCATCAAAAGGCATAAGGTAAAATACATTTTATTAAGTAAAGATTATTGGCAATTGTGTACGATGAAACTAAAATTGGAAATGTGTTTTTACTTACAAGTCTAACAATATTGTTAATAATGTATCTATTCATAATTAATAATAATAATAATGTAACAACATAGCTCAATGTTATCTATGCCCATAGTGCACGATAAAGACCTGAATAATAACAAAAGCTTCATTCGTTATATTGATAAGTGCGGTGTTATTTAAATTATGTATAGCTTCCAAATTACAGTTTGTTTTTATTTTTCAGGGGATGAAGTCTCACCGACACCTTAAGGCATCCGGTTGGAGAGGGAAGAGGAGCGCCAGTAGGTCGGCCCTCACACCACCAGCAGTGCCCATGAGGACGTCGCCATGGGAGTAAAGCCTCGCCACCATTCTAATTCTATGTTTCTTGGCTGAGCATAACCTTCCATTCACCCTGGCAGATCACCTCGTCCAACTCTCAAAAACAATGTTCCCTGACTCTAAAATTGCCCAGAATCTTAACATGAAAAAAACTAAATGTTCAGATGTTACAAAAGCCTTGTCAGACACACTAAATCATGAACTTGTCAGCAAACTAAAAACACACAAATTCTCTATCGTCATAGATGAGTCTACTGACGTTAGTTATTTAAAATGCATGACCCTTCTTGTTAGATTTCATGACAAAGACACACAATTAATGAAAACTGGAACTCTGGAATTGTTAAATGTATATGGCGACAACGAAAAGGGTGGCTCCACAGGTGAAAATCTGCATAGACTCATTGTAGACTCTTAATGCCTACTCTATTCCCATTAATAATCTCGTTGGGTTTGCAGCAGATGGGGCCAGCAATATCATGGGGGAGCATAATTTTATCACAAGTCGCCTCAAAGAGACAGACCCAGGAATTACCATTTTTCGTTGCATTTGCCATAGCCTTCATCTCTTTTCCTCAGAAGCTGCGAAGGAACTTCCTCGACAGTGTGAGGATCTACTTAGACTAATATACAATCATTTTGCCCATAGAGCTAAAAGGCAAAACAGGTTTAAAACGTTACAGGTATTTCTTGAGTTGAAGCCACACAAAATCCTCCATGCCTGTCAAACGAGGTGGCTATCCCTACACCAGGCAGTTGAGAGAGTGTTGGAGCAGTGGGAGGCATTGAAGCTGTATTTTACAGGAGAAATTGAAGAAACAGAAAAATTGGAGTCTTTTGAATTAATAATTAAAGGTATTACTGACCCATCAGTATTTTTCTTTTTTAATTTTCTCAATTCTATTTTAATCGTGTGAATCTCCTGTTTCAGCAAGATGGCCCTACTATCCATTTATTGCATGAGTGTTTAATAAGATTATATAAAAAATATTTTGTATTGTTTTTGTAAAAAAGAGTGTGTTGACAAGGCTGACCTGTCACCTTTTGATCCTAGCTGTGAAACAAATCATGTTCCTTTACACCATATTTACTTGGGTGCAGCAGCCCACGGTCTACTGTAGACTCCTGAGTATTACAGACGGCCCGACATGATGAAATATGTCATGACACGGTGCAAAGATTTTTTTATTTCTATGACACAGCAGTTGAGAAAAAGGTTTGATTTTAACAACAAGCTTTGGTACTACGCATCTTTTTTAAGTAAAAAAAAACTTATTAGTGGCGACAGTAGGGTTTCACTGCCAACATTGTATGATTTTATTAATATTTTACCTATACAAATGACATTCAGGTTTTAGATAATAAATGGAGGAACTTAGACACCATTAAGATTTCTCCAGAATTGATTGAAGAAAAAGACATTATTGCTTTTTGTAATAAACTTTCCCTCGTGAGGACAATGAGGGATATTTAATGTTCAAGAATTTAAGCTCTTTTGCTTTACAGGTGTTGGCCCTCCCTACGACCAGTGCCTCGGCAGAGAGATTATTTTCCAAAATTAATCTGATAAAAACAGACACACGCAATAGACTGGTGGTTTTATCAGAGGCTGTGCAGGATGCAGGTGGATATTACAACTTCAAGCCATCAAAGGCAATGCTTGAATCTATATAGTATCTGTTATTTTCTTGTTTTTTTTTGTTTTGTTTTTTTGTATGTTGAGGCATTTTGTTGATTTTTCTGTATATATTGTTATATTTTCTGTAAATATTGTTATTTTTCAATAATTTTTGGAAACAGAATGTCCTATAATTATTTTCACAATATTTTATTCATATTATTATTGCAGTATTATTATTTGTATTATTGCTTAAAGAAATTCCTTCTTTTGACTATTCGTTGCTTAAGTAAAGAACAATAAGTTAAACATTTCTTCCCAACTAGTAGAGTTACCCCAGTCCATATTATAGAAAACGATCGGGTACGCAAAATAAACGCTCATCGCCACTCACTGGCGATACAACGGCGACACTGCACCCATCCAACCTGAGTCCAAATGGTGTGAATAACATCATTTGCGGACCCACAACACCAATGAATGCCGAGTCACCCGACAGAATCGGACTCAGTCTCCGCCTACTCCTGCTCCTGCTCCGCGGAGTTGTTTCAAATGGTTCATGGATTATCTCTGCCTTTATTGACACAGGTGGTGAAGCCACACTCATAACACCCGCTACAGCTGAACTGTTAGGTGCCCTGATTGAACCAACACCACCTGAAGAAAATAGGGGCGTACAGCGCGTTACAGGAAATAGTATGAAGGTGAATTTAGTTATACAATTTTCACCTACTATCCGTCCAAGACACAAAGTTGCAGTTGTAGACGGAATCCGTATTCCTGCATTTATGCTAATTGGCATGGATTTGCTGAGACGCTTCAACGTGAAGATGGTAATTCACAACCAGCCTGAAAGACTCTACTTGCAGCTTGATGAGCATAAAGTATCAATGACACTTACCGATCATCCCTCTGTCTGTGCTGTGTCAGTGACTAAAGAACCTGAAAAAAAATAGTTATCTGAGCCCACGAGTTCCCTTTGCATGCCGCTACCACAATGATAATCCCATGAAGGTCTACATTATTTGTTCCAGTGAGAGCCAGTAAAGAGTTCAGAGAGTCACAGGGATTAGTGTTGCCAGCTAAGGGCCCTTACCTTGTTCCTGCTACTGCTGCACATATTACTGAGAGGTCTACCCAAGTATATGTGGTGAATGATACCTGCCGACCTCTAAAACTGAAGACTGGTCAGCATGTAGCTCCTATTGAGGACCTTTCCTTACCTGATGAGGAGAGCCCTCTCTTCGCCACTGCCACTTTCAACTTCAGCTACCATACCTGAGTCAGGAGACGATATTGAGGAATCTGATGAGCTGGAAGAGGATGAGTTTGATGTTATGCATGGGATCTATAATTTTGGGTTTTTCAACCTTGTTGATTTACCAGTGCCTGACTTCACTCCTAGTCCTGCTGTACAGAAAATTGATGAGTTTCTAGATTCTACTTACCTCTCTGGCTTACCTGATAATAAGAAGTAATTGAAATTCCCACTCGAGCACCTGAAGAAAGAAGAGCAGGATGATATGGAAAGACTTCTGAGGAAATATCCTGCTCTGTTCTCCAGCAGCAAGACTGATATTGGTACAGTGCCTGGGATAGTTCACCACATCAACACAGGGGACTCCAAGCCCATTTGTACAAGGCAGTGGAGATTGCCAGAGGCCACCAAGCAGAAAATACATAAGGAATGCAACAACATGGAGACTGCTGGAGTGATCGAGCCTTCATCTAGCCCATGGCTCTCTCCGGTAGTCATAGTCCGGAAGAAGGATGGCTCCCTAAGGTTCTGTGTTGACTATCGGAACCTCAATTCGGTAATGACCTCTGATGCTTATCCTCTACCTCGTATCGACGAGCTGATCGACGACCTTTCAGCCACATGTATATTCACCGTCCTTGACAGTCGAAGTGCATATTGGTCCATTCAGGTTGCAGAAGATCGCCCAAAGACGGCAGTTCCAACGACCTCCTTTTGGTCTTGCTAAAGCCCCTACCACCTTTCAGCGGACAGTGAATTTGTTTTTATCAAGTGTTCTGGAATGACACACCCTTGCATACCTTGATGTCATTGTCCATTCTTCCACATTCGAACTGCACTTACAGCACTTGGACGAGACTCTTTCTCTTATGGCCAAAGCAGGGTTTAAGCTCAACCTAGATAAATGTGAGTTTGCTAAATCTGAGATCAATTTCCTAGGATTTAGGATAGGTCCCCAAGGAGTGTCACCAGACCCAGAGAAGGTTAAGGCCATTGCAGAAATGCCAGCTCCACAGACAGTCAGGGGAGTATGGAGATTCCTTGAAGCAACTGGATTTTTCAGGAGACACATTGAGGGATATAGTAAGCTAGCAGCCCCCTTAACAACTCTTCTTAGAAAAGATCAGCCTGGACATCCTCTTGCCAGGAAGCTTTCAAAGCTTTGAAGATGAGATTAACATCCTCTCCTATTCTTGCAAAACCAGATTTTAGCCGCCAGTTTGAGATCCATACTGATGCCTCAGCCATTGCAATTGGTGCTGCCTTGATTCAGAGGAACGAGGAAGGTCAGCCAGTGGTCGTAACGTATTTTAGTCGCAAATTGAAAGAAGCTGAAGTCAAGTACCCCACAATTGACCTCGAAGCTTTAGCTGTTGTGGAAGTTGTAAGGGCCTTTGACCCTTATGTTTATGGACATACTTTTTTAATTGTGACCGACCACCGCCCTCTCCTCTATGTATTTTCAAGAAAAACTAAATCACCAAGAATGAGTAGGTTCTCTGCTTGTTTACAAATAGGGACCACAGAACTTTGTTCCTGATATGCTCTCAAGAGACGTTGCTGCCATTGACTTGCAAAATCCTGACCCAGAAGAACTCCAAGCAGCACAACTTGAAGACCCCCAATGGGCTGCCCTTATTGATTTTCTTGAAGGTGATGGGTTACCTAATGTCCGTCTAAACCTACCTCTTCATGAGTTTAAGGTCCATGAAGGATGTTTGTATCGGGTATTCACCATTTCTGACCGAATCCTGAAACAGGTAATTGTTCCTAGACAGCTACAGAAAGCAGCTATTAAGATCGCGCATGCTCCACCTATTGCAGGACACCCAGGTATATACCGCACTTATACCAACCTTCGAAATTTATTTTATTTCCATAACATGCTTCGTAAAGTGCAGGTATACATATCCAGATGTGGCACTTGTCAGTGAAGGCGTGGACGTGCTGGACATGCACCCCTGTTGAAACCTGAGCCTGCGGAGCATCCCCTGGAGCATGTTTCTATGGACGTCTTGACACTTCCTACAGCTGACACTGGACACAAGGCGGTGCTCAGCATTGTTGACCATCATTCACGATTTCTCACACTTGTTCCACTCACATCAGTTACTACTTTGGCAGTTTCAAGGGCTTTCCTAGATTCATTTGTTGCTTATTTTGGTCCCCCACGTCAGTTGACCACAGATAATGGTGGAGAGTTCCGTGGAGTTGAATTACAAGAGCTCATGGATTCACATTAGCATGGCATCCACAAGGTAACGCTATTGTCGAGACACACTTTTCGGACTAACTGAACATTGCCCATGACGATGGCCAGAGTATCTTGCACGAGTGCAGCTTACAATGAATACTGCCATACATCGCAGTCTAGGAAAAAAAACTCTATATTTACTTACTGGGCGTCGACCATGTTTTCCTATAGGTCTAACCAACCAAGTAGAATTTATTGATAACCCAGATGGCTCCTCTTTACAGCGTCTTCTTCTTGCTCATGAGTGTGCCCGAGATGCAGTAAAGAAGGCACAAGAACGCTGGGCCAAGCACTATGATAAAGGAACTAAATGTCCTAAAATCAACATTAGTGTCGGGTCACTAGTATGGCGTAAGTGGATCCATAGATATGATAAGACTAAACTCAGATGGTATGGACCTTATGTTGTGACTAAGGTTCTTAATCCAGTTTCATTGAACTCCGTTTGTTAGGCACCAACAGGGTTACTACAGCACATATCAATAGGATCAAGCATTATTAACATTGAGTTCCCTGCAGAAACTGATCCTGATGATCCTGAATTACAGAATAACCCCTTCAGTAACACAACACCTGAATTACATAGATCTGATGCAGATGAGCCTGATGATTTAACTTTTCCTGATCCTTCTTGACAACATGAGAGTTCCGACAATGACGATGATGAGGTCGATTGTATTAGTAATTCGGATACCTCTTCATGCAACTCTGATGATGAAGTTGACCCTCAAGCTTTGAAGTTACTTATGAACAACTATCCCGGTGTTGGGGACCTAGAGGCGACATGGGCCAAGACCCACCTCTAGATCACCCCATCTGCTGTACATTATGAGAATTTGGGTTATTCTTTTCAGCGTTGTGATGCTGTGGGGAGTTTGTTGCAGTTTTGACTCGCTCAGACGCTGCAAACTAAGAATTTTGGACCGATTTGGCATTTCAGTTTACTGCCTTATATTTACTAATCAATATAGTGTTTTATGTTTGGTTAGGTTAGGTCAGTTTTAAATCCTTTAAGTTATTGTTCTACCTTTTCATTTAGTTGTTCTAGATCTTCCCATTTTATATTTTTATGTTATTTCATAGATCTTTTACGGTTATGCGAGTTTTGCCGCGAATCAGAGGCAGATATAACTAATATAATTTCATCTTTCCAGCTGGACTATCGTGTTCCACATTTATACTATTGCGGCTATTATGACTTATTTTATACTTACTTTTGTTTGTTGTCACTTGTATCTCTGGGGTATCTTCCCAGACCGGAATAATGTCATGGCATGAATATGACGATCTTCCCCTACAATGCTTGCCTGATGCCACTCTCCTGACTGGGGTTTTGCGAGCCCAGGTAGAGCTAGGGCAGGGAGCCCTGGCCTGACTACCGTCTCCAGACTTGGACAGGCCCAAGCCTTTCGACTCCCCGGTGGTGGGAGGGATGTAGTGAATCAACAACCATCACGATGCTGTTGAAACCCCGAACTTGCTAGTGGGCAATCTCATAACCCCAAACGATCGTTAAACCACCTGCCAAGACGTTCAGGTACTCCCGCCAAGAAAACAGCGGACAGGTGAAAAGGGCCAGCACGAGTCAGTGAGGCTCGGGTGCTGACAGGCAATAAACGTCCTGCTCAGCTTTTTGTGTGTTTTTCCCCTTTTCGGAAGCCATTTCTACACAGCGAGATATTTGTACTACACCAGACCTAAACTAAGTATAAGTCTGGTCATATAGACGTAATTTTTGTATATTTGTGAATCGTGAGACTTAGCAAAGGCGAAATATATCAAGGAAAATGAATCTATCATAAGAATAATTTACAATAATATATATAGAATCCATATAACGTTACAGGTTTTCTCTCATCGGAATCCCTCTCATTTCCTGCTACCATCAGCGAGCTGTAATTTTTGATTTAAGATCTAACAGAGCAATATCAATTTTTAATATCATTTAATATAGTTGATCGGTTCCCTTTGCATCTTTTTTATTGTTGCATGTGTAGCACACCCAGAATATAGCTCGGCCAACTGGGACGCTACATGCATATATATATATATTTGTATATATATATATATATATATATATATATATATATATATATATATCTTTGTATATTTACACACACACACACACACATATATATATATATATATATATATATATATATACATATATATATATATATATATATATATATATATATATGTATGTATGTATGTATATATAATGTTTACATCGATGCATTTTATATATGTGTATGCTTTTTGAGTTTTCAAAGTGAAATCAAACCTGCTGAGCACCAACAGACTTCTGAATGTAGAGAAACACAGAGCAAGGCTGAGATGAAGACCACGAGATAGTAGATAAGAATATCCATATGATTTATAGAAAAACAGGAACTGACCCAGGAGGAAGGAAATCGCTTAAGAGCGTCGTCTCTTTAGATCTGATGAGCTCAATGAATGATTGAAGGTTTTAATACTTAAGATCACGAAAAGTTTTTGTTATCAGTGGTCACTTTGGTTTCTTTATATTTGATGTGAGTGTGAGAAGTTCATGGTCAGCAATATGACACGGGATGACATCCGTATGATGGATAATATCTGACCTGTTAGTTATTATTACATCTAATAAGGATGAGGTGTTTTCTGTAATACGTGTAGGTTTATCTATATTTTTTTTTCTTTATTATCTCAGCCAATTTAGCATTAGATTTATTCAAATCATCATTTATATTACCTAAGATAAAGAGTGGTTTATTTTCCAGTGACATTTCTCTAGAGATTTGTTCTATGTATTCAAAAGATTCTGAAGTTGCATGAGGATGCCTATAGATAACGCCAATAATAATGGAAAGAAGCATGTTGCTCTGTACGGTAATCCAGACATCGTCTACGGTAGTATTATTAACTGCTCTAGGAGACATCATGGTTGATTTCAGGTTATCCCGTACATACTTACATACCCCTCCTCCACGCCCTGCATCGTACCTATAGATATTGAAATTTGGAACGGTTATATTCTGGTGGAGCTACGTTTCACTGATGTACAGAATGTCTATGTTTCTCTCCTCAATTAGCAATTTAATTTCGTCAAAGTGTCCGAGTTCAGTTCAGTTCAGAGAGATTTGCGAAGACGTCCCTTCGCCCGGGTTATATGTACGAGGCGGCCCGGCAAAGTGTCCGAGGAGAGATTGTGCGTCGATGTGTTCTATCTTTATAATATCGTGCGATCTAGTCACTGACGATGACGATGCTGACGATGCTGACGATGCTGACGATGATGCCTGGTCAAACGTTCTGGTCGCCCTTGTAATTGTTTTTGTTTAAGAATACTTTCGCATTTGCGGGGAAAGCGTCTTGAGTTTATGAAAATATCGGGCTTTGTGTCATTTCCCCGTACTGACACTGAAACTGGTGTAGTAATCATAGGTCATCTTGGTCCGGCGTGCTTTTACACTTGTAATGTTTTCGAATTGTCCACAGAGGTGATCTTCAATGTCCTCTTCATTTGTGTCTGGATGACAGCTGGTGATTTAGAGGTATACTGTGTCAGGTCGGTCTGCTCCTTTTAGCGGCTTTGGAGTTTGTTGTCCTCTTGCTTTTCTTTTATTGTTCCTTGATATGACTTTGGCATAACCTTCGTCGTCATCGTCGTCTTGGATGGATTGTGCTTGTTTGGTTGTTTCATGACTGACTCTTGTTTTCTCAGCATAATTATTGATTATGACTGATTGCCCTGCTGGAGGCGGGGGGCGGTTGGGATCGAGTTGTTCTTGTTTGTTCTTCTTGTTTTGTTTCTTCTTGGAGCTTCGTTTACGGGATACCTGTGTAGAAGCTTCATGCCTGATCTCATTTTGCATATCTGGTTACGGTCTGACGGAGAGAAAGTTCGTGGTTGACTCATGCTTCGGGGTTGGGGGGATCGAATCTTGACATATCGCACCTTAGCCTATGATTCTATCTAAAGGCGCCTCTGTTCGGAAAACATTCCGACCCAGAGGAAAGGCTGGGTGTTAGGGGAGGGGACATTTGTGTGTCATGTAGCTCAGAGCAGCATGCACACCGCTCTGATACAGAGCAATAGCGGGAGATGTGACCAAAATTCCAGCAACAATAGCACTACAGTTGGTCATCCTTAATTTTTACGAAACTCGCAAGAGGCTGACAGGGAAGGAAGTTAAAGGCAGTACTAAATGGCGGCGGCTTAGGGAGGCTGCAGTGATTACAAGCCGGTTGATGGGTGTTCCATTCTGAAAGAATCGACGGGCTTTGTGGATTCCTGGAAGCTCCTCGTCCAAAGCTGGATCAGTGCAAATAGGTTAGCGTGTAAGGAGACATGTTGGAAACTTGCATGGTTATTCTGGTGAGTCTTGAATCTCGAGGAGAGAGCAACCCTCCTCTTGTCACTCTGTCAATGGTGTCCGAACGACGGCGGGAGATGTAGACAAAGCGAGATGTAATTGAAGCCATCTTAACCTCAGCCTGGTCTCGGTCAGGATGAAATCCTCGTGTAATTTCTGACAGCCATCGAAGCTTCATATCCACTGAGGGGTTGTCCTTGAGCAAGAGCTTGACATAGTCAGCCCTTGGGGCGAATGCCGGGGGTGTATTGGCATTTAGCAACTGATTCGTAGACATGATGTGGAAAGAGCTGTCTTCAGGGTCAGACTTCTTTCGTCTGGATGACTTGGCAACAGAGGATGAAGGTTCACTATTACTGTTGAGTAGGAGATGGGCCTCTTGGCAGACGGTGCTAACATCTCATCTCCCGAGATCACCGCATCAGTCATATCATCTTCATCACTCAGAGCTAGATCATCCTCAAGGTCTTTAAGCGAGACAGGGCTAGAGGGCTCCATATCGGACACCCACACATAAAGGCAGCATAAAAAACAATGCCCTATGACGTATTCATTACGTCACAAGTGCTCTGCGCATGCTTAAAAATAAGTTCAATCTCAAAGTAGAGCTAATTACTGTGT
>NW_028234424.1:4086508-4089008 GCF_977035675.1 Penaeus japonicus
ATATCTATGTATATATACATATATATGTATTTTATACTATTCTATATATATATATATATATGTATAATATATACAATATATATGTACAGTATATATATATATATATATATATATAATCTATATATATATAATAAAAATATATATATATAAATCCACACACATATTTATATATAAATATAATTATATATATATATATATTATATATATAAATATATATATATAGTGTATATATAATATATAATTTAAATCTAAATATATATAATGTGTTTTATATTTTTAGTGAGTGGTGTTGGTGTGTGTGTGTGTGTGTGAGGTGTGTGTGCATATATATACTGTTTAAATTATATATATCAATATATATATATAGTATAATATATTATATATATAAATAGAAATAGAAAATTATATAGATAATAGATAAATTATTTAATATGTAGAATATAAAATATAATATATATATCTATACATAATATAAACTATATATATATAATATTTATATATATACATATATGTATCAATTATACATCAAACTATATACTCTATAAATATATAGCTATATAAATAAAATATATATATATGTTAAGTGAGTGAATGTATGTATGTATGGACTATAAATAATATATAAATATATATATAGATATATAGATAGATAGATAGAAGCAAATAGATAGATAGCTAGAAAGAATAAGATAGATAGATAGATAGATAGATACATTTACCAAAGACTATATATATATATATATATATATATATCAAATGAATATAACTATACAATCTAACTAATATAAATATATATATATATATAAACTAAATATATATATAATATATCTCACTAGCAATATAGATAATATAAAACAAATGGTAACCTCGATGAAGTCCGCGCATGCCCTACGAAGAATTCATCGCAGAATATTGACCAGAAACAGATCACGCTAAAATTTGACCTCGAGCGTATTAAACCCACACCACGACAACGACCACCCCCAAAACCCCGGGAACCACACCCCCCCCTTTGTCTAGTTCGCCTCGTCGCCATTATGAGAACCCCCCCCCCCCCCCCCATTGCCCCCTGCAGTCGTCCTGTACGGCTTGCAGGTTGCCACGATGAGGTCCCGGCTTGTTCGCGTGGCTCCCTTTGTCCTTCTTCTCGTCCTCCTTCTCCTGGCGCCAAGTAAGGCTCATTTCTCGTAGGAATTCCTCTTCAGGATGAACCTTTTCTCCATTGCAATATTCAAGGAATCAATGACGATATATAATTTGGTTGAGAAAAGTGTATATATGATTACTTGACGTTCGTTTTTGAACAGAGGTTCTGGCTGACTGGGGGGATTGCAGTGCCGGTCCCAATGATCCGGTTCAGAATGTGACTTTAGACTGGGATGGCCAGATGGTAAGTCTTTCTAGAGCTCAAGATAAGGGATAGGGATAGGGAGAGGGATAGGGATAGAAGGATTTTATAGAGGCAGGGATAAGGAAGTGGTCGGAGCTGCAGATAAACTAAATAAATTCAAATGAAGATTGTTATATATATATTTTTTTTATTATCAGTATCAATTATCATTATCAATGTCATCATTATCATTATTATTAGCATTAGTAGTAGTAGTAGTAGTATCATCATAATGATTATCATTATCATTATTGTTAAGAGTGGTAGTGATAGTGATATTATGGTTATTATCATTATCATCAACATCATTTTATTATTATTTCTATCACTATCATCATTATGATCAAAATCCTTATCACTATTGTTATCATTAATTATCATTATTGCCATCATTATCCTTGTTATCATAATTATATTTTTTCTTGCAGTCATCATCAGTGCATCATAATCATTATTATTATAATTTCATTACTGTTGTTATCATTATGATTGCTTTTAATTTTACAATAATTGTCATTACTATCATCATCATAATTGATAGTATCAAATTGTCATCACTAGTATATTTTTTACGAATAATTCCATCATCATCATTATCATCTTCATCATCACTCTTATCATTATCACCATCGTCACCATCATTCTATCGCTACCAAAATTTGTCACAATAGTCATTCATATACCATCCTTCATCATCACATCATCCTCATCACAACCATATATACCCCTATTTACCTTCAAATACATCAAAGTCGAGATAGATAGATAGATAGAGAGATAAAATTCAAAGCAATGTTTTTTCCTTTTTTTTTAATCTCTTTTTACTTTCTTTTTTTTTCCTTATTTTTTTGCTATAAACCCCAGCATTCCTTCTGTCACCTCAGACGAGAGGGAGCACACAAATAAACACCGCACGGTACTTTGTGTCCTTCCCGACAAACTATTGGTAGTTTGGTTGCATCTTGTTATGAATGAAATCGAACGGTACGGAGTGACTTTTCGCATTCGCATGGAAACTCGTAAACCGATGCCCAACTCGTATAACAGATTGAGGAATAACCAATTGCCTTTTATTCCGTCCCTTTTCTCTTTTTTCGTTTTCTATTTTTT
>NW_028234424.1:4129008-4134008 GCF_977035675.1 Penaeus japonicus
TAGACTGTTTTTGCCATTCAATAACATTGCTAATGATAATAACATCAGGGATGGTAATAATGATGATGGTAATAATGATAATGGCAATAACAACGATGATAATAATAATAATGATGATGATGATGATGATAAAAACGATAACAATAATGATGATGATAATAATGCTGATGGTGATAATAATGATGATAACAATAATGATAATAATAATAATGATTGCAATAATAATAACATTGATAATAGTATTAAAGACAATAATGATAGTAATGATAACAGTAATAACAACGATAGAATAGCAATAACAAGGATTATGCTGATAATGAAAACGATGCTGAATTTTAACAAACATGAAATAATCTCTAAAACTGCTGTATATTTCATCTATTTGATATCTAGTTATATAACTATCAATTCAGTGATAAAGTTACCTGTTTCACTATACAATCTGCGAATGTAGGCAAGGGCAGGAGAAAGGAACAGAGAGAGAAGGAAGAGAGGAGAGGTCAGAGCAGGACAGCAGAATACATAGCTCGTACACAGCACGTGCATTGCCGGGCCACCCAATTGCTATACCAAGAGCACGTCTGTCTTCTCCATTTTGGAATTCGATGGCATTTTACAACTGGTGCCAGCTTATGGGTATCACATTTTTTTTTTTTTTTCTGATGCCGGGCTCACATCTCCGAAGAAGCCGCTACACCGAACGCTACCATCGACATCGAAAATGGAGAAGACTCACCCACGCCCGCCCGCCCATACCATCGAGGAAAAAGCTGGCCCTCAAGCCATGGCCAGCCTACTTACAATACGCCCATGGGTTGCAAGTGAGAATGCTGCGCGCACGACCGCCCTGTTCTGCCTGTTCTTTCACAAAGTCGCTTTTTTTCAATTAATTCACCCGCTCTTTTCATTTTTTTTTAGGGGTCGTTGGGAATTAAGAATTTCTCCGTTGTGATATTTTTCTATTTCTCTCGTGACTGTTTATTGTGTTAGGGGAATGCACTGAGGATTTCGTATCCTTTTTCTTCCCTAAATTTAACCTTCGTGTGAGCGCAGTTATTATCGGTGTTTTTTATCGCAAACCCGCACATCCGAAGGGAAAATTCTGTCACCACCCCTCCCCCTCCCTCCTCCTTTCCCTGTTTCCCCGCCTCAGCTCGCTTGGATATCCCATCGGACCGTCCAATAAATCGCTAAAGCAAGAGAACGTCTTTGTCTTCCCCCCCCCCCCCCCGCCTCACAGCCAGGGCGCCAAGCTGTTTACAATGCGATCCCGCGCTGGTAACAACTGGAGCCTTCCGGTTATTTACGACTGGTGGCAGCGATGGTTGTTTACGTTTGACTTTATTCTCTTCATGTAAGATACTTACGAGTGTATCGTAGAAATGCTTCTATCATGAGGTGAATATATAAATATATATATATATATATATATATATATATATATATATAGAGAGAGAGAGAGAGAGAGAGAGAGAGAGAGAGAGAGAGAGAGAGAGAGAGAGAGAGAGAGAGAGAGAGAGATACACACATACACACACACACACACAAACACACACAGACAAACACACACACACACACACACACATATATATATATATAAATATATATATATGACTAACTTAAAGTTGGCGCGATGACCCCCGTGGAGAGGAAGAAGAACCAGAGGAAGAAGGCGAAGGAGGTCGCCAGGAGGCCGAGGATGGTGACCTTAAGGAAACCGTACATCTTGTCGGTCAGTCTCGCGGCCACGAACGCAGCGACACTAGCGCTGAGGGTGGCCGATATCGCCACGCCCATTGTCTCCTCCTGAAGAAGGTTATCAAAATGTTCCAAATTGGTTTTCTTTACTAAATGGAAGAGTTTATGAAGAGATATGACAGCTGGGCTTGCTTTCCGCGGAGGTGTGGGAAATAACATAATTATTAATTATTGATTAATTAATACAGCGGAAGATATCTAGAATCTGGAATATAGTTCATTATCTTTATAGTAACATGGCAAGAATGATGATAATGATAATGATGATGATGGTAGTTCTAATAACGATAATAATGATAATAATAATAATGACAATGATAATGATAATAATATTAGTAATGATAGTAAATGTTATGATAAAAATCATAATAACAAAAAGAATCATGATAATAATGATAATGATAATAATTATCAAACAAAATATAATGGTATTAACAGCTGTTCATTCAGAGGTTTCCGGACCTGTTCTTTTACTGCACGTGAATATACGATTTATGTCTCCATTACTTATAAAATACGTTTAAAGAATCTACTTAATCTTCTAAAGTTTTGATTGAGTCAATTAAATGGCTAAATGTACTGGAGACAATTTTTCAACATTTGCTGTTTGCCGATATCACGCAGCTAGATAAATGTAATGTCTTATATTTCTCGCCACAAAATGATTTACAGACGCAGGTTAATGTTAGCTAAAGTGTAGGTCTGTAATAACTTCTGACTATGTGATGTTAATGCGTATTGGCTCAGTTATAATATCTTCATGTAATTATTGTGTAAATTATCTATAATCATCGAAACATTAAGAATAATTGCCAGTAAAATCAAAGACACTATTTTCCAAGCTATAAGTTTTAATTGGCTATGGAGCTGTTTATAAGACGTAAAGACATACAATCTTTTTAAAAACCTATGGTTATCTGAACAAAAACTCAATCCACAAAGACACCAGGCAGTTTGTCTCACTGATTTGATACAAAACACTTTTCCTATAACGAACATAATGAAGGGGTATTAAAAAAATTGATTATGAAATTGACCATTGGCCGAAATTCTAAAATACTGTCTCTCTGTCTGATTGAAAAAAAAAAAATCCAACCTTTAATATTTAAAAAAATCTGGAATCCAAGTCATGAAATATTTATTAAGCTCGGCCATTGAAGCTCCATTACCTAATACATCTCCCTTTTTGTAATTCCTTCTCTTGCAGAAACGACAAGTATCCCTCAACATGTCCCACTACCTTATTTTCTCCAGGACAGATGTAACATGTGAGGAATTCCAAAAAGAGACATGTCTGCAGGGATCTGCTTCTGTTTGGGATCATAAGATATCCTTTTTTGATATGGCATGTCACTTATGTAGTCTAATCCTAGGAACAGATAGTAAATAAAAAGGAGTCTTAAGTTACTTTTCTATGAATGCCGATGGGATGAACACCAGAAAACCACTTGCTTGAACGGGGTCCCCGGTAGCAGTGGCTAGTGTAACCGGATCTAAAGGGTCGCAATATACGGAAGAGGAGCCAACTAAGTGCACGAACTAACACGGGTACAATTGACAGGTGCGATAGGCAGTGTCTCACCTGATGAATGCCGATCTCCAGCAGTGAGTAAGTCATGAATCCCAGCCAGTTCCCGACCACGCCGAAGGACACTCCGTAAGCAACCACTAGAAGGATTAGATTGGGATTCCTGCCCGAAAGGAGGCCACCATGTCATTAACATCATGATTGTTATCACTACCATGATTAGTACTTTATATATCACTATTGTTATAATCATGTTTATTTTCATGATCATATAACATAACGGTCATTACAGTTATCACCACCATTACCATTGACAGTAAGGTCACTACCGTTGCTCTCATCATAACCAACACCATCCTCGCCATGGCCATCCTCACCTGAGAAAGTCCTTGAGACTCGTGACGAAATCCTCCCTCTCCTCCTGAGACGAGGGGGAGGGCGGGGAGGGCGGCCCGTCGGGGAAGTAGAACAACACGCACAAGAACAACACGAAGCTCATGCCGAAATCTGAAGGGGGGGAGAGGGAGGGGGAGAATCAGCGACCCTTTTGAGGCGAGAGAACTAAAATAAAAACCCAAGCGTCATTCATCTAGAATACCTAGAGTTAGTAACAAGTTAGTTAAGTTAGTCACAACACCCAAGTTTCAAACAAGGATGAGAAACACCAGTCTAGACTCAGTCGCGGCATCAAAATAGTGTCTCAGTGGGTAAGGAAACCCGGAAATCCTCATGCATGAATCCCAGGACCAAGAAGACGTCCCTCGGAAAGGACTGTGGCATCAAAATAGTGTGTCAGTAAGTAAGGAAACCCGGAAAATCCTTATATATGAATCCTGAATCCAAAAGCACGCTTCCTTGGCGAGGCTGTACTCACGGATGTACATAAGGATCGTGATGTCTCCGCGGATGTCTGCGCGGATGTCCTCCGGCAGCACGCCCTCCACGGGGGCCCTCACCACCAGCGGGCTGAAGTACATGGTGACGCCTCCGAGCTGGTTCATCAAAAGGGCAACGGCTTCCTCGGCGACAAAGATATTAGTTAGGCAACTGCATTTCGGCGATCTGTCTGTCTGTCTAAATGTATGTATAATGTACATATATATATATGTGTGTGTGTGTGTTTGTGTGTGTGTGTGTTTGTGTGTGTGTGTGTGTGTGTGTGTAAGTATATATATATATATATATATATATATATATATATATATATATATATATATATATATATATATATATATACAGAGAGAGAGAGAGCGAGAGAGAGAGAGAAGGGGGGAAGAGAGAGAGAGTGAGAAAGAAAGAGAGTGTGTGTGTGAGAGAGAGAGAGAGAGAGAGAGAGAGAGAGAGAGAGAAAGAGATAGATAAATAGAGAGAGACAGAGAGTGGAAGGGGATAAAAAGTGAGGGGGGAGAGATAGAGAGAGAGTGTGAGTGAGAGAGAAATAGATAAATAGATAGATAGAGAAAGAGAGAGAGAGAAATAGATAGAGAGAGAGAGAGTAAGCGAGATAAAGATCAACACTATATCAACAGCCATCATAAAAAATATATCAATATACATATAACGGATTATGAATGATGAGTGAGTGATGAACAAACGCACGTTATAGACCTATTGCGGTTGTGCATTCGCCAGGCGAGAACCAGGCTGTGACGACGGCGCCGACCTGGGGCATGAGGATGCAGCATGATACCCCAAGCAATATGGATCCAACGTG
>NW_028234424.1:4161508-4164008 GCF_977035675.1 Penaeus japonicus
AGCGCATGGTCGAAGTTCCTGAGCTGTAAAAGGTCGGCGTCAACCATAGCGACGACGACGTTTATGCACTTGCTGGCCCGAAATGGTGCGTTTTATTTGGCCATTGTTGCGAACGAGTTAACCCGAACAAATGGGCCTTTTAAAGGGCGACTTAAGGGGACATACAGCGGTCTTTACGAGTGACAGTCCGAAATTAGTATCGCGACGTGGGGCTGCTGATGAACTTACAGCCAGTCAAGTCTTGCTCAGCTGAGACTCCTTCTTATTGGCTCTCTCTGCTCTGTCTCCCGATCTATCACTCCTCTTTTCTCTAGCTTTATCTTCGTTCCCAATCTCTCTTTTTCATTTCATTGTTTCTCTTTTTTTTTAATCTCTATCTCTCTTTTTTGTTTCTCACTCTTTTTCTTATTTTTCTCTCCCATTCTTTCTCTCATTTTTAGTCTTTCATTCCTTCTTTTTCTCTCTCCCATTCTTTCTCTCATTTTCAGACTTTCATTCCTTCCTTTTCTCTCTCCCTCATTCTTTTAAATTTCACTGTCTCTAGTTCTTTCTTCTTTTTCTATCCCTCATTAGTATTCTTCCCTCTATCTCTCATTCCATCTCTATTTGCTTCATGTCCCAGACCTTTTTTTTCCTCTCTCTCTCTCTCTCTCTCTCTCTCTCTCTCTCTCTCTCTCTCTCTCTCTCTCTCTCTCTCTCTCTCTCTCTCTCTCTCTCTCTCTCTCTCTCTCTCTCTCTCTCTCTCTCTAACACACACACACACACACACACACACACACAGACACACACACACACACACACACACAAACACACGGGCGAGAAGTCGTTAAGCCGAGTCATTAAAACGTATTATTACAAGTCATAGTTCAGTTGGAGTTGGGAGGGTGTTTCCTGGCGGCAGGGGGGGGGGGGAGAGGCAGAGAAGGAGGGGGTTGCAAGGGAAAAAGGGGTTGCATTCCCCCTTCCCTCTATAATCCCTTCTTTCCATAAGCTCTTCTCTTTCTCCTTCTCCCATTTATCCTCCTCCTCCTTCTTCTTCTTCTTCTTCTTCTCCTCCTTTTTCTTCTTCCTCTTCTTCTCCTCCTCCTCTTCCTTCTCCTCCTCCTACTCCTCCACCTCCACCACCACCGCCACTACCTCCTCCTCCTCCTCCTCCTCCTCCTCCTCCTCCTCCTCCTCCTCCTCCTCCTCCTCCTCCTCCTCCTCCTCCTCCTCCTCCTCCTCCTCCTCTCCCTCCTCCTCCTCCTCCTCCTCTTCCTCCTCCTCCTCCTCCTCCTCTTTCACCACCACCAACCATCCCCTCCACCTCCATCTTCCTCCTTCTCCTTCTTCCCCTCCCTTTACCTTCTCACCCTTTCATTTCTGTCCCTTGACCCTTGTTCCTTCTCCTCCTCCTCCTCCTCCTTCTCCCCGTTCTCCTCTTCCTCTTCCCATCTCCTATGCTCCTCCCCCTTCTCCTCTAATCCCGACGTTTCTCATTTAAAAAAAGGAAAAAAAAAATATTTGTGATAAAGAGGAGGTTTGGCATGCATAAAGGGGGACGACAATGGATAAGAAAGTATGGAAGAATCTATATAAATGAAAGAGAATCAAGAGAGAAAAGGAAAAAAAATAAGATAAAAATAAAACAAAGACGAAAGGAAGAAGAAAAATGAAAAAAATTAAGAAACAATGGAAATTCTGCACGTGAAGAATGAGAAGAGGAGATAGAAAGGTAGAGGAAGATGAATTAAAAAGAATAAAAGTAAGAACAGGGGATAATGAAGGGGGGAGATCAAGGAAAAGATCAAATAACATATTGATGACCTTGATAATGATGATGCTATTAGCAACGTAGCAGAAATTAACAATAGTAATGATAATGAAAATCATGATATTACCAATAATGATAACGACCATTTTAAAGATAATCAGGGTGGTGCAGGCGATAATATCCTTATCAGTAATGACAATCGCAATGATGATGATCAATAAGTCTGCAACGACGAGGAAGACGAGCAACGTCAGTCAGAGAGCCTCGGAGACGTCGAGCGAGGAGGCGGACGGGATGCGAGTGATCACAGAGGAGGTGGAGGAGCTGGCAGCCACCGTGATGTTATCTTAACTAACCCGTCTCTTTCTTCACGCCACAACACCCCCCTCCCCCCTCCCTCCCTCCTTCCCTCCCTCTCCCCCCCTCTCTCTCTCTCTCTCTCTCTCTCTCTCTCTCTCTACTACTACACCTGGTAGACTCTGCTGCCCCTTGCGCTGCCCCTTGTCCCTTGTGCCGTGTCCCTACTATCCCTTGATCCTTGTCTCTTGTCCCTATCCCCTGTCCATACTAACCAATGCATCCCTGATCCTTGTTCCTTGTCCCTATTATTCCCTGATCATTGTCCCTTGTCCCTACTATTCATTGGTCCTTGTCTCTTGTCCCTCGTGCTTACTATCCCCTGCCCCCTGACCATACTAACCAATGCATCCCTGATCCTTGCTCCTTGTCCCTATTATTCCCTGATCA
>NW_028234424.1:4256508-4266508 GCF_977035675.1 Penaeus japonicus
TATGCCAAACTAAGATTGCTTTATCTAGCCATAACAAAGGATGAGTTCGAATAAGAGATTTCAAATTATTCTAAAGTAGTTTTTTTTACATCAAGGACAAAAACTATTATAAATGGTATATTTTGTCTCTCTTCCTCTCTCTCGCTTTCTTTCTCTCTCTCTTTCTCTCTCTCTCTCTCTTTATATATCTATCTATCTCGCTCTCTCTCGTTCTTTCTTTCTTTCTCTCTCTGTCTTTCTCTCTCGTTCTTTCTCTATTTCTCTCTCTGTCTTTCTCTCTCTGTCTCTCTCTCTCTCTCTCTCTCTCTCTCTCTCTCTCTCTCTCTCTCTCTCTCTCCCTCGTTCTCTCTCTCTCTCTCTCTCTCTCTCTCTCTCTCTCTCTCTCTTCACTCTCTCACTCTCCTCTCTCCTCTCTAATCCTCTCTCCTCTCCTCACATCACACTCTCTCTCTCTCTCTCTCTCTCTTTCTCTCTCTCCATCTATCCATCTATTTCATTCTCCCTCCCTCCCCCCCCCCCCTATCCCTCTACCCCCCCATCTCTTTGTTTCCAAACGATGAAACGGAAATGCCAGACGCTGATGAAGCCCGGCGGTGTGACCAGAAGACCCGATCACGACTTTGGTTTCCAGGATCTCCTTATCAATTAGGAAAATGCAAAGTCATGTTGCATTTGTTTTTCACTCGTGCGTTGCAATGCGTCACTTCATGTGTTATGCAGATCGTGTTCAGCTTGTCATTAAGTTCAAGCAATTAGTTTAATTTGAGAGTTTCTTTGAGCTTGGAAGTAATGTGTACACACAACACGGGTCATTGCCCCCCTCTCCCCCCCTCCCTCCCTCTGCCTGGACACCGCCCCTGAGCCACTGATGTTTACCTGTTCCTGTGTTGCCTTCGGTGGGTTAACACGTCTCTAACATCCGCGTCGAATGTTTTATAGCTTCATTGTGTTTATTTTATGTGGAAGTCACCTTTTTTTCTTATTTTTTTTATGTGCACTTCTCTTTTTTTTTCTTTTTCTTTTTTTTTTCTTTTTTTTTTTGTGTGTGTATGCGCGTAGGAATAACTTTGCATTTATTGAATATCAGTGACATTGACGGATTCAGTGAGAACGTGCTTTGACGTATCAATAGAAAGGTAGACAAACATGCAACAGACTCTTCGAGCAATGCAGACATCCGGTTATAAAAGACTTGGCCATACCATCTAAAACACGTGTTGTATTGTTGCATTTTGTTGCATTTCGGAAATAGAGCAACGCGAAGGAATGAAGGATAATATTAATTTCCTTAGTAGTGGGATGATGGTATGAATGATTATGAAATTTTGTTTTTGCTTTTTGTTTGACATTGAATAAAATTTTCGTAGTATTACTGATGCCTGTGTTTTTTCCACGATATTGTTACTAACTACCATTATTTTTACTACTGCTGCTGCTACTGTTGTTATTGATGTTGCTTTTAATGGCTATAATAGCAGTAATAATAGTGATAATAATAGTTATGATAGTAGTAATAGTGATAAGGATGTATAATGATGATAATATAGATGATAAAATCAATAATAATTATAGTACCAACAATCATAACAATGATAATAATAATAATAATAATGATAATTGCAATAATAATAATGTCAATAATAGTGATAGCGATAATGATAAAGATAATAACGATAATGAAAATAAAAAGGTCGTCTTTTGATAGACAGGAAGCCAGAGAGGCTTGTGTGGCTCTGAATGGGGTAGAATCTTTGACGTTTTCAAAGGGTGGCTAACCTGTGCAGTTGCCAGTTAGGACATTTCTTGATGAGCCCCGCGTTCCGTTCTCACAGGTGTGACCTTCAGAGATCCAGGGGGAAGGTAAGGTCAACACCTCTTTCATTACCGCCTGAACTAAATCACTAAATCATAGCTACCGGAAACGCTATATTATTATTTATTTCGTTTTTCTTTCTTTTTTCTTAGTTCACATTCTAATATCCTTACATATATATAAGAAGATGCCGTACAAGCATAGTAAACAGTCGGTATAAAGAACCAAAGTCCCTTGTTGGCCATTTGCATTCCTAAGACGAAAACGACCTTAACCTTTCGAACGCCGACTGGCTTTTTGGAATTCCTTCTTACCCACGTGACAACCTTGGCCTTGACAGGGCTATGCGCCAGACGGGAAGAGACTCTTCATCAGAATGCATCTTCCGTGCCTCCTGTGCTGCACCCTGTTGACCGCCACCGCAACTAGTGTACTCACGCACCATGTTGGTCCAGGTGAGTGAGGCAGATGTTTGGTACTTCGGCAGATTACGTCATTGTTAGTGGTTGGTTTCTTGATTTGCTGCAAGGGATGTGATCATGATCTGTTCGTTCTCATCTCATGCCAAATTTTGATTTCTGTCTACGTCTCTGTCTCTCTCTCTCTCTCTCTTCTCTTCTCTTTCTCTCTCTCTCTCTCTCTCTCTCTCTCTCTTTCTCTCTCATCCACACTCTCTCACACTCTCCTCACTCCTCTCTCCTCCTCTCTCTCTCTCTCACTCATCAATTCCTCTCTCATTTTCTCTTCTCTTCTCTTTCTCAACATCTACGTCTCCTCCTCCTTCTTTTTCTTCTTCTTTAATTACTTCCTCTTCTCCTTACCTCCTGATCTCATCAATTCTCGTTCTCTCTGTCTCTATCCCTGTCAAACAATTTATCAATCTTTATGTCCCTATTCTCTTTTCTCTTCCTTTTATCCCCCTGTGCCACGCCTTAGACCTCATTTCTTTCCGTCAGACCGCGTGATCCGCCTTCGGAGTCTCGACTGCAAGTCCGACCTCGGCGAGAAGGGCGTGTGCATGTTCGCGTGGCACTGCAGCACCTCGGGTGGCACCCACCTGGCCACGTGCGTCGACGGGTAAGTAAGTGCCCGAGGCGACTGAGGGATCTGACAGACGGCGATTCCGTTCAGGGGACTCATACATGTGGGACGATTTTGTGGCATTTATTGTCTGTGTTGACATCGAAGGAAATTTTCCTGGTATTACTGATGCCGGTGTTTTTTCCGCGATATTGTTACTAACTGCCATTATTGTTACTGTTGCTGCTGCTGCTGTTGTTATTGATGTTGCTCTTAATTAATAGCTTTAATAGCAGGGATGATGGTGATGATAATAGTTATAATAGTAGTAATAGTGATACATATATATATATATATAAATTATATATATATAATATTATATATCTATATATTATATATATATATAATTTATATATATATAAATATATTTATATATATATTATATTTAATATATATATGCGAGAGATTATCTATTTATTCTAAATTCCCCCCCCCCCCCCCTAAAAAAAATAAAAACCAATCCATCTATCTATCTATCTAATCTATCTATATATATGTATATTATATAAAATATAAATATATAATATATATTTTAATAATAAATAATATATATATATGTTGTTTTGTGTGTGAGTTGTGGATTTTTTTTTCTACACAACACACACACGTGTATGTGTATATATATGTATATAAATAAATATATATATATAAATATATATAATAATATATATATATACATATATATTTATATATATATATATAAATATAAATATACATATACATATATATATGTAAATAATATATATATAATATATAATATATATAAATAGTATAAATATATTAAATATATATATATAATAAATATATAACGTTATCTATACCATAATAAAAATATATATATATATATATAATATATATATATATATCAATATATATATAATATATAGTACATACAACACACACACCACATACCACACGTGTTTGTGTGTTGTTGAGTGTGTTGTGATTAGTATAAATATATAATAATAAATATATCTAATATATATATAAATCTTATATATAGATAGATATATAGATAGATAGATAGATATATAGATAGATAGATAGATAGATAAAAATATATAGATAAAAGATAGATGTATGGAAAGATAGATAGATATAGATATAGATATGCATATATAAAAATTATATATATATATATATATATAAAAATAAATAATATATATATACATATATATATATCAAATATATATATGAAATATATAAATATATAGTAAATATATAAAATAAAAATTTACACTGTATATATATAACATAATATATAAATATATATATATATCATATATATATATATATATATATAAAATGCTCATATATACATAATGTATATATATAATATATATATATATAATAAAAATATATAATAAAAATATATATAGATTAAATATATATATAAAGGTACATTTATACACACCACACACCCACACACAACACACACACACACAACACAACACACACACACACACAACCACATTATATATATATATATATATAATATATATATAAAAAATATATATATATATATATATATATGTAATGAAATAATGGTATATATTTATATATATATATATAATATATAAAATATATATATAATATATATATATCTATATATAATATCTAACATATATATATAAATATTTATATATTATATATATATATATATTGTGTGTGTGTGTTTTGTGTTTTTTGTGTGTGTGTGTTTGTGTGTGTTGTGTGAGGTGTGTTGAGTACATATATATATATATATATATATAAAAATATATATAAAAATATATTATATATATATATATATATGTATATACAAGTAAAATATACATATACTTGTATATATATATATATATATATATATATATATATATAATATATATATATATTTCTAAATATATATATATATATACATACACACATATATAAATAAATAAATATAAATATATAATATATATATATATATATATATATATATAATATATATACAACACACACATCAATATATAAAATATATATAATATATATATATAAAAATATTGATAAATATAAATATATATATATAAAGAACATATATATAAAATAATATATATATAAATATGTGTGTGTGTGTGTTGTGTTGTGTGTGAGTGTTATTTTGTTTGTATAACAAAAACATATACTGTTTATGTATATATATAATATATAAAAATATATATATATATATATACTATTTATCTCTAATAAGCAAAAATATATTTATATATATAATAATATATACAAAAATATAAATAATATAAATTTTTATAAAAAAAAATATAAATGTAAATCTATACATATCAAATAATATATGCATAAAAAAAAAAATATATTATAATATATATACATATATATATAAATCTATATACATATATAAATATATATATATATATAAAAAATATCACATATAATAATGAAATGAGTAAATATATAAATATAAATAAAATAATATATAAAATATAATAAATAAATAAAAATATCTAAATAAATATCAATATATATATGTACATACATTTAAGAACACTTGATAATAATTTTCACAGATGCATGTATTTACATATGTATTCATGTAAGTGATCATAGCTGATACTTGCTAATCCTTTCCCCAGATTCTTCTTCGGGTCCTGCTGCCGGCTGCCGTCCGAGAACATGCTGGAGGACCTAGGTGGAAACGGAGCGCACCCGAGCGTGACCTCTGACCTCCTCCTAATCGCTGACGTTAGCGCAGCGCCGGCGACTCCGACGACTCCCCATCCAAAGGTTAAGCCGCCGCTCAACGAATCTTATTCTGCGTTGCCTGTTGCAATCCCTAACACTCAAGAGTCTTCTGCAACGACCCTTCCGACCCAAGAGCCTTCTACAACGACCGTTCAAGAATCAGTCAACACGACCCTACCGACCACAGGCACCACGACGACCCCCCCGACCCGGGAACCTTCCACAACGACCCTCTTTACAGAAGCGCCCATCCAGACGCCGACCGGAGAGCCTGCAACGGCCGACCCGACTCAAGAACCTTCCCCGACGACCCTCCCGACACAGGAGACCGGCACGACAACCTTCCCGACTGAGCTTCCCGTAACTGAAGTACTTCCTGAAGCGTCGACGATGCCGTCCGATGGCGTGACTTCAGTCGACCAGGAAACCGCGAATGAAAACAGTGATGATGTTATGAACGAGGCTCAACAGGCGGCCACAGACGAGGGTACTCAGCAAACCACAGCAGACACGCAGTTAGGAACCACAGACAGACCACAGGAGACCACAGGCGAAACAGAGAAAGATGTCACAGACGAGGCTCAGCAGAACGCCAGTGATGCTACCCAGCAGGAAGCCGCTACTGACGAGGCTGACCCAGCAGAGAGCGCCGAGGTGATCGAGCAGGAACTCCACAAGAACCTTACCGACGCCCATCACGAGGAGGGTAAGACTTCTTTCAGAGAGACGTGCCCGGGTCGCTCTGTGCAGACGATGCATTTGCATGCTTATTTATAAGTAAATATATATATATATATATATATATATAAATATATATATATATATATATATAAATATATATTATAAAATATAAATATATATAAATATATATATATGATATTTAATGTATAAATAAATATTAATTTTCTGTATATAATATAAATATCATATATATTTATATATATATAATATATATATATATATATATAACACATATATATGTGTTGTGTGTGTGTGTGTGTGAGTGTGAAAATAATATATATATATAATATATAAAATATATATATAATATAATATATGTATATATATATATATATGATATTAAAAAGGATATATCTATATATATGTAAATATATATATACATATAATATATATATATATATATATATATAATGATATATATGTATATAAATAAATATATTCATATATATATATATATATATATATATAAACTATATATATATATATATATATACATATATATGTACAAATATTATGATTAATAATATATATAAATATATATAATATATATATATATAAATATAAAAATATATATATATATGTTGTGTGTGGGTGTGTGTGATGTGTGTGTGTGTGTGTGTGGTGTGTGAGTGTGTGTGTATATATATATATATATATATATATATATATATGCTATATATATATATATATATATATATATATATATATAGAATATATATATATGTGTATATATACTATGTAAATATATATATATCATATATATATATATATATATATATTATAATAAATATATAGTATATAATATATGTATTCATATATATATGTACGTATATATATAGTATATATATGTATGCATATAATATATATATATAAATAATGTATATATATGTAGATATTAATTATATATAATATATATAATATTTATATATGTATATATATGGTATATATGTAAAGTGTGTGTGTGTGTGTGTTATGTGTGTGTGTGTGTGTTGTGTGTGTGTGTGTGCATGTTGCAAAAGAAGGTATATATAATATTTTTATATATACAATATATGTATATGTAGATATACATATTCGATGTATAGGATATATATATAGTTATGTTAGTTATATATATATATATATATATATATATATATAGGTGTGGTGTGAGTGTGTTTGTGGTGTGTGTGTGTTTTGTGTGTATATATATGGATAACCGTATATATATATAAAATATATAATTTATATATATATATATATATATATATATAATATATATATGTGTGTGTGTGTGTATTGTGTGTATTGTGTGTGTGTGTGTGTGTGTTGTGTGTGTTGTTTGTGTGTGTGTGTGTGTGTGTGTGTGTGTGTGTCTGTGTGTATAAATAATATATATTTTATATTATATATATATAATATATATTATATATATATATGTATGTACATATTTATATAAATAAATATGCATATTATACATATAATTAATATATATGTATAAATATATTATATATGTATATATATAAGTATATATATACATATATATATACATATATATATATATATATATATATATATATATATATACATATATATATACATGGACCTTATATAAGTACATTGAGCCAATAAAACGAAAAATAATAAGATACAAAATCAAAACTAGATTCCATTGAAATTTTCCAAATAAGTAAACTGCCTTTCCAGTCTGTGGCTCCCCCGTCTACCGCGCTGCCAGGATTGTGGGAGGAAACAGGGCCTCCTTTGGCGAATGGCCGTGGCAGGTTGGTGGGCTGTTGCATCTTATAAGAAACCTAAGCCATTGAGTGTCTTTGATTTTCTTCTCTTTCTCCGTTTCTTCCTCCTGTTCTATCTCTTCTGTACTTTGTCTTTTATGACTTGACTTTCAGGAGAATGTAGTTTTTGGATAATAGTCTGTAACAATCCTGTAACGTACTGCACTATTGCCTACCCGCAGATTAACTCCTGCCATACCGCGAATCACATCTTGATATCAAATTAATCCGTGAAATTATAGCACAAAACAAGCATCCTTCCCCGGACACTAATAATTAAACACTGAACCTTTTCGGCTTACAGTTTATAGTTAAAAGTTACGGTTAGTTTTCTTCTTCTTTTTCATTACCTTTGTGTTCTCCCCAGAGAGTTTTGAATTCGAAATCAATTAACAGAATATATAATCTTCCCTTATCTTTATTTTTTTTCCATATTAGGAAGGAAATTCCAAAACTGAAGATCATCCTATCAACACTAAAATTCTCACTCTTTTCACCTCTAAACTTTGCTCCCCTACAGAAGATGCTATACCTTGGAGAATGAAGTTTCGGTGTCCGTAAACAATTACGTGATTTTCTTCGTCTTTTTTTAAACCATAAATCGAATTAACACAGTTTTCACGAATGGCTTAGACAAAGTTAAACTTTTTTTTTTCTTGTCCTAGACGTAACATTACGCATGTTGGCATAGGGCCGTGTGAAGTCAACACTGACTGTAAGATTGAACAAGGTTGGCCTGGTTCTCGACTTTACGAACGGAGTAATTGTTAGTTACTTATATTTCACTCTATTTTCGCCTTCAGGTGAAGAATTTTACTCCTTTCTACGTCTAGATGCTATCTGTTGCCACTCTCCTTCTACAAAACGGTAACACTGTATAAAAAAAACTCGAACACACAAGAAACCAAACAATCCACAAAGAATACAAAGAATCTTATAAAATACATACAAAACTTCAAGTTTCATATATATTCACCCCAGTGCTCCCCTATTAAGCCCTTATGATTGATCGTTTATTTTTTCTCTCTTTCTCCAAGGCATCAATCAGACTGTGGCGCGGACGAACGTACATGCACGTGTGTGGAGGGACGCTGTTGACCGCCAGGTGGGTCGTCACCGCGGCACATTGCACCTACAGGTAAGTGGGCGTCTTCGCCAGGTTGTTTCGAGGCCATACTGAGGCCAGTGCTAAATTTAGGTTGAGTCCTTTTAAAGTTGGATTTTATTTTCTCAACTACACAGGCAGCTGATAAACATACTTTAGCACAAAAAAAAAAAAAAAAAAAAAAAAAAAAAAAAAAAAAAAAAAAAAGAAAGAAAGAGAGAGAGAGAGAGAGAGAGAGAGAGAGAGAGAGAGAGAGAGAGAGAGAGAGAGAGAGAGAGAGAGAGAGAGAGAGAGAGAGAGAGAGAGAGAGAGAGAGAAGACAAACATGATAATACAACTCTCATATGGATGATATGACGATCATAAACACCACATTGATCATAAACACGACATTGAGACAACATAACTAATAATGAAAAAAAAAAAAAATAACTACCACAAACATGATAACAAAAATTAATGAACAATACACCAAACTCTTCCCAGAAGGAAACCTAACCAGGTGACTGTGGTACTAGGCGAGTACGACCTGGAAACCACGGATGAACCTTACGCCTTCGTCAACAGGGGGGTGACGACTATCTCAACTCCTTATTCAACCCTTTCTATCGAGTACGACATCGCGCTGCAAGGTGAGTGCTAATCATAGTATCTTATTTTTTTTTTTTTTTTTTTTGTTTGGGGTTGGGCATACTGTTTCTATATCTTATCTATCTAATCTGTCTTTTTATCTCTCCTTTATCTCTCTTTCCCTCTCTCTCCCAC
>NW_028234424.1:4299008-4304008 GCF_977035675.1 Penaeus japonicus
AATAATAACAATGACAAAAATCATAATAATAACAGCAATAACAATAATAATAACAACAATTATTAGGATAATGATAATAATTAGACAATAACAATATAAAAATAATAATATATGATTATATAATTAAAATGACATGGTATAATAATGATCATAATAATAATAATAATAATAATGATGATAATGGTATTAATAATATCAATAATAAAGATAATAATATGATAATACATGATGAATGTGATAATAAATATATAAAATAACAACAATAATAAACAATATAATAATAAGAATAATGTGCATAGCAAAATTATACATAAATATGTTATTATTTTTTCATAACAACAGATAGTAATAAAAAAATAGCTTTTAAATTTTAATATTAATAATATAGTAATAAATAAATAATGATAATAATGTTTACAATGAATGATATATTAATAATTAGCAATAACAATGAATAATTTTATAAATAATAAATAAATATAAAAAATAATAATAATGATAATGATAAAAATATAAATGATGATAATAGTGATAATGATAATGACAATAAAAATTATTCTAATATATATGATAATAATGTTTATAATAATAATGATGATGATAATGATTATTATCATAATTGATCTCAGTATTATCAATGCAGTTTGGAATTGATAAGGATAATAATAATGATAATAGTGATAATAATAATGATGATGATGCCAATAATAATGATAGTGATGATACTTATACTTATATACATATATATACATGTATATGTATATATATATATATATATATAGTTATATATATAGATAGATGTATATATATGTGTGTGTGTGTGTGTGTGTGTGTGTGTGTGTGTGTGTGTGTGTGTGTGTATGTATGTATGTATACACACACACACACACACACACACACATATATATGGGGGGGGGGCTGCCAAAAGTCTGCGCAACGGAATAGTACTAAAGAACTGTAATTTGAAAGACTCAGGGAAAGTTACAAACGCTGTTCTTGGTTTATTTCAGAGATTTCTTTTACTTTTCTTCTCCCGAAAACAGGTCATTTCCATACGAGCGACTTCCCGACTGAAATGAACTAATACCCATCATGTGGGCATAAGTCCCTCTGGCTTCTATGCCTTTGTGTATATGAGTGAATAATATAATAACGCATCTTATATAGGAATATAGATACGTCCCCGGCCATGATTCGAACCCCTTTCTTCGGGATGCGAGACAACAATACTGAACCACTACACCGCACGACCCCTTAATTTAAAAGCACTGTCTAACTAGAAACATGATTGGCTTCATGGAATTAACTTTCACTAGAGTATGATGGCGAGGTTTTACCGCCAGTCCCCTTGGCCGCTTGACGGAAGTGATTAGAAATGTGAATCAGATACCAGGTTACCAAGGTGTGTGTCCCTATGTGAATTATGGAATAATGCCGTAATGCATTTTATATAGAAGTGTAAATATCGACCATGGCCGTGATATGGGTTAACAAAAAAAAAAAAAAAAAAAAAAAAAAAAAAAAAATATATATATATATATGTGTGTGTGTGTGTGTGTGTGTGTGTGTGTGTGTGTGTGTGTGTGTGTGTGTGTGTGTGTGTGTGTGTGTGTGTGTGTACATGTATATACATATATATATATATATATATATACATACATATAAATATACATATATATATATATATATATATATATATATATATATATATATATATATATATCCTTAGTGGCATACTCTACTACTCCGGACCACAAAGTGCAGATTATGAAATAGCAAAAAACTGTTAATTGAAATTACTGGCGAAACAAGGAATTGATGAATCATCATATGAAAATTTTAATGGAACATTTGTACTGATCATCAAATTCTACCTCTGTATATCCAGTGCCAATCTACTACTACTACGACTACAACTACCAATTATAATAATGATGATGTTAATAATGATAATAGTAATCATGGATAAGTATATTAGCTATACTCACTACTACTGCTAACAAGCATATTAATGATAACAATGATTAACAATGATTAATTGTGTGACTAGCATTATTATCATTGTTATTGTAGGTATCCTTATCATCATTATTATTAATATTATTATTACCACCGTCATCAATATTATGAAAATAATTATCATTATCAATATTAAGATCATTATCCATACGGTTATTATCATTGCTATTATCGTCATTATTATTTCATTATCCTTTTATTGTTACGATATTAAAATTGAAATTGAATTTGAAATAGTTTATTTGGTCAAAAAAAATATTCGGATTCAGTCATACATATTGTTTTAGTTCTGACCAAGCTAACGAATTATACGCTATCTATGATATTAATCAAAAAATAGGATTCTAAAGATAAAAATATATAAGAAATAAACAGTAAATAGTGAATAACCACTGGAAAAAAGAAAATATATATACACATATACATACATACACACACACACATATATATATACATATATATATATATATATATATATATATATATATATATATATATACATACACATACGTATACACATATATACACACACACATATATATACATACACACATACATACATATACCTATACACACATATGCATACATACATAAGTACAGTATACAATAAAAGTGCAAGTGAATAAAATCAAATAAAATATTCTAGGCCCTAAATAAGGAAAAAATAAATCTTAATGCATTAATAGATATACAGTTGGACATTCATAACAGGATAAAGAACTGTGACTAACTCGTACAAGACACAGTTGAATACGCATTGTTAATCTGTTCATTTTACTTTCTTTATGCTTTGTAGCTGTTAATCAGATAGGATTTCAGACTGCTTTTAAAATTACCAAGGGTAGTTTTTTATTTTAAATCAGGGGAATTCCATTGAAAATAACGGCACCGCGATATCTAATATGGCTCTGTAATTGAGTTGTGAAAACATTTATAAGTATATAAGGAGCATACGAAAGTGTAAATGTCATTGAATTTTGGTAATTTTAAATTGATAAACGACTCGTTGGTATGATCTGTGGTTTTCAGTCCCATGATATTTCTTATAACTTTCTTCTACAAGACTATTAGAGGATTTAATGATGTATTGCTAGCTCCGCCCCATACTGTCAAGCAATAAGTTAGATTTGAATAAACTAAGGAATTGTATAATGTTAGCATAGCTTCTCTGTTTAAGTGGTTACGTGTTAAATAGAGTATGCCGCATATTTTGGCTATTTTACCACGTACCTATTGGATATGACAATGCCAGTATAAGTGTTTATATACAATGACACCTAGAAATTTTGTTTGGTCTTCCTCCTCTATGTTACGGTTATTAATTGTGATCTGGGGAAGTGGATACGTAAATATTTTGTTTTTGTTAAATCATCATCATTCCCAGTATTATCATTATCATCATGAAAATCGTCATTACTACTGATATTATCATTATCACTGAAGTAATTATCAAAGACATGTTCGAAACCAGTATATCAGCATCGCCAACGCTGAATTTCATGATATGAAAAAATGGCTATATAAAGAAATACGAAAAAATGGGTTTTCTTATGAAAGTGAAAAAGTCAAACTTGATAAAGGTAGAAAATGAAAAAGAAAAATGCATTTTTCTATGGAAAGATGTGTAATTCAGTTTGAAAAATATGCGAAACTAGAATATTAAATATTTTTATTAGGAAAGTAAAATACGTTGTAAAAGTATTCAGATTTTTGGGAGTTATGAACTACTGGAAACAGATTAGAGCGAAAACTAAGAAGTAGCGAAAGATTAAGAAAGAAAGAAATATTGCAGTAATGAAAAACACCGGAAAAAATATAAAAAAAATGCATGTGTGAGTATATGTGTGTGTGTGTGAGTGTGTGTGTGTGTGTGTGCGTGTAAATATTAGATGTGATTAGATTGGCTAATCAGTTATCTACACTACTGTCAATGAACCAACCATAAGCCACGAATCCGCATCCTTCCGCTGTAAACTCCACCATTCATAATTTCTTAACGCGGACGAATAGCGACCGCTCGTTCATGTCCCTCTTCCATTTGCCCGAGCCGGCCCCTGCCCCCTGCCGGCCGGATCAACGAGACCCCGAAGTATTGCCTTGTGCTAATACTCACCCACTTGCCTTGCCAATCATATTACGGTTGGCCAATACATGGCGGTTGGCATTGCTCTCTGAAAATTTTGGATGAGAATCGGAAAAAATGAGGTCTTCATTGACGTTCTTATCGTGTTTCCGAAGAGAATGGGATACTTTCTGACAACTATGTGTTTATCTCGTATATTTTGTCGAGTTGATATGCCTCGCGGGGGCGTGGGAGAGGTCGCGTGCCGTAAGCTATTGGTGAGATCGCAGAAGTGTCTGGATTGTGCGCGTAGGTGGCGCCACTCTTCTCGAGGGCTATATAACCCTCCGTTCTATGTTGACCAACACACTTGCCTTAGTTAACCCCCTGCAGGACCTGTGCACTCTCCTCTCCTCCTCGCGCTCCCCTTGTTGTTATTTTGGTGGTTTTAAGGTCCAAGGAAAAGGACTCTCGGAGGTACGATTGTAAGACGGAGTCGCCCACTCGCTCCAGAAGGATGAGGAACTCAGTCGCTTCGAAGGTCCTTCTGCTCGCCGTCTTGCTCGTCGTGAACTGTGAGTATTGGCGGGAAAGACTTTTCTGGGATTGGGGTTTATTCTCTGTTGGATTTTCCTCCTGCGAGGATAGTCTCATTAATGATAAGCATGATAGAACGAGTGCAGCAACGGTTATTGTGGAGGTAATAAGAAATAAAAGAAAAAAAATATGTTATGGCGGTAATAAAAGATGAACAATAACAGGGTTAACAGCACCAGCAACGACGGTGAGAACAACAACATTGATAACAATTCATATTGTGATATTGATAACCATGATCATCAATGGTAACATAATGATGCATAATGATCATAACTTACGCTGTCGATATTTCATACAAAACTTAATACTTAGAACTGAA
>NW_028234424.1:4311508-4324008 GCF_977035675.1 Penaeus japonicus
GATGACGATGATGATGAGGAGGAGGAGAAGGAGGATAATGATGATGATGATGACGATGATGATGATGATGATGATGATGATGACGATGGTGATGATGAGGAGGAGGAGGAGAAGGAGGATAATGATGATGATTATGATGATGATGAGGAGGAGGAGGAGAAGGAGGATAATGACGATGATGAGGAGGAGGAGAAGGATGATGATGATGATGACGATGATGATGATGATGATGATGATGATGATGACGATGATGAGGAGGAGGAGGAGGAGAAGGAGGATAATGACGATGATGATGAGGAGGAGAAGGATGATGATGATGATGATGACGATGATGATGATGATGATGATGATGATGACGATGATGAGGAGGAGGAGGAGAAGGAGGATAATGACGATGATGATGAGGAGGAGAAGGATGATGATGATGATGATGACGATGATGATGATGATGATGATGATGATGACGATGATGAGGAGGAGGAGGAGGAGAAGGAGGATAATGATGATGATGATGATGATGACGATGATGAGGAGGAGGAGGAGGAGAAGGAGGATAATGACGATGATGATGAGGAGGAGAAGGATGATGATGATGATGATGACGATGATGATGATGATGATGATGATGATGACGATGATGAGGAGGAGGAGGAGGAGAAGGAGGATAATGATGATGATGATGATGATGACGATGATGATAATGATGATGATGATGATGATAATGACGATGACGATGACGATGATGATGATGATGAGGAGGAGGAGGAGGAGGAGAAGGAGGATAATGATGATGATGATGTCGATGAGGAGGAGGAGGAAGAGGAGGAGGATAATGATGATGATTACTACTATCATGATTGTTATAATTATTACCATTATGATTATTAATATTATTGTTATTGTTACCGTTATTAATTTTACCTTTATTATCATTATCAGTATCACCATTAACACTTGTTATTACTATTATTGTTACCATCGTAATTATTGTCATTATCATTATCATTATCATCAGTATTATTGTTATTGTTTTTGTTATCACTACCATTATCAGTATCACTAATAATATTACTATTATCATTGCTATTATAATATCCATCCTTTTCTTTACATATGTACAATACAGTTTCGCACAGCGTTTTCCATTGTTTGGGATCATGTCACTGAATTTTAGCACTCCTATTTTGACTGAATTTTAGCACTCCTATTTTGACTGAATTTTAGCACTCCTATTTTGACTGAATTTTAGCACTCCTATTTTGACTGAATTTTAGCACTCCTATTTTGACTGAATTTTAGCACTCCTATTTTGACTGAATTTTAGCACTCCTATTTTGACTGAATTTTAGCACTCCTATTTTGACTGAATTTCATCACTCCTATTTTGACTGAATTTTAGCACTCCTATTTTGACTGAATTTCAGCACTCCTATTTTGACTGAATTTTAGCACTCCTATTTTGACTGAATTTTAGCACTCCTATTTTGACTGAAATTTAGCACTCCTATTTTGACTGGTAAATTTATGATACTCGTGGCACCTGCAGGCGAATGTCGTAGGGTACGGCGTCAGGACCTGATCCCTTTCCCTCGGGTGGGGAAGCGAGGTCACGTCTTGGAAGCAGAAGGCTGGCCCGCCGAGAACGAGGTCATGGGCTCTGGCGGCTTCGAGTTCCAAGACGACACTTATTCGAACGACGGGCCGGCCATGTCTCTTCTGGACACGCTTCTTAGAGGTATTGTTTTTTTTTTCTTCTTCTTCTTCTTCTTCTTCTTCTTTTTCTTCTTTTTCTTCTTTTCTTCTTCTTCTTCTTCTTCTTCTTTTTCTTCTTTTCTTCTTCTTCTTCTTCTTTTTCTTCTTCTTCTTTTTCTTCTTTTCTTCTTTTTCTTCTTCTTCTTTTCCTTCTTCTTCTTCTTTTTCTTCGGTTAAAGTGGAATTGGGTAATGGATGATGTAGTCCATGATGTTTAGATGAATGGATGATGTGTGACTCGGCCATTCCACAAGCTGCGAAGCGCTAGGTGTGAATTTGTCACTTGAAATATCGTACGTAGCCTTTGAAACGTTATACTAGTCATTCGAGAGAATTGTCTTAATTCAAATACCACTAAGTAAAAAGTTATATTATTTCAAAAGTCGCATTACACTTTTTCATTGATCTGATACCTTTATTTTTAAAAACTTTATATTCCAGATTTCCACTCTCAAGCTGTGGCAGACACCCCATCTCTGCCTTTGCACGACCTTCCTGCCCACGCCCAAAGGACCCACAGTTCGAGCAAGGTCTCTGAAGCCAATACCCGCAGGCCGTTTGGCAGGAGAGGAGCCCTTGGGCCAAACGCCATCAACTCAGCGATTCTTGGAGCTCTGTGGAAGGCCTTGGAATTGCAGAATCCCGAAGAAGCTGAGGCCTACTTACAAGCTCATTTGGGACATTAGATGTAGTTTCTAAAGCCACGCGAGACACGAATTCAGAATAACAGTACCCAGAAATAAAGCCGAGACGAAATGCTGAATGATGGTATGACTCAAGACAGGTTGCATTATATGTTTCAGAAGTCACGATAAGGATTTTGTATGACCCACATACTACCAAGAGAAATGAATACGGAAAGAGCTTATAAATAGTCGCTTTTCATATATATAGACTCCAGAAGTATACGGACCCGTTGCCTAAAAAATGTTTGATGTGTCAAACAGTATAAAAGTATGAGTATAAAAAAAGATACTTTATTATTGTATTATTACACTAGCATCTAAACCTATATCACTCTACATTACCCATATGCCTCATGCACAATTCCTGGATGCTGATATCATTGCAATCGACTGTAACTGAATGCATACCCTTCCATCAAAGTTATTCACAAATTTCTTGGATAAAGATTGTCCACATGAAATATAGAAACACGAGTTATTTTCACACCTTAGCCAACAGAAACCCAAAGAAACAACAGTGTAACAGAGAGACATCACACGGCACAAGGTACAATTCTGCTCGACGTCATTTCACTATACTTTATGTAATGGGTCAGCACTATCAATTTGCTAGTTATACTTACCTTCGTCAATTGAACTTTGTGCACTCGGGGGCTGGAGCACGCATGGTTCACCTTTATTGTATATACTTATCCTGTATGAAAGAATGACACTGTTTATTCCAAAAAATATATGGTTTACATATGTTTTACACGCCCTTTATCTCCTTCCTTTGTTATACTGAAATTATAATACATATAATGGGGGCACGATTAACATTGAGACAGTACTCCAGTTTTTTTTAATCCTTATACGATATATGCTGTAAGAAAATCTCGAAAATATGATAATTATATAAAAGCAGAATATAAATTTGTTTTATTTGTATCAAAATTCATGATCTTACTTATATCCACTGCAAGTTTCGTTCAATAATTCCATTCCATATATACATGTATGTATTTGTGTGTGTATATATATACATACATACATACATATATATATATATATATATATATATATATATATATATATATATATATATATATATATGTATTGATATTTGTGTGTGTGTATATATACATATATATATATATATATATATATATATATATATATATATATATATCTATACATATACATATATGTGTATATATATAGATATATAGATATGTATATATATATATATGTATATATATGTATTTATATAAATATATGTGTGTATGTATATATATATATATATATATATATATATATATATATATATATATATATATATATATATCTGTCTCTCACTCACTCCCTCAATTAGTCTCTCTCTCTCTGTGTGTGTGTGTGTGTGTGTATGTGTGTCTGTATAGATATGTATATGAATATGTATATATATATATATATGTATATATATATATATATATATATATATATATATATATATATATATATATATACATCGTGTGTGTGTGTGTGTGTGCGTGTGTGTGTGCGTGTGCGTGTGCTGTGCGTGTACGTGTGCATGTGCATGTGCATGTGCATGTGCGTGTGTGTGTGCGTGTGCGTGTGCGTGTGCATGAGCATGTGCGAGTGCGTGTGTGCGTGCTTATGTGTGGGTGTGGACTACTGCTCTTCCTATCGTTCGTTAATTGCGTTCCATAGCAACCAGCCTGCTACTCTTGTAAAAACTGAAACAACTGCTTATTAACCAAATGGTTTTCCATGTCACTCTTATAGAAACTGATCAACACCCCTACATTGGAAATTCGATTTTCTGTAGGCAATACTTCCGCTTATGATCCTCATGTTATGCTATTCATTGTTCCTAAGTGGTATTAAAAAGTATATTACTTCCCCTAAAAAAATGGCAAGCGAGTCCGAAACATAATGCCCACCACTTTTAATCAACAGCCAAGCGCTGGCTGGCAAGAATAGGAGAGACTTTTTGGTTGACTAAATCACTTAAGTTTACTAACAGGGTCGGACTGACAGTGGTCTGGGCAATATGGGTCTCTGGTCCATCCCGCCTTAATTAGCTGTCCGTTCAATACAGAGCTTCGAAATCTTTCTAAATCTCCTTATGTCAAAAATATGATGTAGAATTTAACTATGTTATCATGTTTCGCTTTATTTATACATAAACATGATGACAAATAATATGATTATCATAACTACTATCATCTATTTTCGTGAGATTGCGAATGAGATTCCAATAGATGTTTATCAATTAATCTGATAAATAATCATTCCTAAGTAATAGGATCCAGGAATCCAAATGGTTCTGTTTGAGTGTCAATGCGTGTGAGGTTTAGTTATGAAGCCATTATATGGAGCATACAAACGTCCGTGAGCTGTTGAGTGGCGTAATTGAATGCACATGCTAGGCAGTTCTTAAGGACCCTTTCTTAACACTTGACTCTAATTGCATCATCAATGTTAATTTAGTATTCAATTCCACTCTCAATTTCCAGCTCTAAAAGTCTTCTTAAGCTGTTCGTAACTGATCGCGAATGAGACCAGCTCTTCTTGTAGTGTTTCTGTAATAATTTCGCTGTCCATCCTTTTAGGGGAATCTGTCGGGTATTTGTAACAGGTCCCCATGTGAAAAACATCTCTTCATACATGACAACATCAAGGATATGACATGACATAAAATTTCTAAAGTTTTAATAAGATCACTTGCGTTTTCAGAATTACAAGTTGCACCTCTCGTACTTTGGAAAAGTGGTACTAATGGAAAAAAAAATTCTGCAGCTATATATATATATGTGTGTGTGTGTGTGTGTGTGTGTGTGTGTGTGTGTGTGTGTGTGTGTGTGTGTGTGTGTGTGTACTGTTGACACTATACTTTGCCTAATAATCCCTAGACAATATAGCTCTCAGTTAAAAAAGAAAAATATATAATTTTTCAAATATGTTATTTCCTGTAAAGATGATTATTAATAACAGAATAATAGATATACAATTGGAAATCATATACTTATTAGACATACCCCTTACAGAAAGAGAAAGACTGAATAAAGGTTCCTGCTGAACTTGAATACTGACCAACAAAAATCTTATCATCAATACTCACCTAATGAGATGATGTTTGACCGGTATACAGTAGTTCACAAATGATCGACAAAAAGATGATAGGCCTGCTTTGATGATTTTATTGAAGTCACAAACATGGCTTACATGAATCGACCAGAGAGAGGAAGCGAGAACCTCTCCCTTCAGCCATAGTGGTACATTGACGCTGTTGATTATGAGCCTTTGAGACTTTCTGGAAAAATATTAAGAGGTGTTGATGTGATTCCTCGAGCATGGCAGATCATGGATTGCTTTCGCCTGAAGAGGAACTTTCATGAAAAAGTTCGAAACGTCGCAAGTTTTTCCTTTCTTTTAATGGCAGTGTTAATAATTCTGTTATGTGCACGTTACTATGTTCTTTTTGTGATTCACAGCTCTAAATATCTGCAGCAGGCAAGAGGTATGTGAATGAGGTCCGGCCGAAACTTTCCTTCGCAAAACTCAGCAGGAATGAAGCGAGTTCGGGCGGTTGATAGTTTGGTCTTCCTGTTGAGTTCTGATGTGCCGTTGGATTTTTTTTTTTTTTTTTTTTTTGGGGGGGGGGGTCAACGACGACTACAACCTAACTGACAGTTTTCAATATGTCTATAATGTAGTTAGCATCAGACCGGAAAAGACAGGAAGTCCTGAGAATATATTGCACGTTTATATATCATGTACCTCTTCGTTTAGAACTGTTGTCCAGTTCATGTTCTCAAAGATCATTCTTATGCCGCCATAATTTATTAATCTTACTTCCTGTTTCGTTTAGTATCTTGGGCGATTAATTAATTATCTTTTTTACTATTACCAACAATGGTGTGTGTGTGTGTGTGTGTGTGTGTGTGTGTGTGTGTGTGTGTGTGTGTGTGTGTGTGTGTGTGTGTGTGTGTGTGTGTGTGTGAGTGATTGAGTGATTGAGTGAGTGAGTGAGTGAGTGAGTGAGTGTGTGTGTGTGTGTGTGTGTGTGTGTGTGTGTGTGTGTGTGTGTGTGTGTGTGTGTGTGTGTGTGTGTGTGTGTGTGTGTGTGTGTGTGTGTGTGTGTGTGTGTGTGTGTGAGTGACTGAGTGAGTGAGTGAGTGAGTGAGTGAGGGAGGGAGTGTGTGTGTGAGGGAGTGTGTGTGTGTGTGTGTGTGTGTGTGTGTGTGTGTGTGTGTGTGTGTGTGTGTGTGTGTGTGTGTGTGTGTGTGTGTGTGTGTGTGTGTGTGTGTGTGTGTGTGTGTGTGTGTGTGTGTTTGTGTGTGTGTGAGTGAGTGAGCGAGGGAGTGAGTGAGTGAGTGAGTGAGTGAGTGAGTGAGTGAGTGAGTGAGTGAGTGAGTGAGTGAGTGAGTGTGTGTGTGTGTGTGTGTGTGTGTGTGTGTGCATTTGCATCAGTATGCTTTCTGTTAAAGTATACTGATGTATTGTTTTCTAGCAGCTATGTAGGTTTAAATGGTTTCATTTCTCTTTATCTTTTGAATCTGATCATGTCAGTTAGCTTTATATGATTTTTTTTGTGCATTCCTGATATTGTAAAAAAAAAACTATAATGAATTACCTAGCATGAATGTGTATTTGATAACAATTAAGTATTGGAAAGTAAGTGATTCTATTAAGTTGAATTTAAAATTATACCACAATAACATTTTCCAATGAGAATTTGGGGACTTAAGAAAACTTTGTGACGATTTACAGTGTAGTACCTCTAAGCACTAGAAAAACAACTACAATGTCAGAAAAAAATACTGACTATTGAAATAACTATCATTATTATGGCCAAAGGATCATGAAAGGCAAATTCCAAATTTTACTTTATTAAGAAAAAAATCCAGATTATCATTAACAATACTTTGCAATGGTGGATATTACTCAACAGTTGAGTCTTAGCAACTAACATTCCTTATAATACAATTCACACACATGCAATACATCATCAACTAAGCTTATGACTATTCATGTGTGCAGTACCTTATGCAATTTGCTAATCTAATAGTGCATCTTCATCAACATGATGACCCTGTGCTAATAGATGCACAAGTAGATATTGGTCTGGGACTCCCCTGTTTGAAGATAAGGCAGTGCCCTTCCAGGAATTTGGTACTGACCTGATTGGATGCCCTTCGTAACATCAAGCATGATTCAGATCAGGGCACAAACACAGGATCTGTGCACCAGGAGGCAAAGGCAGACCCCCAGAGCCACATTAGCAGCATATGTAGAAGTATGTCCTGCATGATATCAACAACATATCTGTAACTCAAGTTTTCATTATATTTCATCAGACCATGGCTTATCTTTATAGTCTCTATCTAACAACCTTCTCACAGCCACCAAGTTTGTACAATCTCTTCACATCAAAAGAGAACGAACCCACCACAGATAAATATCAAATACAAACCTTGTCTCTTCTACTTCAACAATCACTTCTACTCGTGTTACTGCAACTTCACAATCTATTTTCTAAAAAAAAAAATCACAAATAATTTCAGAAAACAGATCAGAGGGGGCATTTCAAGAGATTTGCATATTGTTAAGTACTATGATCCAAAGAAACTATAAACAACACAGGGATTAACAATCAAAGTTATGCATATTCCTTAAAGACCCAGCTATTGCCTCTGTAGCGACTGCAAACACAGAGCTAACAACCATAACAGAAAATACTCATTACACTCTCGCTGTCCAGCTTGTTTGTCTGCTTCTTTGACCATTTATTATTGCCCTATATTTCAATTTTATAGTCCTCACCTGGAGTAGCCAATACTCTAAGGTATGAGCTTTATTATTCCATAGAAAAGCTCAGTAGTATTGCACAAAACTTCCACCAGATGGCCCATGTTCACACCCAGTTCAAGGCACAAGAAAGTTTCCCATTCCCAGACACTTCTAACCCTGGGATTAACAAAGGATGGAGGAATTGTGTCACCTATCACAGCTTCCCTGGTTAGCAAAGCCATAGCCAGGGCAGACTTGGTTCAACATGGGTGAAGAGGGGCTGTGCATTACAACATGGTATACAATATATTGCTTTCACTGCCCCTTCGTTCTGTCAGTTAATGTGACCTTTAAACCTTTAGGCTTTTAAAGAGTGTACCACCAAATCTATCTATTTTACTAGTCTGCAAGGCAACAAGTCTCACTGAATACGACTGAAACTTCTATTTCTCTCCTAAAGTGAGTAGAGTGGGTTAAAACAATCAAGAGAGTAAAATGTTATATTTAGACAACTACCTATGATTCAACACTGGTAAGATGATAAGAAAAATCTCTGTAACTCTACATCTAATGAAAATGTATCACCTGTTTTGATGCAATACTATTAATCTGACAAACCATCCCAGATTAAAACCATAAGTATCCACAATATTTATGAATTATACAAATCTATTCGGTATATATCTATTGGTGTTGGACAGAAAGACTACTTTTGGCTCATTGATATCAAGGAAAATACATAAGCTTCACATATCCTAAATTCTGTGTTAAGGTACAGTCATCCAAGTTAATAAATACGTATGATACTAATGAGTGGGCACATTAGATTTTTGTTAGGTAACCAATAAATAAGCAAAAAGAAAATGACTGAAGTATACAAAAAATCTGAAACAGTATGGCAGTATATAAATTGTAAAATCATCAAACATCTTCTTTCACACACATTTCTAAATTCTGACTAGTATCATCAATATTTGTTGAAAGTTTTTTTTAGCATAATACAAGATAGAACAGTTATGTGTATCTTTTGCCTGTGACACCATTTCCTAGTTTTGAAAAAAAAACTATACCAAAATCTTTGAAATACAAAATCAAATAAGAAGATAAAAGAGAATACCAACCAAAAAAACATGGAAATACTGCAGTTGTAGCAGATGACAAAAGAATAATTCTTCCTCATGGTTTTACAATAGCTTTGCCAATGTTATCCCCAGAGAAAAGACCAATGAATGCCTCAGGCATTTTCTCAAATCCTTCATACACTGTCTCCCTATACTTGATTTTGCCCTGAAAAAGAATGGAAATATAAATCAATGAAAAAATCAACTTCTGCATATAATGTCCACAATCGAGAATATGAGCATTAAAAGACTAACCTCTAGAACCCACTCCTTCATCTGCTCTAACCCTTGAGTCCAGTTTGACCAATGGTTGACATTGAGACCTTCAATGTGAAGTTTCTTAGCTTTCACAACAGAGTCACTGTATGGATCTAGAAAATTGAATAATATGTAAGTCTGAAAATATCATATTATTTTTAAAAGTGGGAATATAATCAGTATCTACAATATCTATATCTACAAATCTGATCATGTTTTTTCTCTCTGTCTTTCATATCATAGCATAAGAAAAGGCAAAAGACCTGCACCTGTTTCATCACCATTAGTGTAGTTTGAAATCGACCCACACACTGCCACTCTCCCATAGTCAGCCATGTAAGGTAGCGCTTCTGCAGTAAACTTTCCACCAACCTGGACAGAGAAGGAATCTGCTTTCAGTCTGTTTATGGTATTTAAGGCACCAGAAAACTGAAAACACAGTTGCCACTAAGCACAATCTAAGTACAATTACTGATATTCTTGTAATAATATTTTTTTTTTTGTGATTTGTGTTTTTCAAGAAAAATGATACATGTATGTACAGGACTAGTTTTAAACCAACTGGGCCAATTGCTCCTAACAGGGGCCTTTGCCAATGGGGGGTCCCATGTTAGGGTAACCTACTCTAGGCCTGTTAAGTACACAACATAAATAGCTTTAATTAAAAAAGGATAATTTGCTTCTTACAATACTTTTCCCTTACTTTCCTTCTCAAACAAAAACAAAATTATAGCAATATGTTCAATAAATTCTTCCAAAGTTGCTAAAATAAGTGTTTTTATACCAATTTATTTATTTGCAGGCTCACACGTATGAAATTTTAGATCGTTATTTAGCTTACATTTCCTTGGACCAGAAACTAACATGAACTTTTGAAGAACACATTTTGATTGTTTCCATTCATCCATTAGATATAAAGTATAATAAACTATTTTCGTATCTCTATGATCATACAGACCTTGGCTGTATACAAAAAACATCTATTGGGCCCTACAACCCATAATCCCAGTCCTGCGTATAAAAGAAATTTTAAGCCAAAAAAATGTTTTTGTTTTAAGAATAAAGTACTAATTTTGGAAGCATGTTCATTATTTCTTTTGAATAAAATTGGAGATCTTGTTTTCTGCACACAACCTTTGATCAAGATGAAGTTTAGATGAAAAATTCTTGAATAGTGAGAGCAAAACCTTAATAAAATGACATTGTACATACAATATATCCTCTTACTACAAAAAAAAAATAATAATAAATAAAATAAATAACTCATAGTAATATCAACCATGCTGGAAAACAAACTTACATTATCAAAAAAGCAGTTAATCTTTTCAGGTGCTGCCCGGGAGAGACAGTCAGTAACACAGGTAGTTTTATAATTGAAAGCATGATCAGCTCCAAGTTCCTTTAGCCAGGCCACCTTCTCATCTGATCCGGCAAAGGCAATCACTTTACATGCTGTGATAGTGTGGAACAGAAGGGGGTTTAGTAGATGCCGTATAAATCCTGATTATCTACATGTATATCAGAGTAAGGATCCATATTAGATAGTAACTCATTTGGATGACTGGTAAGTATTTTTGGTGAGGCTTTCTTAATAACTTCTATTGAAATAAATAACTAGCAGATGGGGACTCCATTTGCAATATTTCATATCTGTCTTAGGTATTAGTGTTAATTTACTGAAAATGAGCTTGCAATATATTAACCATTTGACCACACATTTGATACATAATTATATAATTATATTAACATTAAAAAAGAAGAGGAAATCTTTTGGAAACCCAAAGATTCAATAAATGTTTTCCTAGAACATATTCCAAAGAGTTCAAAACACTTTTCAGTATATAAAAAAAACAGTGAAGTCTTGTTATTGAACTAATGACAAATGACCCAAATTCACTTCATGTAGAGCATTCATAAAACCTTCTTTACAATCTAAACTTTTTTATCATGCTCTATAAACTGTATTATTCAGTTGAGAAAGACCTATAAATAACATTTTTTAATACTAACCTTTCAACTTGGCAATTTGCACCACTGTACTGCCAACCGCTCCAGCTGCTGCATTTACAAGCACTGTTTCCTCTGCCTTTGGTTTGCAGACTTCAAGCAATCCAAAATAGGCTGTATTCCTATCAATATTTGGAGGTATGCTTTGATATACATAAAGAATATTAAACTTTCAGCATATCTATCTGATTTCTATAACAGGCATGAAGTTCAAAAATAATTTCAGTCCAAAAATGCTTAATCTTTCTTTAACATAAAAGGTCTTTACTTCAATTTAATCAAATATTCAGTTAATTGCAACAATATAATGTATGTTTGTCAATGCATATATGCATAACTAGATAATGTAAATTAGGAGAAGAGGGATCTAAATATTCCTGCTGTTCCTTCTCTCTACTTACAATAGTTAGATCTTTGTTTGTAAGACTAGTTTTAAAAGTATAATATTAGAATTAATTAACTGCAAATAAAGGATTTTATCAAACTGGTGTAAAATACCATCTAATCTGACTAGTATTATTTATTTTGGCATATGCACATTTATTAGCCAATAAAAATATAAACAGATCTTATAAAAAGTTTGCATGTGTCTTATAGTGACTGAGCACTTTCATGAGGCCAATTTGCAGAACTACACAGAAGAGTGCATGGGAAAGTTGTTGTGCTCATGAGACCGAAAAATCTAGTCTAGATCCAATTCTCTCACACTCACCCTGGCATGCCTATGACACCCAGACCAAGGCTCCTTGGCAGAGGGTCCAAATCAATCAACATCTCTGACCTCTTGAACCAATTGTCAATTTCAAAACTCTTAGCAGTTAGGCGAGCATGCGTGCACCAACCTGCTTGGGCAACTACGTAGCAACCCACAGGTAAGGCTGGATTTTTGCTCTCAATA
>NW_028234424.1:4331508-4344008 GCF_977035675.1 Penaeus japonicus
CCATATATATATATATATATATATATATATATATATATATATATATATATATATATATATATATATGTGTGTGTGTGTGTGTGTGTGTGTGTGTGTGTGTGTGTGTGTGTGTGTGTGTGTGTGTGTGTGTGTGTCTGTGTGTGTGTGTGTTTGTATATATATATTTTTTTTTGGGGGGGTCTTTTTTGAAAGATTAATTTAGAAATATTTAAATTCTCTCCTAGCATTATATTAGTGCTGGACATTACATACTAACAATTCCCTGATACTTTACTGATATTAAGACTATTGCACAGACCTAACTTTTGACAGAATTCTAATACTCGTCTGATTTATATATCCTCTAATAAATCAAATAACATTGACAATGGTAATAATGATAGTCTTTTCCTATATGCTAGTTTCTATTGGCCTTAAGAAAACATTTCCAAATTGTCAAGGAATAATTTCTTGAAATAGGTTGCACATAATGTCTGGACGACGAAGTCAACACTACGATGAAGAAAGCCACTTGGCGACCCTAGAAGCAAATTTATCTTATGCTGTTAGCCGCCTCTCTGCGGAGAACATTCTTGGCTTGATAGAACCCCTTAATCCTGTGTCTACTCCTGGGTACTTCCTCAATAGCTTTGAGACTGGTAAGAACTTTTTTCTGTATTTTAACCTTACATGTTGGTATAGTATACTTTTCTAAATGATTAATTTATTCTTGTATGTAAGATCCGTTTCATGTAATATAAATTATTGGCTTTCCCTGAGTCAATTTAAACTCGTACATACTAAACATCTGTAAACATCATAACGTTGTTAATAATGAAAAAGAGACAAAGGAATCTGATTTCTATTTATTTTCCAAGTAACGATACTGAGATACACCTATAAAAGGTGATGATGATTTTTATTTTTTCATAGCCCAGTTCTTGATAGAAAAGCTCAACTCCCCGCATCTGAGGCTGCAGCTTGACATATTTCACATGCAAATGATATGTGGTAATGTCACTAATAATATAAAAAAGTTAATGCCAATTGTGGGTGAGTAAATGGTTTTGTAGAAACAGATGTTGTGGCACATGTCTTAAATACTACCTCAGAAATGCCATATTTGGATGAAAATAGATCTGTTGCCAAAGTAGATTCAGGGCATAGAAAATCAGCTGTTAATACATTTACACTTTTGAATCAGGTCACATACAGGTAGCTCAAGCACCCCATCGCCACGAGCCATCCAGCCTGGGAGAACTAGACTATCCTTATATATTTTCAGTGTTGCGAGAGGCTGGTAAGTAGGGGGGACTGTATTTTGAGTCAGAGGGAAAGAACAAACTTTTTATATGTGAATTCAACATAAATCTGATTATATAATGTTGACATGTATTGTTTTCAGTTATTTGTTCATGGTAAACGAAACGTGTTTATTACAGGTTATGAGGGTTATGTTGGTGCTGAATATAGTCCATCAACAAACTCGGCTGCCTCCCTTCACTGGTTGGAGAAGTGCCAATTGCAATTTTAAACAAAATGTAAGAAGTACAGAATAGTGTTTATATGTATAAATCTGAAAAAAAATGTACCATTGTTAGTAGACGTTTTTACTTTTACCTTTTGAGCCCAGGGCTTTGAGTGTAGTTTTAGCTTTGTCAGATTTCTATGTATTTGCTTTCACCTGAAAGATTACCAAACATGGATACTACTAATTAAATATATTACAGTAAGTCAAGCCATAGTTTTAGGATTTTATTGGAAAAAAGTATCATATACCAAATAAATACAAATAGTTGGCAATGGCTGCAAACATGTTATGAAGCATTATGTATGTGCTGTTCTCACAATGCAAGAGATTTTATCCCCACCCAGAAAAGATTGTCAGTACAAACTCACAGATATTGTCAGTGAAAAATTCAGTCTTCCCTTAATAACGTTGAATATGAAATCACTCAAGCCCTTCCAGGCTAATGGCTGAAAGGGCAAATCACCACATCCACCCCTCACTTCCATCCAGGCTCAGTAGGAGGGATCAAACGACAGGTTTGATCGATTTGCCCAAACTACTTCCTTGGTTGTTCTAAAGGCCTCCTCCACCCAGTGTTGTCTCTGGTGGAGACAATTGGGTGGGGGAGTCAAGCCAAATATCCGTATGGCTTGAGTTGGAAGTCTCAGATTGCGAAAGTAACAGGCCCTATTCCAGTCTCATGGTGCAATTGTTGGTTGGACATATAATATCCTGCCAACTATGTCCCCATGATCTGGCGTGAGGACCTGTTACAAAAGGCATCAAAGCGCAATTTCAAGGCACAAAGTAAAGTCCCAAATTTCGCTGTCGTACAGTAAAAGTGACAATATCAGGTCCGTGAAAACAATTAGTTAGGTTCAAATACTCATGTGGAGCGAGTTCGTGGCTTCTACCGCCAGGCCTAGCTGTCTATTGACCTCCTGATCTGACAACCAAGTCATGGACTCCACTACCGAGGTATGTAAAGGTATGTGACTTCGATGTCTCCACCACAAGCACGTATCGACTGAGCGGGTTCTCTTGAATTTACAGCAAAAGGCTAGATATGCCCCCGACACACTTTACAGCAATTTCAGTTAGTATCAGATATACTGAGTCCAAGACATTCTTCGGATCGATGTAGACTGGAAACAATCCATGTTCGGATTCTTGACGGTGCCCTAAAATGATTCGAAACGCAAGGACACGGTCCACTGAGGAATTGCCAGAAGTAAGTCTAGATTGCTCCGTTCTTTGGTGTTTCAATACGATACGAATCAGAATGATGATTGTAAGCACCTCGTCTAGTATTCAGAGCAGTGTAATGCCTCGATGATTGTTCATTCCAAGGGATCCCCTTTCCCCTTCCAAAGAGGGATGACTACGCCTCTTAGCAGATCTGAGAGGACTGCCAGACTGCCAGTTGGCATCCAGGACAGCATGCAATCCGCGAACTATAGGTTTTCCTTCAGACTTAAGTAGTTCAGCAGCGAATTTGCAGACACCCACTACCTTAATACACTTTAATTTGGAGATCGCCTCCATAGCTTCTACCAGGATAGGAGGCTCCAGACTGAAGGGGGGGGGGGGCGAGATCATGATCATGGACCCACGTCCATACTAACCGTTGGGGCCTCAACCTGGAACAGCTGCTCAAAATACTCAGCCCAACTCTCAAACCCCCAACATGATCTGAGATGATCTGTCAATCTACTGAGTGAACTACAGTAGTGTTATTTAGGGCTTAGTAGGCAGGGCGAAGGTCATTTTCAAGGAAATTTCGACTTTCGACCTCCTAAGCAACTTCCTGTATATATATAATACATACATATATATAATATAGTACATTTATATATATATATATATATATATATATATATATATATATATATATATAATATATATATATTCATATATATATATACAAGTAAGAATGAATGCTAGTTCACTGAGTTTCCTTCTCTACTGAGTAAGTTTACATTATGATAAATGTATAAGTTTCCCCGAAGATTTCCAATGACTTCATCCACTGTCACTATGATACATTTCGTATTGCATTGGTGATTGAGGGTTCCAAATACTATCAGCTATGGAGGCGATAGTCTGGCGTCTCCTCCGTGACAGTGAGGCATGCATCCGTGCCCTCAATCGTCTCCTATGAGATGGACTCCTGAGCTGTGTCAAGCGTTTCACGTTCGAAGGTATCCCACAAAACTGCAGGATCTGTCAGATCGTCGAAAGCTGCAAACGATTAGAAATCGCCACGGCAAACCTCCGAGCATATTTCTCCCTCAGTCTTTCTAAATGGACTAGAGGATTTGAAGTCGACCCGGAGAGTTGCCATGACCAACCTATGATCGGTGCCATAGAACTTTGCTTTTTGGCAAATCCTGTAATTATGGCGGATCCTCCAACGAGTATTGATAAGGATGTGATCGATCTACTTGGCTGCATTGCCTGCATTGTTATACCATAACCAGCGATGCCGGTTAGGTCGCTGATACCAGTAGCCAGAGATCCTCAATTCTTGGGACCTCGCAAAGTCTCGAAGAAAAAGACCTTTTCTCACTGCCGGCATCAGTTCCCGACAGACATCTCGTAGCTCAATCACATCCAAGGACAGCCGTCTGTCACGGAAACGAGTTTGCCGTACATCTCTTTCACATCAAGTTTACCTACATCGGTAGGAGCGTGTACAACGATAAGAGACACGGTGCCAAACGAGTGCATATCTTAATACCATTATACGCCCATCAGCAGGAACAATCTCTACTACCGAAGGCTGGAATCTACTGGAGATGGCTGTGGTTACCCCTTGGAGATGGTGACCGTTGCTATGGCCCGACCAGTTGGTGTAGCCGCCCTCACTAATCGTGTCGCTGCCAGATCTTCTCGCCTGAGAGAGCAGTCACCTCCACCCTCAATCGTTTCGGTTACCTCGGCAGTAATGGCAGTCGATCATCCTGACGTAAAGAAAATATGTTCCATGACCCGGCCGGCGCTACCCTCCCCAGCCGTGCCCTTGATAAATGTGGTTGACGGGCGCCAGGTCCTGGCATGCGGGATTAACGAGGGTTTTGCATGTCTCAGGTAGGTTGGTCCGGTGGTCGTTCTCCCTGTTGGATCTATAGTCTGTCTAGTTTGCCGTTTAGGAAAAGAATTGCCCTTCCCCCCGGCATCTCTATTTATCTGACTTTTTGCTAGTCGGACACCGGGAGGCACACTGACAAGGACTGCTTCCCCAAAGTCACTCATTGACCCAAGGGAGATGGGGGCAGGGGTTGCTATGTACTGGTGCAATAACTTCATTAGGAAAATTGTGACACATAGTTTTCATTTCAGTTCATCAAATAAACCTGTCGTCTTGTAGTTTCTATAGTAACAAAGGCTTATATGTTTTATATCTCCAAACTGTGCAAATTTTGTATACATAAAAATATTTTACATATTTCTTGTACATGAAATATAAAAAACGGGGGAAATGGGATGGACATGCCCCAAAAAAGAAATTCTAGTCAATAATCTAGAATCCTCTTTATAAAAAAAAAAAATCATGTTTTTATATAGTTGACAAATATGTCTAGAACTTCTAGTTGGAGTAGGTAACTTTTTCACCCAGCATTATCATAATAACAATAATAATAATAATATAATGATAATATTACACATTGCTTAAAATGGATAAGCATCAATAACAACAATAAACAACAAATTGGAAAAAAGCTGATTGTTCTGCACAACCTAGATTTTTTTCCTTTGACAATTTCCATTAAATAACATCTAGAAAAAAGTAATAGTGTTTTCTTCCAAAATCTTGCATATCTTATCTCTCCCTTTCACCTATCCTGATAAAAAAGAAAAAGAATATTTGAAGATCACAATAATCCCTGCTATGGCATTCTATTCGAAGTGTCTTGGGATAAATAAATAGGCTGGAACTATATCCAACTTTTATTACCTGTCTTAAACAACAGAATTTAGGATTTTTATATAGCTAAGTTCTGCATGATCCTAGTCTCTGGAATAGAAGATGCTTATCTGTGAGGTACTGCAAATGATACATACCAAAACACCGGATATTAAAATGTACTCTTTCAGCATTTCTATATCGACAAATAAATAATTCAAGAATAACATTTATATGGAGGATATAATCAAAGCACATGCTTAGTTCATACAAAATAATTACTCCTATTTGTCATTGAGAAGGATTATAATTTGATTGTTTCACATTTATAGTTAACAAATTTATGAATGATTCAGTAGGACTTCAATCATACAGCAGAAAGGCCATTGAACATTGAACAAATAACTTCAGTAATACAACCAAACTCAATGAAATATCCTGTATATAAATAAAATTCCTTAGTTATATAAACCTTGTATTGCCAAAGACCTTAGAACCTCTCATGAATAAACTTAAATGTTACAATTTGAAAAAAATATTTTTTTTGAAATTTTTTCCTCATTATTTACTTCAAACCTATTATTAAACAACTGATGAAGTCCATTTCTGAATGATTTTCAACTTTTTATATCAAAGGATTTCATTATCATACAAAGAAATATTAATCCTAACCTACATTTTTACCCGACTATTTTTTATCGTCTGATTTCTTTTCATCTTTTGATTCATCCTTCTTTTCCTTATCTCCCTCCTTCTTATCCTTATCCTTGTCCTTGTCCTTATCCTTGTCCTTATCTTTTTCTTTGCCCTCCTTCTTTTCAGCATCTGTATTGGCTAACTTGTTGTTGATAAGATTGTGAAGGGCAATAACAGATCGAATGAGGGAGGCCAGGTACACCACCAGCATCTGGTCATTGGTCTTCACATACAGGGACTTGACTAAAGCTGGGTTGGTTACATCTGGCAGCAAGTTGAACATATCCTGCAGAAGAAATATAGTAACGAATATTAACAGACTCCATTCCACGGACGAATTTAGCTCACACGTTTCATTCTATATATATAAACATTTCATAGAATGTGTTTAAAGAAGTGCATGAAAGACAACAGATTTATAATCAAAGTGGAGGAACACCTACTCTAGCCAGCACACAGGATTAAATATGCATCTTCAAAAGAGATGCACAGAAACTCACCTGTAAGTGGTAAACGATGGTGTGATTTACTGGTAAGGTTCCATCTACAACTTGTCTTAGGTAATTTGCCACCTCACTGAGCTGTTTGTGTAGACCTCTTAATCCCAGCAACTGAGTGGTGATTCTCTGACCTAGGGAGCCAACTACTGTATCCTGTAATCAAATAAATGTGTTCTGATAAATTATGGAAAAGCAGATGCAAGTTGTAAAACATCATCAAACAGAAAATCAACTGTGAACCAGAAACTTTTCTTCACTATCACTAAATGCTCCAAATACATGAAAAAACAAGGAGCATTTCGCAAAACGTACCTTAATGTCTCTTAAGAGATGTTCTACACCAACTTCCTCAGCTTCCTCTGCACCAATCTCACTAGCTACGTGCTCAAAAGTCTTTGTGGTGGGGGTTCCATCCTTTCAAAAGAAGAATATGATAAATTGGTTTAAATATACATACTTATAGATATTTATGTAAATGTTTTTTCCCCATCTAAATATTCTTATATATTCATATCTATACGTATATAAAACAAACAAACAAACAAACAAACAAACACACACACACACACAAAATCTCATTTCACCTTATAAATATCAATCTCTTTCTGATCTTCTTATACAATAAGGTTTAAAAGAGTGAAAAACAACAACAAATGTACACTTACATCATGGACCTCTTCTACACTGTAGTAAGCCTCTGTGGGGAGACCAATGTTTGAGGCATGAGCATCGATGATGACCAAAACTGAGTTGTTGCAATACCGTCTGACCAGGTCATTGATTGCAATGTCATTCTGGTACAGCTTTGGGCCAGTGTGGTACCACCCGACAATCTTCTCACGGGCGTTGACCTGCGATGATTAATAATTAGTAAAGCTCTCCATGAATGGGAAGGAACCTAATCAAAGCAAACAGAAATCAAAGCTTGCAAGGGAAGGATGTTGAGAGGGGATAAAAAAATAAATAAATAAAAGAAAAGAAAAGGAGAAAAGAAAGAAAAAGAAAAAAGGAAGAAAAGATGTGGACTGGAAGAAAAACAACGAGAATAAAGAAGGAGAAATGAAGATAATTGTGGGTAATAGATGAGAGGGGGGAGAGGGAGATAAACAGAAAAGGAGGAGTAGAAAGAAAAAAAGAAAAGATTGATTTGAAATAATTTCTTACAAGCAGAATTTTAAGGAATTATAAAATATAGTAGACAGCATGTAGAACCTATCATGGTGCACTAAGGCATTATCAATTACAATCTGAAACATCTGAAAACAACAAAGAATACAAAAAAAGAAAGAAAATGAAAAAAAAAAAAAAAATAATAATAATAATAAAAAATAAAAGTCATTAACATGCAAATAATGTTTGGCACACAACTTCTGAAATAAAGTGTCTTTTGTAGTGACATTAAATGCTTTTAGACACTGACTAATTGCTGCATTCATTGCCAGGTGTTGGTCAAATTTTGGGAGACTATCTATAATAAACCTCATTCCTTACAGAAACTCACAAAACACCAACAGGACAAAATGCCCATCTCTTATACAATCAAAGAAATTACATCCTTTTTTTTGCCATATTGGTGGTAAATGTTCTAGAACATTTATTAAGGAGACAGCACTAGACATTTCAGCATGCATTCTTATTTTGTGGGCCTATTATATGAAACAATTGGGAGATATGGCATTGGTGCTTGTCTCTCACATTTCCACATCCACACAGGAGTAGAAAGCTGCTAACCTATACTCTACAGACTTAAGTCAGCAGGTAACCTGCAGTATGGAAGTTCACAGCTCTCACTTTCACAAGCAGAAATTAGATGGGAAGTAGTAAATATCTTAGTCAGTGACTCTGAAGACTTTCAGAGTAAAGATGGTGACCATGATCGTGATGGAAGTGAAACAGACTGCAAGTCAGAAGTCTAATTGCAAAATACTATGAAAATGCAACTACAACATTCATCTGCTAGGTCTAAGGCCACTAAAAGGCTTGGATCAGCAAGGTACACAAATATCAAAAGGAGCTCATCATAACATTTAAAGATGTATCACTACAAAAGACAATTACAGTGGAATATAGTTTTTTCATTATCACTACACTTAGCAAAATTAATATATCGAAAAGCCTTACCTTTTTGAACATGTGGTACTTATTTTCAAGGTAGTCATGGTCAAGGAACCAGACTGATTTATCCTTCTCATCTTCATCGAAGGGCACTGTAACAAAAAGCCTCTCATTACAGACTGATCTTATTAGGAACAGGAACAGAAAATATTATTATTGCAAATTTCTTGTTAGTGACCTAAAATGCCCAAAGCCATTCACATTGGGCTTTATATTTGCCTAATACTGCTCCCGCTGGATGGATAACAAGCCTGCACAATGCCCAAGTGCAAGATCTCTCCCCGCACAATGCTGCACTATGCCTCTATGAGCACTTTTCACCAGTCTGATTCAATGGGGTGATAATAAGGGGTTTTCCTATTTGTTAACATTATTTTCACAAGTAAAGAAAAATGTATCTATACAAATGGGACACCTATGAGTACGTATAAAAGCATGTAACAATGTAAATCGTATGTTTTGAGGGAGAGATCGTAATGTGATAGGATGTCATCCAGCAGGAGTGAAATAGTCCTATGACATGATATCACGTCATCTCGTGCCAATAGGCTAACAAAGCTTAGCTTAACCCTTTCCCAACGGTGCACACGCTACGCAAAAACCCCTATTCCGGACGATTGCAATATTGCATTGGAATCGTCACACTGGCATGACTCCCCGGAATTTAGCTGTGTCACACGAGTGTGACGCACCGTCGTCATGTTCATTTATTTTTCTATCACAAGAAATGGGGAGGGGGGGGGGGGCATTGTCATTCATTTTCTGCTATTGAATGAGATGTGCTCTAAATGCTTAGCTATCCCTAGATGTGTATATACTGAGTAATTATTCAGCTCAGGTACCAGAGGAAGAAATTTTACCCAGTCATTATCATATTTGTTCATGGTTGCCAGTTTGATGGTTAGTCATTTCATTTTGGAGAAAATACTGTGCCCTTGTTAACATGAAACTTATGAATAAAAGGTAATGACTGCCAAATACAAAGCTATGCAACACTCAGAGGCAACTATGCAAACCATAACTGATTTCCACTAAAATGAGTTAGATCATTTTATATTTTGTCACCCACTCAAAAAGCTATCAAATACAGGCAGTTTACAACATTGCTAAAGCCTGTCAAATGGTTTATATGTGGCACTCTGCCCATACGAGTGATTTCGGCTGTGGTATACGCAGCTATGAGTTCTGGTGGCTTTCCTCTTCATTGTAAATAACTTGTATATATTGTATATGAATTCATAGTGAGAAATGTTGAAGAAAGGTATGAATGATACTGAATATTTAAACATGCAAGAGATTTATTTAACGCATTTCAATTGAGCTTTCTAAAAAATACCTGTATATGATTGGTTTTGGCAAAAATCTTCAATGAAAATAAACTTGATTTTTGGCTTCCCATGAAACTATAATAATTCTAATATATTGAGTATAAACAATTTGTTTATATGAGACTAGAAACATGGCAAAACACTCAAAAAACGATTTACACAATGTTGTGTTTTGGTGGCTCACTTGGAAATAAGCCCCGTCTGAGTGGCTGGCCACGCAAAATACTACCCCTCTGCAATGAGTTACTTACTTGTTTACTTGGGTTTTCATATCTACTGGAAATCAGTCAGTTCCAAGCAGGGTTAACTCCAAAATGAGAGATGTGATAAATATAAATGTCAGTTGAATTGAAAATAGAGAAAACTACTAGACTTCTATAATTTTGTACAAAAATGGCACTCAGACTTACAACATTCAACCTCCCCTTCTCTGCTTTATACCTTATTTAAACCTTAAAAGAACCAAATCTAAAGAATTAAAAAAAAATTAAACTTCAGACCATTACAATGAACATTCAGTATTATTGGATAAAGACGCAACCACGCATAGTGAAAGAACAAACATTTCTGCATGACACATCTTTAATTATGACGTAACACCATAAAACCCTTTTCTTCCGTGAAAGGTTTCCAATGGAAATGAGTAGCAAAACTGAACAAAGCAAAACAAAAACTACCAGAAAAATATTGTGTTGTGCCTAGAGGGTTGGTTGCGTCTTTATCCAAATTTACCGTACATTATATAACTTGATCTTCAACTCAATTTTGTTCATTGTACTTAAGATCAGGTTGACTTGTTTCTTTTGTTTCTTCTTTGGACCCCTATTGTCTCTTCTTTCCATTGGAAATGGGGTTATTTGAATTCATTTGAAGAAGGATAAAATTTTATAGTTCCCCATAAACAAAGGCGTTGGGTAGTTCTTTTTTTTAATTAATTTAATGACTGTAGACTTTCCATCATAGATTACAAAAAGTTTCTCAATTGGATCTGATCATGTGGAGAGAACACGGACTATAGCCCTGTTTTGAAAGCCTCCTTGGAGAGTTAGTAAATTTTGCTTTCCTATCTAATGACTATTGCTGACTCTAGATGAATATCAAGACATAAGACAGGAGCCAAGTAAATATAATTTTCTCACCTGCATAAGAGTTAGAGACATCAAGAACACCCTTGGATCTCCAAGAACCAAGCAAGACGCCGACAACCCTTTTTGTGCTGCCGATTTTGGACATTCGCGTGAAATGGTCCACTACGCTCAACAGGACGAGCGGGTGGACCACAACTTTGTTCACAGGCAAAGTTTCCGTGGTCATCGTGCCGAATTATTAACAAAAATCCAGGAGAGAGTCGGCGCCACGGTTTCGCTTCCTCGCCAAAAGTTTGTTTTGATTCGTCACTCCGACAGAGCGTCGACCTGATGGATACATTTACCTCTTTCCGTTTTCTGGCGAGAAAGGAAGGCTCGGATACTGCTTTTATTTATTTGACTTGGATAATTCCATGAATTTTAATATGTGAAGTATGGTATATTTGAAATTACAGTTCTTTCGGCAAGTGATATGTAAAGTCGAAGGAATGTGTCAAAAAGTGTGCCGCAGAATTACCCAATAGGAAAACGGTTCAAAATGATTCTGAGTAGTGATTGGTTCTTCTATATCTAGCCAATAGAAAAACGTTTTAAGGAGAATGAACGTTTTCATTGGCTTACTTTGCCATTGCCAAGTGTCAAACCTTCCCTCCAGAAGAAAAGTGGCAATTCGTAAATAATTATCCAAATAATGAGTAAAATCTACATCAACTCAACGCATTGGCATTCAAATATATGAACTAGCAATTTATTTAGATCACATCGTAAATTAAATCCTGGAAAGAACGCCCCACGAGAAAGGAAAGAAAAGACAATGTTTTTATCGGATCGATTTTCATAGCAATGTTTACGAGAGTCAGATGATCGCGATGACGGACTCTGAGTGATCAATAATGGACGATTTATTACTCTTATTTCCGGGGATTACACGAAAATCAGAATATGTGATGGTGCAAAGACGGAAGGGTTTTCGCCAGTGTTAATAAGTGTTAGATGCTTTTTGTCCTGGAGCAGAAGGAAGAAGAAGAGGAACGTCTTCTCGCTCTCAGGTGCTGCTGTCTGTCCCTCTCTCGCTCTCTTTTTTCTTCTGACTCTTATTTTTGGTTCTAATAAGTCCTCGAATTTCGACTTCCGATTTTCGCCTCACTCAAGATCCCCTTCAACCACTCGTTTAAGCTCTGCCGCTGGCTTGAACGGGGAAACTCTCATATGTGAGTTGATCTGTATTGTGTTATTGGGTCTCGTGATTGGGAATAATTTTTGTGTTGATTTCCTTGTGTTTTTGGCTGTTATTGTGGTGTGTCTTTGTCCTGTGGGGGAAGTTAGATTGTGTTTAGTGGGTCAGACTAGAGTGTCAAGTTGTGTTTTCCTCTGATG
>NW_028234424.1:4354008-4359008 GCF_977035675.1 Penaeus japonicus
CGACCAATGGTTTATAGGTATTTATTTTTATATATTACTTTACTCATGCTAAGGAGCATGAATTAATTAAAGTTTAAATGTTGGCTGATGTGAGGGGTCAACATTATCTAAAATTAGATGGTATTTTTCAACAGTATTCTGGTGTTAGGTGGATGTTTGTTTTTAGATGATTACACTGGCATAGAATGTAGAGTTGCCATAAAGGGATTCACCTTCTTGAATGATTAGAGGTTACTGTCATGGCATATCTCAAGTTCACAGATTGGAAGTGATTCAGTAATGGTACAGGTATTGTTTGAGGAAATTTAGATTTACATTTTTTTTTTATATACACAATCTAAATTCCTTGCTAAATCTTGGGTACTTACAGAAATTGATATTTTGGTTGTGGGTATCATTTTCCTTTGATTTTATTTTCTTTCTTATGTTGAAAAGTGTTTATGCAATAAGTAAGAAATTTGAATTATAGAAAAAAACAGTAGATAATTTTATGGTATTATTTGTTTTGTAGCACTGTAAGGTATTACACTACAGTCAAAATATATCAGTTGTATAAATGGATATTTAAGATTATCTATTAAAACATTTTTCTATACAGAAAAGAGACAAGGTAAAAAATTATATGACACTGGTAATCCTACCTGATCCAAAATTATATAAAGTTTTCTTTACTCCTTATGGTTCACTCTGTTTTTAAATGTATGACATCCAACAGATGAAGTTGTATTGGGAGTAACCACAGGGGGTTGGGTGAAAGTGTGGACAGTGAGTGAGAAGGAAGTTCGGCCACGGGAACCCATATTTGAACATGAGTCCAAGATGATCAGATCTCTGAATGCTCTGTGTCTCGTTTGTTGTACATACAACCAACGCACCGTCCTAATAGTCACACAAGATGATTGGCAGGTTGGTATTTCTTTCATCCTCTCCCATGTTCATTGACTCCTTTTTAGTTTTTCTTATGGTTCTAACGGTAGCAAGAGCAATATAGATATATTGCTCTTAATTCTTTCACTTTAACCAGGGGCATACCTAATGATTTTTATTATGAGTTGAAGGCCTCTAGGTTGCTGACAAAGTAGGCAAATTTCTTCCTGTATTTTCCAAATAAGGAAAAGTAATTTGTCAACAGAAAGATTATCTAGGTATGCCTTTCCCTCCATACACACAGAAACATACACTTATGGTACAGCCCAGATGATAATTTTGACATACAATATAGGATGTACTCATTTATATACTGTAGTACCTATATTCATTCAGACTTGATCATATTGTTTAGAATTTGATAACTGATGCCTGTTTCATCAGTTATGAGTTTATATTTCTTTGATCTAGCCTAATTTATTCTTGGCATTCCTGTCTAGATATATGATGCTGGTGACTTCTCACAACTCTGCCATGTTGGAGGAATTCCTGGTGAGAGATGGATGGGCGGAGATTTTCTGTCAGCAGATCGTGTGCTTGTCTGGAATGACATGGGCCAGGCATACATCTACAAGCTGCCCACAAAGTAAGCATAAATTTGATTATGAGATAAGAGTTTTATATATATTTATTTATATAATGCACTATAGCTAGTTTATTAGATTAGTTTGCACTTTTGAATTATTTACAAGTTATGTACTGCTACTATTCAGTGTTTTGCTTGGGAACTTAACAGGACATGTAAACTTACAGTGCTTTCATGAAAGTTAGTAGTACAAATGTACTCAAGATCCTTGACATTAAAAATGTTATGGAATATGAAGCTTGGAGGCAGATTTGTTAGTGGTCAATTCGTAAAGGTTATGGATGATAGCAATTGGACCAATCTTTCTTAGAGAACATTTATAGTCATTGCAACACAGTGTTGAACCAAAGTGCTGCATTTGATTTTGAGGATAACCTGAAATTCTGAAGCACATAGTAAAATGGCTAACCTTGAATAATATGCAAATAAAAATGATATAATATTTGAATCCTTTAAATCATTAAAACCTCTTTACAGTGCAGGGTATGGTGTAGAATACATTTTCATATTCCCATTCCATATTCATTAATGCCAGTGTGGCTTGTTTTCAACCTAGCATTTCCATTTGATATTAGACTGTGTCTTGTAGCCTCTTTGTTATTCTATTTTGCGTAGTTATTGTAACTTCTGGTGTGTTCACTATGCCTCTTGAGACTGTCTAATCTTCTTAAGTATAACTTTCCCTTACTTTTCTTAAAATGACATTACAACCAAAATTAGTGTAGCTATTCAAGTATTGTCTAGTCTAGTTCAACCAAACCCAGTCCTGATTGTGATCTATTTAACTATTTCTAACTTATCCTACATTAAATTTACACAATCAACATAAACTATACATCAACAATGAATAGCAAATGGTATCAGATTGTAAACCAGATAATTCTTAGTTATGGCCGCTGAATCATATTTATAAGAAGTTATTTCTTGTTATTGCATAGTTTAACCCATTCACGCCGGGGCGGAATTTCGCCTACTCCCGATAACGCCGGGAAGATTTCAAGCGCGCAACCGTTCGTGCCGGGGTGTTTTCCCGCTGCGCGCGGTCGCTCTGACGCTCGCAGAGCGTTTTTCACCCACCCTATCCTTATGGTTTGCGTGATTTCGTCTAAAGTGTAATCATGTGTAGAAAGTAGTGCTATGTTCAGAGGATGTATATCAGTCGAAAAAGATGTTATAGCACTGTTTTTTTAGTGTTATTCTATTGAACTTTTTCCATATTCTTTACTCCTATGTTGTAATACCAATGGGAAGTGGAAGCATTCTTCTAGTGAGGTAACAAACATAGTTTTTTTTTTTCAATTTTTTTTTTCTTCCTAAAAGAAAAGAAAGAGAATATGAACAACCATACATGTGCATACAAGTGAATGCAAGTAACAGCAATGTTTTTTCAAGTGTCATTTTCTTTTAGTGGGGCAACAAAAAGATGTTATATAATTTTTTTTTTTTTTTTTTTTTATTCCTCGGCCAATTACAATTGATTTTACGATAGTCTTTCGACTCAGATCATCATATTCAACAAATCAGAAACAGAAATCACCATGCCGTAATCAAGATTACGTATGTACCTGAGACGTCATTCATATTACGTTATATCCCATTTTCTACTATTTAGAAGGATAAACTAGAGTAGCTAAGACAAATCAAGTATGAAAATCGAATTGTACTAAGAATAATCTATCATTCTAATGCGGACGTTTCAGCACGTCGCTACTGGCCTCCCGGCGCACGGGCCGAAAATGTAGCACGTGCCAGGACGTCACCCGGGTCCGGGGCTTTTTTCGACCACGTGTCAGCACGTCAACCGGCGCGAATGGGTTAAGGCTCATTTCCTGATGAATATTACTGTGTGATTGATTTTGCATTATGTGGATCATTTTCATGTTTGGCTTCTGATTATAATCACAGGTTACTTTAATCTCATGTTTGTATGATAACCTTTTTGGACATGTGATGTGAATTTGGTGTCCTTCATTTAGTCCTGCTGAGACACCATGTATCCCCTGTGTATCCCCTGGCATTCAGTGAAGGCTACCACAGCAATTAAATTTCCTCCAAACTGTGTCATATTTTAACTGGGAATAGAAAATGCATTGCTCTGTTGAGTTGAGTTGCTAATTAGCAACTACTCACATGTGAACAGCTTCTACATGTTGACAGTTAGGTAAACAACACAGAAACTTGTTCAGTCCCTCACAGATGGGCTAAAGACAACCACTTAGTGCTGTGTAAGATTATGAATATATGCTTTGGTCTTTTTCAGATTCCTTTTGTTTATTGTCATACTTGTGGTTGTCAGCTCATTTTTATTTTGATAGTGTTTCTCCTTTTTTCCTTAATTTCAGCATGTTTTTATATGAATGAATATTTGTATTGTGGAGTAACATGAGACTGAATATTTTACATACAATTTTATGAAGATGTAAGGTGTAAGATTGAACAAAGTCTTATTGGTAAATATTTAAGGTAGAAACTAATGTAGTTTCTAAAGAAACAAAAAGAGAAAAAGGTAACTAAATATAAAACTTTGAAAGCATGAATAAGTATGACTGCTTTAGATTTATCTCAGAAAAGGATGATCAGAGCTTGTGTCATGTTACACTCTGCAACATCTACCCCTAACACTTTTACCAGATATGATGTATAGATCATTCAAAAGCTCACATAAGTTTTCTGATCATGCTGTTTATGTTATCCTGTTAACGATGGATGATGTGATATCACTACACATGTGGCAGAAGTGCTTGCTGCTCAGTTCAAAACTAAGAAATGGGTTTAAAAACTGCCTTACAGTACCAGACAAAACCATATGCTGAAAGTGTTGAAGTAGTAGATACTGCTTATACAAATTATTAGTTTGTCATAGTGCATGTTTGTGCAGTTAAATCAATAGTGTGGATATTGGATAAAGTTTAAACAAGTAGATCTGTGATATTTGCTTATTGATTTGTAAAATAATTAAATGCAAATGTTTACTGAATGACGCTCTTGATTAGTTAAGTTTTATTCCTTTCTTCTTTGTCATCTCTTACTTTACTTTCCCTCTTTCATTTTATTTATACTTTGATTTTGGATAAGAAATCCATTTTTTGTATATCTTTTTGTGTTAGATCAATGATATTATTGATGTTAAGGGTTTGAATTCTATTAACGGTACTGTAAAGAGGTTTTATGTAATGAAAATAACACAACATCTCAGCAAAAAAGAAAGAAAGATGATCTTTTATAACATACAATTAGGAAGGTGATAATTACATTCAGGATATGCAGGGTATATATGTTAACCCATTGTGGACGGATGGCAACATGTAGATGCCAAGAGTGTTTAAGGTGCTACAGCCAGTTTGGCTATTTTGAAGAGTTGCACTAGAAGTGAGAAGGAGAAGTGTATTTTGTTGTAAACAGTTAGTTTTTTCTTTGCTACAGTAAAGGAAATATTTCATCAAACTTCATGCTGCATCCATACACTCATGATAATGTTGTTACTTTG
>NW_028234424.1:4366508-4371508 GCF_977035675.1 Penaeus japonicus
TCTAAACACTGTAAAGCGGTCATTTAGCCACTTCTAAATAGCTTACAAATATTACCAGAGCTACTAATAGCACTCTAGACTCTGCAGTGCTTCATATGATTGCACTGCAGGTTTAAAGCTTTGAGGACTCACTTAAAAAATGTTTTCTCAATAGGTGATTCTGTGGCGGCTGGCTGATGTGTCTGACCACCAGCTGAACCAGATCCTTCAGGTGCAGCCCTTCCAACCTCTGGTTTTCACCCCCACACTCAACCATTCCATGATGACTGCCTGGGCTGCTATGATGCCTCCACCGATTGGTAAGTAAATTGATGCTGTAGTTTTGGATTGGAAGTAACTTTTGAAAGTGATGGGTCAGATAAAACCATTGCGGACAGATGTCATGATGTACCATGACGCAGGAGCTTTGGCCTGATGACAGTTTGTTGATTTTGAATCACTCTTATTTTATTGTACTATGAGTAATGAGTAAGTGACGATAACAATTGCAGTCATAATTACTATAATTGCTGCAATATTAAGCAAACTGGTGTTAGACCTAACATACAAAACCTAGATGGCACCTAGAACCTAGATGGATTCTTCTAGCACCAGCAGGAGAGAGAGCCTTGAATGGCACCCATCCATGGTCTCTAACAAGCACTATCTTTATAGAGCAATGGCAAACCTAGTTGCTGACCTCTTACTCTAAAGTACAGGTGATGAAAGATATGCAAGCTGAACAAGAAGAGGAAGGTTACTCAAACCATACTTAATGTCTACAATGTGCCCCTATGCCAGTAGAGATGATGCCATTTACTGTGGCACTCACAGTCTTAACCCATTCGCACCGGCTGACTTGCTATCACGTTCAGTGTTTTTTTGGTCAGATGTCGGCACACCAGGTGATAGGGCGCACAGCCCTTGCTCACGGCTAGTGTGCCCGAGAATCCCGAGGTGTTAGGCACTCTGACCATTAAGAGCTGAAATAGCCCAGTTGTGAATGGGTTAAGCACAGGTTTCCTTCCTCTTCACTACCTCTTCATTTTATCTTCATGTGGATGGTTATATGTTTTGCATTCGTTCATGACAGTACATGAATAAGAAAAATATAGTTGCTTTTTGTCCTCCCATAAAACTGCAATACTTCTATCACACTGAGTAAAAAGCAAATAATTAGTGGATATGGACCATATACTACAATTTTGGTCAGCATTGATAAAGTCTGTGATATGACACACATAAGTCTTTCAAAGCAATAAAACACATAAAAATTAAAACACAAAAATGGCTCTAGTGACTGAAAGATAGTGGGAAAAGTCAAGGTATGTTGCATGAAGCTGTCTCATTCTGAAATAAAACTCATCCTGGAGACTGGGCAAGCAAATCTTTTGCCTGTCAGCAATAGGTTAATTATTTTATGTATCTATGATTTATTTGGAATAAAGGGAAGGCTATCAGAATTTAAAAATGAAAGGAAATAAATCCAGAAAATCAAAATTATATTTTCTGAACATCTGTCTAATGAAGATTGTAGATTCATATTTTTTGTTCATATATTTTTGATCTTTTATATGCATAGCATTATAAATGTTTGTTTTTGACCATGATGTGATAATAACTATTCTATGTAAAACAGGTGTTTTGGATCAGTTGGAAGGCGAGAAAAATCCGCCAAGAATCACAGCCAGCTTGTTCCTTCCACTACAAGGACGCCTTGCATGTGGTCGTGAGGATGGTTCCATCATCCTAGTTCCTGCTACTGAGACCATCATGTTGCATCTCCTGCATGGAAAACACCAGCACTATCACAGTATGTAATTGTAGAAGTTGTTCTCCATAGCATTTTGTAAGAGACTGAGATTTTTTTTTAATTATTCTTTGTCAGACTTTGGTCACTGAAAGCCATGGTTGAATAATCGTGGCTTGGGATACCAAGGTTAGGCAGAACATTCCTGGCTTAAAATATTCAAGGTTAGGTAGGAGCAGAAAGATTTCACCTGCTTGTTGCATACTCTTAGTTCAATCTCATAGAATAATTGTAGGTCATATTAGTGATGCTTTACAGTTCAGCTGTCTTGTGATTATGCTTTCATATAGTTTCCAGTACATGATATTCTGCTTATAAATCTGTAAGATTTTGGTTCTGTTTTTTTTATTTGGGTTTAATAATGGGTTTACTATTGTGTTTTTCCACCGACTTGGATATGATCCTTTGGACCAGTGATGGTTTAATAATTTTAATAAGCATTTCAAGATATTGTTTGGTGCATTTTTGTAAAGTTCATAAGGAACTTCATCTGGTCCATATGCTTTATTGTTTTTTGTGTTATTTAACACTGCATATAATTCATCAATCATCATTTTATTATTTAACCCCTTCAACACAAGGACGCGTATACTGCGTCATCGCAGCCCTCGTGACATATCTGAGGGCGTGCATACTGCGTCGTGGCCAAGTTGTGTTAGCATTAGTGTTTTTTCTTCCGGATACTGTACAAGATCTTTCAGTATATAGGTCGTATATGATACGATGGCTTACTTGACTTTCATTATTATTACGTAAGAGTGTGATTCACTTATACCAGGAGAGGTACGGATATAACCTACTAGCTATGATTTTATTATTTCTTTATGGAACATTATGTAAAAATAAAACTTGTTTTGATTAGTTTACCATACTATTTCAACCATTTTCTTTTATCCATTCGCTTTGAGTCACTGAGTTCATTCACCAAGGTCACTCTTCTCACTCTCCTCCCAACCCATGTAAATAACTTGTCACATGCACAGGAGGAAGTGGTTGATTATCCATATATTTGATATATATTACATGATGATTATGTTGAGTCTTGGCTTAAAATTTGTTGAGGCTTTGGCTTAAAAAATGTTATATTCAATAGCAACGTTTAAAATTTGGTACGCACCGACATCCCGGATTCGGCGTGGGGGCGCGTTTTCTACTGGTCGTAGTGAAGGGGTTAAGCCTATTGTGTCTGGGAATTCTAATCAACTTTTTCTTTCTGTTTCAATCAGAAATATTTCTGGGTTTTTGTTAACTGCTCTTTAGAAATCATCTTTGGATTGTTCTACTTTCATTGATCTGTCTGAGCTAAGTTGGTCATTTTTGAGAACTGGGTAGTCTAGCCTTGATGTCTCACCAGTTATCTTTTTTATGAATTTTTTTGAGGGGTTGTAAGGCTGAGAGAAGTGTAAAATTTTCCTCAGGATTCTCTATTTTTCTTTATAATTTGTTTAACTTTATCTAATAATTTATTATATCTTCTGTTTGGTTTCCTTTACTTGTTTTTTTTTCTCCATTTATTGTGACCTTTATTTCTTTTTTTTATTTCATTACATTTATCATTCTACCATGGCTTGTCTGGTTTATCTTTTATGTTTTCACTTTTGAATTTTAAGTATTTTTCTTCTGTATCACTCAGCAAATCTGTTAATTTCTCTAGAGAGCTTATATTTATTATGTCTTTAGTACCCAGTTCTTTGTTGTAGTCTATCTATCCCTCTTTTTTAAATCTCCATTTCTTTTCTTTTGGTTGTATTTTTGGTTGTGTTTTATCTCTAATAATCACTGGAAGAGGATCACCGGATAAGTGTGGTCCCATATTTATTTCTAATTGGCTAAGGGTTGGTGTCCCTTTTACTAGATCTATTGTTTCTTTTGAAAATCTTTGGTCTATTCTTGTGGTTTGGCCAGGTGGGGTTAATTGTATCGAATTATTTTGTTTTATGAAGACAAAAAGATTTCTTCTGGATTTGTTTTGATGTTTTATTATTTCATTTTGGATTCCAATAGAGATCATATCATTTCCCCTCATGATACTTTGCTTTAGAGCCAAAGAGTATGCTACAAAAAGATTATGAATATGCAACATGGGTAGAAGTTATATTTGTTGAAGAAAAAGCTTTCACATATTTTATGTATATGCACATGATATTGTGGTAATGATTAAGTTAAGAGTATGAGCTCTGGGCTCAGAAGTAGAAGCATTATAACATTCGAATCACGCATTACAGAATTTTTTTTTTTCAATCACACGCAATCAAAAAGTGGCAAATCAAGCTCATATTCCGTCCAGTAGGCTGCATATGTTGTGTCACAGTAGCTGGCATTACACCCCAGGTGATATGACCAAGTCCTGGTGTAGGGGTTTGCCAGCTCTCTCCAGACCCATCACCATTGGGTTAATACTTAATGACAAATTTTCTCTATCTCTTGGTTACACTAATCTGGTACAACAGTATTATATTAGTGAGATAGTATGCTGATAGAGAGTAGCAGATAAAGAGTTTGGAAAAGCCAAGAATAAGACTCACGGTGAAGCCCAAACTATAAAGACTTTTGTCATTCATGGATTTCTCAATACTGCTTTGTTGATTAGATGATCAGGAGTAACTCAAGTCTGTTAGGGATGTCCTGGTTCAAACTCTTAGGTGTGAATTTTTCCTTGAGGTATATTCTTGCTTTTTTTTTTTGTAATAAACTGACTTGATCTTCCTTATGCACTAACAGATATCTTTTATATAAAATAAATCAGCTTTCTCAGGTACTTGTGATACATTCTGCAGTGTGGATGGAAGACAGTAGGACAAACAGAAATAAGGGGAAAAAGGGGGCCTGGTCAGTCTAAGCACTATTATTTATGCATCCATTACCTATCAGTGTCCTATGCAACACCAGTGCATTTTACAATCTATATTGGTAGTAGTGGGAGAATTGCTATGTACAAATGTAATAAATTCATAGCATTTGAAATGCAAACATCCATCTATTTAGTAGAAGGCCTAAGAGTCTGTAAACTTTGCATATATAATGTAGAAGTTTACTTTTAATAAAAAAAAGTAATGCAATTGAGAAGGATAAATGAACCAAGAGAGCATTGATTTTATTTTTCATAGATGGTATAATATAAGTTTTTCTCATTGCTGAGTGATAAACTGTACAATGATAAAGAACATTGTTGTGATATTTCACAGACTGGGCTCAGCCTATGGTTCTTCGT
>NW_028234424.1:4376508-4381508 GCF_977035675.1 Penaeus japonicus
CTCTCTGAGTGATTTTCAACCATCCTTTTCCAAGGTTGATAGAAAGAGGCTTTGTTTACGGCAAAACTTCATGATGTGATAGGATATCATCTATCGTGTAAGAAATATTTCAGTGACATGATATTGCGTCATTTGTCATAAATGGGTTAAACATAAAAATTGTTAGGAATTTATTTAGGTATTAGGGACTGAACAGGGTGTTTAAGGAAAACAGTTACCAAAGTTGATAGAAGACATCAAATTTTAGGGTAACTTCATCCTCAGTGATGTAGTATCTGTACCCTTCCTGAACATCACCTCTAGGAACAGCCCTTACAAAACATAGGATTCCATTTGATCATACATACAAAACCAGGCAGGTGTACTGGCACACAATTATACACAATACACACACACACACACACACACACACACACACACACACACACACACACACACACACACACACACACACACACACACACACACACACACACACACACACACACACACACACTCTCTCTCACTCTCTCTCTCTCTCTCTCTCTCTCTCTCTCTCTCTCTCTCTCTCTCTCTCTCTCTCTCTCTCTCTCTCTCTCTCTCTCTCTCTCTCTCTCTCACACACACACACTCTCACAAACACTGCAGGCTAACACAGTTACACACTTCTATGCACAGGCACACATACTCACACTGATATATTTTCTGTGCATGACCATTGTATTAGTCATATTTTCCTGCACTTCCATTTTTATGTTCCTGAACGGCACAGGAAATAATCTACATTGATATTCAAGAATGGGGTACTTTAATGTAGGTTGTAATTTCTAGGGTTTTTATGTCACATCTTGGTAATGTGCACACAGTAATGAAATGGTGATGTGTTGATAGAAACCCTCAGAGTGTATCGTTTTTCTTTCCCTTTCTTATCGGTAAACTTGGTAATTATAATGTTCTTGTCTGATATGTTTTAAATGGAGTGAGACGAATCAGATAAAATATTGTGTGTAGCTACATATTCAGTATAGACCATGTGACATTAATGTTGGGGAAAAGCAACATTATTATTAGAAACTTCAAGTGAGTGAAATACTTTGGCCTAAGGATCATTTTAAATCTCTGACTAGCCTTAGATTAGTAGAAATAATTTATATATATTTATCCTTTTAACAAAAGTCATTGAAAGTATTTTGAAATGGAATTGTTGCTTTTCTTTGTGTGAGAATATACACATTGTGTAAAGATTGTTTAGCCTTTATTGGATCATAAATCAAGAGACTAGTAATTTTTTCTTTTCTTTCTTTATTTTGTTCTTTTTTTCAGTAAAGGTGTGATAAAAGAGTGGTCATGGTGTATAGGTGGATTATTTTTTCTTTTTTTTCTCTCTTTTTTGATAATAATAATAAAAGAAAGTCGGTTATAAAATATGAAATATTTTATATAGATCTGATCTGCTTCTCTGTGGAGTAGAGGTATTTTTGTGTCCATGTCTAATACAGTAAATTTCACGTGGGGGACTGTAAAAAGAAAGATGGAATAAGATGTTTTCTTTCTGAGTGAACTTTGATTTTCATTTTGTAATTTGACAAAAATATTGGTTGTGAATGGTAGTATAACACTTCCTGTTTCTCTAGGGCTTCCAAATGCTGTCACATACTTTGCCATCCACCTCTGTTTCAGTGTTCTCACACATACATCCTACTAACATTCAATAATCCTACTTTGTCGGTTTTTATGTCACTTGTCTAAATTGTTTGCTTGTGTGCGTCTCTTCCCTTTCTCCCACTCCTGCTCTGGGCTGGCCTGCTACTGTCATCTTTCCTGCTGGTATTTTGGGCACGGTGTTGGGATGACTCACAGAATTCTTCGGGAAGGTGAAGGATAAAGCGGGAGAGATGGAAAAGAAGATGAAGGAAAAGGACAAGCATGGTAAGAACTTAGACAATGATTTGTAGTTTATGTACAATTGTGAATCAGTGATCTTTTAACTTGTTTCTTTTTCTTTTTTGTTTATTACATATGCAGTACAGTTGGTCTTCTGTAGGATTTCTTAAAAGATAATCCCCAAATGATATCATGAAAATAATGTGGTTATCATCATCATTTTTTTTTTAAGTACAAGTACAAGTGCTCACTTAATTACTGTATTCAGTTGTGATACAGACACACACACAAAAGTAGTAAACATTTTTTTATTGTGTTTTATGATAGTAGATTGTTCATATACAATTATTTTTAGTTCATAGTGATATTAGGTGGAGTATCATTCATATAAGCAAGTAACAGTAAAAACGTTACATCAGCTCTTTGGCATTCATCCTTTTGAATTCATCTCATTAATTGATAGGTTTATTGCTGTATTGTGTATTTTTGCATAACATGTTTGAAGTTTGGTGTTGTATTCATATCTTTTCTTTTCCTCTGTCTCTTTTTCCATTTTAGACTCTGTCTCTGAGATATATGTATTTTTCTTATAGTGTTTGTGATATACAAATACAGATCTTATTTTTATGCATTGGTTATTGAATTGTCTGATTTACATTATATCATAAGATTAATATTTCATCCCAGTGGTAGATTGTGATTCTTTTTGATTTCTGTTACTCCCAGAGTTATTATTGTGATTCTTTTTCCTTTCTGTTACTCTAAGAGTTATCACTATAATTCCTTGTCTTTCTCTTATTGGCTTTCTCCTCCTTTTGTTTGATGCCTTCCTTCCATGGAGAAAGGTTATTGTTTTTATTCTGATATCACTTTTGACAGGAGAATTTGTATATGATTTCTTGTATTTTCACATTTGCTCTCTGTTGTTGTTTGCACCTTTGAATAGCTCTTCTCTGGCTAATTCTTGTCTTCTTGATGTTAATATGGTCTTCCTCACCTCTGTGAACACTGCTTCCTATTTGGCATGGAGATGGACTAAATACTCTCAGGAAAACTAACTAACACAATTTCTGATCTTGAAATTATGATCTTGAAATCATGTCATAATTGAGGGGTTGCACAGTATCTTGTATGCTCATTTTGTTGCATGCCACATTTTCTTGTAAGTTTATTCTAAATGAGGCTCCTATTTTTCTCTCTTGAAATCTGGTCTATGAAATTACATATTGCTTTAGACATTTTTCATGAATATATTTGGATCAATAGACAGATCATAATTATTATAATGACAATAAGTTCTTATCTATAATTGATTTGATGAGATCATTTTAAATTGTGGATAATCAAAATTGTAATAGAAAATAAGCATATATTTTTTACAAAAAGGAAAGAAAAAGGAAATTAAAAACAACAACTCAGTTTTCATTCTGGATTAAAGAAAATATCTAGTTTGATCAGAGTGTGTCATGGAAATGAGAAGGACCATATTCTATTGACTTTTCCTTCCGTGCTAATTACTTCCTGCTTCTTTCTGCCCTTTGAACTCTTGCACCCCATTCTACAATATGCCTGATATTTTGGTATAGAAAAGTCCGGGTGATAGGATTTTTGTTATTGTGGATTTGAAATTCACGATATGAGTATATTCTATCTTAAGGTTATTTCATTTGTATGTGAAAAGTGGTCTGACCATGTCATGAAGAAAAGGAAACTAAATAATGAAAGGAAAGTAAGGTTTAGCTGTAGTTTAATTAAAATTTTGTTAACCTTAAATTCACTGATAATTAGGATTAAGGATATGGATACAGATTTTTATGAAGTACAAGACATTTCTATTTCATTTTTATGAGTAATTGAAAATTACTAAATTGAATGCTTTGTAGTGAAAGTTTCAAAGGCATCCAGTATCAGTGACAATACTGCTGACAAACATAGAGTAACATTAGTATTTTCATCCTAAATTTAAGAATATTTAAAATCCATTCTCTCTCTCTCTATATCTATCTATCCCTTTTTTATTATTGAATGAATAAGTTTAAAATATCTTGTTGCAAAAGCATAACAATTCCTTATCCACTAGAAAATAGAGGTATTGACCTTGGAATCTCAGAAATCTTAGAAATCCAACCAGGATTAGCAAAGGCTACCTGCCAGCATCTTTCACTAACACTTGTGCCTGGATATGAATCCTGTAGACCATAGTCAAGCTTGTGGATTTCTGATGTTCTAAAAGGCAGTAATATATTAAGAAGAAACAAAACAAATGACATGCTGAGCAGTCCGTCCCTCTTGGTTCTACCGCAATCAGATATCCTTGGTCGCGCTAAGGACAGGGCTGTCAATATGGAGAAGAAATTCAGGGAACGAGACCAACATGGTAGGCATAGTGGAACATGAGTATTTTGATGGAGGTCGATACAGAAGCAAAGAGTTAAGATATAGATTTTGTGACCATGTCCTCTCTTTTGACCAATAAGGATTGATCATAGTGGTGACTCAAGGTTTATGCACCAGATTTGTTTGCATACCCAACCATATCCACATAAAGGTGTGAGCACATACTCACACTCACTCACACAAAGTTGCCTATAATATGTGCCTAGAATATAAATAAGGAGTTATGTACTTGGTTCACATGCTCAATGTAGCCTCAAAATCTCATGTTCCATGGACAGACTTCCTCATATAGAGTCAAAGAGATGTTAGGTTATATCACTAGTGCATCCAGCATGAACATATTGTTACGGAGAGCATGTTTGAATCATGCAAAGGCTTTGATAGATAATAGAAAGAATTTTAGAAAATAGTGTATATGCCATTGCATGGTACAGATATAGTATATTGACATTGATGCGCATCAAAAGAGAGGAACTGAATAAAGTGTATGTACCTATTTCACATTATAGCCTGATCATTTATTTACTTCTATGTTTTATTTTATTTTATTTTTTCTTATTGTTTGTCTGTATTATCGATTTGTCTGTGACTTTTTGAAATGCACATTTGAATATTTTGATTTAATGGGATAGTTGATTACTTTAAGTCATTGCAGTTCATTTGTTTTGTATTATTTATATATTTTCTGGCAAGTGATTACTTCTGACAATTAAATTTTGTTGACCTATAAGGTTTCAGAT
>NW_028234424.1:4389008-4391508 GCF_977035675.1 Penaeus japonicus
TGAAAAAGTACAGGGTGTCCCTGAAATTAATTTAATATTGTTAAAAGTTGATATATCAAGTGCTTAAAGATTATATTGAGAGAGAGAGAGAGAGAGAGACTGAGACTGAGACTGAGACTGAGAAAGAGAGAGAGACTGAGAAAGAGAGAGAGACTGAGAAAGAGAGAGAGACTGAGAAAGAAAGAGAGAGAGAGAGAGAGTGAGAGAGTGAGAGAGTGAGAGAGTGAGAGAGAGAGAGAGAGAGAGAGAGAGAGAGAGAGAGAGAGAGAGAGAGAGAGAGAGAGAGAGAGAGAGAGAATGGTGTGTGTGTGTGTGTGTGTGTGTGTGTGTGTGTGTGTGTGTGTGTGTGTGTGTGTGTGTGTGTGCACGCGTGCGTGCGAATGTGAGTTTGTGTGTGTGTGTGTGTCTGCATATGAGTGTTCTTGCGTATATGTGTGCATGGAGATGGCAAACATAATTGGTAATTGGAAGATTGTAAGTTATGAAGCAGAGGAAAAATGCTTATCGTGTAAGCAAAGTGACTGAGTAAATTGAGGTGGCTCTTGCCACTTCTGATTCATGTTTAGGGGTTTTATACCAAATTTTCATATTCAGGAGGGATATAGATTGGGGAAAAAAAGTAATGAATGGACGCATTTGGTGACTTTCTGGTATATTTTGAGGATCATCTTATCTGTTACAGTAATGCTGAAAATTGTTCCTGGTAGTTAGATTTGTTAATTATGAGGCTGACTTTTTATATTTACACTTATGTGATTTCCTTACCAAATTTTGAAGAAGTGTGATGGGTAAAGTTACAGGTAAGAATGAATCTAATTAGCAGGTGTCTTCAAGTAATAACCATGACAGATAATGAGGGACAAGTAGATTTAGGCTGAAGACGGGTCCGGCGGTTCAGATGAGTCTTAGTAGACACGATAGGAAACGGCATGTCCGGGGTTGTGTACAACGCGCAGGAGCTCTGCGTCGTACACAGAAGCAGTCGCTGGATGAACAGTGGGTGCCTCGACTTTCAGTGTCAGTGGCTCTACAGGCAGGGCCTTGTAGTACTCAGGGAAGGCCACCTGGTTGGTAAGAAGTACACTTCGCTTGCGGCGACTTGCGGTCTCCTCTTCTGCTGCCGTTTCTTCTGCAGCTTCAGGAGCAGCCTCGGTTGTCTCTTCGGCCTCCTCGACAGCCTCCTCCTCAGGTGCCTCTTCAGCAGCCTCAACAGTGTCCTCGGGCACTTCCTCTGCTGCCTCCACGACTTCTTCAGCAGCAGGAGCCTCGGTCTCAGGTTCTACAGCTTCGGCCGCGGCCAGGGCGGCAGCCACGGCGGCCTTGTGTTCCTCCACCAGGCGGAAATGCTCGGCCTTGGCAGCCTCCACCTCGGGAGTGTCCTTTGCTGCCTCCAAGTCGAACACGGGACCCTCAAGGTTGAACTCAGGGGCCACAGGGGCTTCTCCGGTGAAGGTGGGCGCGACGGGCAGGGCGTTTGAGGAAATGCGGAAGCCTCCTGCATCAGCAATGTAGTGTGCGACGACCTCCTTTCCCTCAGCATTGATGTAGGTGTAGGATCCTCGCACGGCTCCCGTGTAATCCCTGGTGGCGGAGTGGGCCTGCCCGGCGGAGGCGTGGCCGAAGGCGAACTGACCGAGCTCATCCTGGGAGTGGTACTGCGTCTTGTACTCGGTGGGAACGAAGGGCGCGACCGCCGGCGCCGCGTACACCTGGGCCGCAGGGGGCTCAGGAGCGGGCGCGGTGTCCGGGATCACGTTGTATTCGTACGTCACCTCGGGGGCTGGAGCCACGATCGGTGCAACGGCGGCGTACGGGTCTACATAGCCCGCCGCAGTGTATGGGTAGTACTGCGGGAGGCCTGAGGCCGCGCACACGCACGCCGATATCACCAACTGCAATAACGCAAATGCTGAATTATTCTCTCGTTGTTCCTATAAACACAGGGCCATTGAATAAAAAACACGAGCGAATTTGAGATAACAAATGTTACGTTATGCAAGTCGACGACGTATGACACTAGTTATAATTTATATACAATTCGAATCTTAGTGAAGTGTCCTGAATGGCGTGTAAATGATATATGGAAAACAAATAATTCTGTTTAAATCCTATTGAAAAATGCTTCGTATTCCACGAGTTTGGCTAAAACTAGGAGAAAAACAATACATAAAATAATTATAACAAATTAAAAAAAATATATATATCTTTACACTTCCAAAATCACCAAGTCGAATTTTAAAACTATTTCTGTGACACACTTCAGAAATTTCACACTTAAAAGCGCTATACATACAAGAGCATTCATGACGCTTGTGACGAGAGGAGGCACCGGAGTGGGCTGTGTCTTCTCACTGGCTTTCCGGCGCTTTTATAAGCAGGTAAGGGAGGGAAGGCGAGCTACCCCGCCCTTCACTCCACACTCCTCCCTCCCATCACTCCCTCACTCCTCCCTCCCGGAACCACGAAACGCGACCGATTAAGCGAAACCAGACCGAAGCGT
>NW_028234424.1:4399008-4414008 GCF_977035675.1 Penaeus japonicus
ATATATATATATATATATACATACATACATGTGTGTGTGTGTGTGTGTGTGTGTGTGTGTGTGTGTGTGTGTGTGTGTGTGTGTGTGTGTGTGTGTGTGTGTGTGTGTGTGTGTGTGTGTGTGTATGTGTGTGTGTGTATGTGCATGTATATAGATAGATAGATAAATATAATTATCCTTTAAATAGGCATCATTTATATTTTCACTATCTGTGTATGGATATGTTTTTTTTTCAGGAATATGGTTAACACAACTCCTCATTAATGATATATGGTGATTCTAGTGTTTTTGACATGTTTAGCTCCTTTCTGCTTCATAGTATTTTGATGAATCAGAGTTGGAAACCACAGGTCTATAGGGAGTGGATTTTGATGGACTGTTTTTTAAATAGGTTAGAAAAAAAATGTTTCCCCTTAATTCTTTCAGAACTTTGGTGTTTCCTGTCTTTAGATAAGGATTAGAGGTTTTCTTTTTAACTTGAGATTGAAGTTTGTCATTGTTGCTGTACATAATTTTGATTTTAGTGGAAATATCTTGATGATTTTGTCATAGGATTTTTTTTGTAGTGGTCATATTCCCAACAGAAGCAGAAGTGTTAGTGCCATTTTATAAGCATGGGTGTATATTCCTGTTTTCCCTGGTCCTAGTGCTTTTTTGACCTCTATTCCAGCACAGAAATTTATCTTAGGGATGGCATAAATCTCTCCCCTGTCATTATCTTAAATCCATTAATGCTTTTGTACCTTTGATTATGAAATTATAAATGATTCTATCTTCTGCCTGAATGAAAGTGCATCTCAGATTTAATATTTTAGCTTTAATTAATTATCCAGTACTCCTTGTTATACCAATTTTATCCATATTTCCAGTTTTACTCTTTAAGGTAAGGAATTGGAACCATGCTTATGCTGTTGTTTTCAGCACCCAGTTACTAGGGATCCCTCATGTGATCTTTCACTTTAAGTCACATATTTAGATAAAAACTGTTTATTAGTGAAATGTTTCCTGTTTTATCTCCCTAGATGGAAGTGGTAGTGGTCGTGTGCAAATCCCCCGTCATTTGGACGTCACAGCCCAGACGTTGCAGATTGGCCAGGTGCTCATGTCTCTCCTTCACTCATGGGGACTTGATCCCTCCCTTGATCAGACGTGCGAGCATATATTGGGCCTTCTGAAGCCAAGGGTTCCAGTTTCCTATGGTCTTATTTCTAAATCAGGTGAACATTAAGCTCTTGTATTGTAAATGGTGTATCAGTTGTTTTATATGCTGATATTCTTACTGTTTTTCAGGGAATGTGTGTTTTAAGATATTGTTTTCATTTTCATTTTCTTTCAGGGTATATGTCACTCTTAATGCCAACTTGGCATCCAGTGCGAGAATCTGAGATGCCAGCAATTAATTTGCCACCAGACCTAGCTGCTGAACTGCCCCCAGAGATGGTTAAGCTAGAACACAGGACACAAGTAATTCTTGATTTTGTTACTTTCTTTGTCTTTGATAATAGACACTTGGGGGGTTAAGGGAGCTGCTGCCTGCAAGCAATCAGTTGAATCTTTTTTTTAAAGCTAAATGACATAGTTCTTTGGAACAAGAATCGAAAGGTGTGTATAGAAGGGTGATTTCCCATGTTTCCAAGAATTTGAAGTAATGGTAACCAAAAAATACCCTGGAAGCTATAACCTCAGATCCCCATATTCATCATTTATGCCTCCCTTCCCACCAAGTATCTCCCCAAGTGTCTACCCCAGATTCAAAAGATTTCTGTGTTTCTTAATACTTTACCTTTTTCAGTGAACACATTCCTAAGAGTGTTATCTGTTGCAGGTCTTCACAGGTCGGGGTCACTGGGAGATTTCTCCTGCTCTCACCACACACCATCTACTTGCACTTGTGTCTGTAGCAAACACTTTGCAGGACATGAACGCAGCAACACTTATCCCAGAACAGGAACGGCGTCGCAAAAACCACATGTGAGTTTTCCTCTCTTTTGGAAAGGAAGGATTAAAGAATACCAAGTGAGAGAGAAAGACATAAATGGAGGGACTAAAAAAAGATTATAATATCTGAAGATATTTGCTATTCTTGTTCTGAAATTTTTCACTTACTTATTGCATATACTAAGGTACCTCCTTTTTTCTTTCAGTCAAAGTTCTAAGGCCAACCAGTCAGTAAACAGTCACGAAGATGATTTTTCCCGGCAGCAGTCAGTTATAAAGCAGGGTTGGTCAACCCTAACAGCCCTTCACACAGTATTATTACCGGATTGTGTGGTTGCAGCTGGAGCCAATACTTACCAGCCTCCAATGGTTGAAATTCTAGCTCGAAGATGGCAAGATCGATGTCAAGAGGTGAGGCCATCAAGGGGTAGACCAGTAGTGTCCACAGGAATAAAGTATGATAATTAAGTATGAGACAAACAGAATGTCTTTCATACTGAATTCAAAACCTTATCCAAGCAGTTGTTGCAAGTATTTGTGTAGTCTTTGTAAATTGAATTGTCAAGTGTTCAAGATTAGATGCTAACACTTGTAGCTTTAATGTATTGCTGTAATACTTTTATTATAGTATATGTTGCTCAGAATTCTAATTTTAGGAATTTTATTCAATGCTCCTGAATGCTGATTTGTAATTCAATAAAATTGGCAAAGAATTTTGTATATAATGAATTCTCTGCACTTTTCCCTAAGGTTCGAGAAGCTGCACAGGCTCTATTAAAAACAGAACTCTCAAGAATGGGTGTTGAAGGTCGCCAGAAGTTGGTAGAGAGCTGGACACCCCATTTGCCATCCCACATGGAACCTCTCCCTACTGGACCATCCCATTTCAACAACCATCAGGAAACACCTCATACGCCACGGCTAGAACACCCAAGTAACAAAGTAAGATCCCCCCACCTCAGTCACTGTCACTGTGTAATTTCCTTGAGTATATTGTACCCACTTCAGATGAGAGAAATACTAATGAGCATACTTAAACTTCATCAATCTTAACCTGGCCTTAATCATTGCTAATGAAACTTGAAATAACACATTTGTGTTAGGAGAACTTTGGTTAATTTATTTCATTCAAGTCACTTAACATAACCAAGTTTAGATAAGTTGAAATGGTAGCAGATGTTTGGAATCTCATCTTAATTCTACCAATAAACAGTGAGCACTCTGACATAGCACCCAAATCAAGATAAAACTGTCCTCACAATGATAACAAGAATACAAAATTACTGAAAGCACTTGTTTTACACATAAATATTTATAAATTATTTCAGGCAAATACAGCAACACCTGCTCAAGCTACAAGCAATGGCACAAGTGGGGCCACAACCACCAGTGCCAGCAGCAGTGAGCGTAGTATGGAGCCTCACCCACAGCTCGACGAGGATCATTACGATGAAGAAATGGATGGTAAGCTTTGATTACGCTTTTTATGATACAGTTTTGCATATTTGTGTTTGGCGATTTTGAGTTATTGTTCCTGAACAGATTAAGTTAATAAGTGACAGGATAAGACTGGCATGAATTGCAGAAATAAATGAGTACCAAATTTATTTAACCTATATTACACAATCATATTTTTATTCCAAGGAGAAACGTGCCGTGAAGTGGTAGCTCAGTCTGAAGGGCGGAGGAAGCAGGCGACAGCAATCATTCTCTTAGGGGTTATTGGTGCCTACCATGGCCAGGATTCAGCAGAAGGGTTTGGCTTAGGGAACCTTGCCATGCAGACTAGTAAGATGACTTTCTTTTATGGTAGATATGGAAACCATTTCCATTAAGATACTTTTTCTTCAATAATTTCTCATATTAACAGTCACAAGCACAGGTTTCATTCCTCTTCTCTACCTCTTCTTGTTATCTTTATTGTAGGTGGTTATATGTTTCGTATTCGTTCATGACAGCACAAAAATATAAAGAAAATAATGAGCTAATATGGATAACATACTACTATTTTAGTCAACTGCAGCACTGATAGAGGCTGTCATACGGCACATATAAGTCTCTAAACTCAATAAAACACACAAAAAAATAAAACAAAAATAGTTTTACAATGAATGACTGAAAGAGATTTGGATGCTTCAATACATCTGGTTGTAAATTGTAATGGTTGTATACAGTTAAGATTTTATTTGTTATCTGTTTTTGTTACATGGACCAAGAAAAAAAAAGCAAAACATTAACATTATGTTGGCATAGAGTTTAAACTTTGAAATGATCAATACTGTTTGTTGAGAGGAATTGATATTACATAACAGATTGTATTGGTAAGTAAGATAATGGATTAAAGATATCATATACAATTGTATTCAGCACTAGTTGCTAATATATACAATATTTCTATTGCAGGTAAAGCCTTAGCATACTTAGTATTGGCACCAGCCTGCCCAAAACTGCCTGGGCACACTCCCCTTAGAAGAGCTGCCATTGACTTGATTGGTCGAGGATTTCCTGTCTGGGAACCTTATCTGGATGTAGCTAAGGTGCATTTTATTGTATTGAAATGAGTTATCAATGGTAGTTGGAAAGGTTATGAATTGTTATTTTCTGTGGTGAATTTTGTTTTTAAATCATATTTATAAAAATTTATGTCTTGTAGATATTGCTGGCACTGCTTGACTTTTGCGCTGATACAGATCGTCTAGCTCCTAGGTAAGGACACCTGGTTGACCACTGTAATCATTCCTCCATAGAAATAATACTTTTCAGATATTATTAAATACAATATAAAGATGATACATATTTTAATTGTAGTTTGGTTGGTGATAATTGATATCAAATCGGTTTAAATAACTTTTCCCTCGACAGCATGAAGTATGGACTGCCGCTTATTCCCGAGGCAGACTCTTGCCGAACTTCCTCCAATGCATTAACACTGATAGCAGAGGCCAGACCCCCAGCCTTCATAACTACCATGGCCAGAGAAGTTGCTCGCTTCAATGCTCTGCAGCAGAATGCCCAGAGCCTCCAGCTTAACATACACAATACAGTACTACATCGTGCAAAGACTGAGATTTTGAGAGTGATGGAGTATCTCATAGTTCACAAAAGATGTCACATAATGGACCTTATGGTTGAGGTTAGTCTGGAGTTAGTGTGTAATGCTCTCCACTAAGTCAATGAGAACAGTTTAAAACATTGTTCATAGAAGTACAGTCTTCGTAATGTATCATATAGTGAGGAATACATCGTTGTTAAATGTCTAAACTTATTCAAATTTTCAGCTCAGAAATCTTAAAATGTCATGTACAAGTAAAGGAAGTGAGGTATGACCACCTAAACACAGGTGTGTAAAATAAGGTGAATACTTTTTTTCCTCAGGTTATGGACATTGTGCTGCATTGTGTGGATCCTGGTCATCTGAAGAGCCGAGGGTTAAATGAAGTGTTTCCATCAATCTGTGGTTTCCCTCAGGTGTCACACTGTCCACACACCAGACGAATTGCCACTGGTGCCAAAAACGGGAGTATTGCAATGTATGAATTAAGGGCATCCAAATGCCAGGTGAGGATTATAAAAAAAAAGTGAAATGTTTCTCTGTATTGATATTGTAACTACAGTTTTACTTTTTTTTTTCATCTGTGATATTGAAAAGTCTTTTTACATAGTCAAAGGAACGTCAGTGCACATGTTACAAAAAGGAAAACAATTAAGTCATAAATATATGAATTTTCACTTGCAATTTTCAATAGGAGTAAGAAACTGTGATATCAATTGAGGAATGTACATTTCAGATGATTCCTGGTCATGGGACTGCTGTGACAGCCCTCTCTTTCTCTCCAGACGGCAAATATTTAGCATCATATTGCATGGGAGAAAACAAACTCTCCTTCTGGCAGGTAATATATAGTTAATGTGGTTTTAACACTGCTGTCTAGTAAAGTGGTTTCTGATATGATTTTGGATTTATGGATACTAATATTTAAATCCAACTATTTATCTATCTATCTATCTATGACCATTGGGGATCAATGAAATCCTTATCTAGCCCTAATTATGTTTCCTAAGTGCAACTCTTCCCACCAGATAAACTGTTGCCTTTCTTTCTCTTGCTGGTCATATTCACTCTTCATTTAATTCTGAACATTTATTCACACATTTTACTTTATTTCTATTATCAATATTGTTGTTTTTCTAAATGTATATTGTTACTGGGCCAACAAAAAGAGCATTTATGCACTATGTCTATGAGACATGCCCAGACTTTCTTATAACCAAAGTTCTCTTTTCTTATTCTACCCTTTATTACTCTTAATTCCTGAATTGATAAATATTAGTTTTTCAATATGATGATGGAATACAGTAGAATGATACAACCATATATAGAAGTGTAATAATGTGCAAGTATTTTTCCTTAACCAGATGTTGAAAGGTCAAACCTTTTTTGTTATTTGTTATTGCTGTTATGGTTATTATGTGTATCAGTAATAGTACCACTACCAATTACCATCTCATTATGATCGTCAAATATGTTACACCCACCTTTGTCTCTCAGGGATTATAAGATATCAATAGTCTGGTAACAGAAGTGAACCAAATGAAACATTTTGACAGGTTTTATTATGGTTTAAGATCTTGAACACTGTGCAAACTAACACAGCATTGAAAGCGATTCACATCTGGCAAAAGTCAGAGAGTAGAATAATAATACAATGGCAGTCACTCTTGAACATCACTATAGCTTGTCACCCAAGTTTATGGCACTAGAAATCCAAGGGTATAGGCACAGGTGTAATATCTGGTATTTCAACTGATGCACTCTTCTTGACATACTCACAGGCTAGCACTCACCTACCAAATTCACATCCTTTCATCTTACCTCATTTACCTTCAATTCAACGCCATGGTTACCCTGCTACCTGATCTCAATGATATTGCTCTGAAGTCCTTCTTTCCACCTTCCATTTCCAGACCTCATCAGGAATGTTTGGCCTTGGAGCTTCACAAACCAAATGCACTAAAACCTTCTCAACGGCTCCAGTGCCTGACATAGTGCGAATGAACCCCCAACGGCTGCCGAAGTTAGTGTGGATCTCAAACAAGACGGTGGTGCTCATGATGGCAGATGGGACTGAGCATAGGTTCAACGCATAGTCATAGATGATATAGGAACAAATGAATAAAAGATGTGTTAATTTATGATTAAAATTTTACAAAGGCTGACAACTACTGTACATCCAAGGTGTTATTCAGCCAGGCAAAGCAGAGAGTGTTTATGATGTTCATGTATGTAGTACTATGGGATTAACTTTACTGCTTCAAAATGTGGCAGTACAGCCATTATGATTTTTTTTTTTCTAATACTTTCCTTTACATTTTTTTATACACACATATATATATATTACCATGGCACCACCCCCCAAAAAACAACCCATGTGATAGCTCTTATTTGGTTTGGTATTAGGCTTGGGGAATGTACCATAAACCACTTTATCGATTAAAACGAAACTTTATGCTTTTTGTACACACTCCTGTTGATTCTCTGTGCAAAGTTATTGGTAAGTTAGTATGCAGGAGCTAATATGATATGCCTTACAAATCTGCTGTTATGTTGAAGAAATGGTTGCTACTTAGCTGTACGTCTTTTCTCCTTAAATCCTTCTTTTGTAGATGACTCAATCTTGGGGATCCCAAAAGCTTACTGGAGGACTCAGAGATACTTATGTGTATGTGTGGATATATATATATATCTGTGAGGAGAATATGTCTATTCAGAATGAGTGTCTTTTTTCAATTATCCTGTGTAGGATAGCTTGATCAAGTAATGGGTAGACTTGTTATTATTGTGCTCGTTGCACCTTACAGCACCTCACGAGAGAGTGAAGGTAGTGGAAGATGTTCCGGTGAATGAATGAGGTTCACACTCCCCTGTCCATAGTAATTTATGCTTCACTTAGAACCCAGATGAACTTGAGCATTATCTCAATCAGACTACAACAGTCATCACTTTTGTTGTATTTTTGTCGAGGCTACAACCAAAGAGGTGTGTCACCTTGAAAGTAGAGTGCTAAACTGACTGTACACCACTAGTCCTCCACGCAGGAGTCTGGGGAAAGTGCAACTAATACAGCAGACCACCAAGCTAATAGGTCACTTGTTGAAGCTTGTGTTTGGCTTCTTAAAATTTGCAATATGAAGATGAAATCGATGGGTTGAATGTTGTCTTGACATTTTCAAGTTTCCAGATCATTAGTACTCAACAGAGGTAGGGTGTTGGTGGAAGATTTTTGTAACCCATTTATCATACTTGATGTGAAGACATGCCTTTTGCCTATTACTATTGCCTATTATTCAAAATTATTATGTCGTCAGTGATTGTGAATGTTCATTGCTGTTTAAATTAATTCTTATTGAAATTTATTTCAATGATCTGATAAGAGCTAATCATTTTTTGGAATTAAGGAACCAGATGGCAAGGAAAAGTTTGTTAATCTTAAGTTTAGAGACATATATGAAGGGAATAGACCACATTAACTACATTAATTTATGAATGTTTGTAAATTATTTTTGGAAATGTTTAAGAGGTTGATAGAAATATGCACATAGGTGTGTATGTGTGTGTGTATATGCATGTGCATGTGTAAGTGTATGTGTACATGTGTGAATGTAAGTATATATATATATATATATATATATATATATATATATATATATATATATATATATATATATATATATAGACACCACACACACACACACACACACACACACACACACACACACACACACACACACACACACACACACACACACACACACACACACACACACACACACACACACACACACACACACACACACACACACACACACACACACACACACACACACACACACACACACACACACACACACATAATGTATATATATATATATGTATATGTATATGTATATATATATGTATGTATGTATGTATGTATGTATGTATATATATATATATATATATATATATATATATATATATATATATACACACATATTTATATATGTATGTATGTATATGTATATGTGTGTGTGCGCGTGCGTGCATATATATGCATGTATGCATATGTATACAAACACATATACTACATAAATATATATATATATGCTCACACAGGTTTACGCAACACATACAGATTTATACATGTATAGTTACATATATATGTATAAACATTTAAGTATATAAATTTAGATGTATGATTGTCTATATGATGTATATTTATATTATATCTAAAACAATATAAGTTATTTAACCTAGGTTAACTTAATCTTTTTCTAGTCTGATAAGCAAGAGTTATTTTTGTGAACATTCGTTGACTAATAGCTATATAATAAAAAAGGATATTTCTTTAACAAAAGGTCTAGAGAAGTTACAACAGTTATTAGAAGCAAAGGTTAACAAAACAGTATTTAAAGTATTGACTGCAAGTGGACACAAATACCACACTTTTCAAGCATTCATCCTTAATGTTCGAGCATAATTTACAGGTAATGCTAAATTGTTCATGATGTTAACACAGGTGATAGTGGCCATAATATAAATTATATGTTATTGAATGTCATGTTTTTGGGGACACAAAGGTGCATATTGTGGGGAGGGAAAAATTGTATCTGTATGTATACACAACTTAGCATAAAATATAGTTAAAACATAAGAGATAAGTCTGTAATAGTAGAGGAATAGATTTTTTTCTTTTCTTTCTCTCATTTTATATCCTGGAATAGGAAAATGTTTTACGAACCAAAGAAAGTTCAATAAATTACACGTAAATTTTAATCACCAAGGATAGGTTTGAATTACATTAGCATTGGTCGACAGTTATTATTTCTCTCGCATCTCTGTCATACTGGCTTGTTCTTTCAGACTGACGCTGATATTTGCAAGAACCAAAAAAGAACTGTTTATTAGGATGCTCTTTTATCTGACAGTTTTATCGTTTGTTTTTAATTCAATGTTATATGAACTTTGATAGGAGCAAAGGAATGTGAATTGTTAGGAAAATGGAATATGATTGAATGACTGATTTTCTTTTACTTTTTCTTTGTCAAATGATATTGTGCATTAGAATTAAAGTGAAGGAAAACCAACAGTATTAGGAGTTGTTTTATTAAGTAATTGACATGGGAGGTTATGTAGATGCCTTCTTTTATTTGTTTTTATCATTTTCGACAGAGTTCAAAGTTAGAACAAATTGTATTTTTATGTATGATTTGTATTCTCTTATTCTTCCATTTTTAAGCTAGATATTGCATCTAGTGTAATGATTTTATTGAATAAAGTTTCCCTGATACTTTAATCAAAACAGTAAGTGAGAATTTCTCTGAGATCTTGTTTATATTTTCCTGTGGAACAAAGTTTAATAAAATCATAATTTTTTTTTCTTTATTAATATTATTATTATTACTTTGTTTATTTTTTTCATGTCATAGTGTGTGATGCTATGATATACAGGCATAAACCACAATGTTTTAATGAACAGAAAATAATATATTTATTTGCTTTCTTTGCTTCTCATTTATACTGATTTATTTCCCATGAACCCATTGCTAAAACAATTGTTTAATGTGTTGCAGACATAAATTTTAGTATCTTTTTAGGTCTATATAATCTATACATCATTTAATATTAATAATGTATTAATGAAATGAAGGTGGGGTTTTGTGGCTTTGATTCAGTGAAGTAACTTGGCCTTTTGATATGGTTTGTTTATTACTGCACACACACACACACACACACAAACACACACACACACACACACACACACACACACACACACACACACACACACACACATACACACACACACACACACACACACACACACACACATACACACACACACACACACACACACACACACACACACACACACACACACACACACACACACACACACACACACACACACACACACACACACACACACACACACAAAATGTTAGTGGTACTTACTCTAGCAACAGCAACAGTATGTCAGTTGAGATTGTGCAATGTGGTAGGAATAGCATCTGTGTACTAAAAGAAATTGTATTGTGTCAGTTCTTAACATGTGGTTGAAAAAAAAAAAAAAAAAAAAATAACGGTAGCAATTTACGTAAAATTTTGCACACCAACATATCAATAATTTTTTACCCCACTAAGTAATGTAACTTCCATTTTTCTCATGCTGTGTTCAAATCACTTGTCAAACTTAGGTCACGGATGCCAACGCTAACATTACACGAGTTGCTAGCCAAAAACGCTGTTTGCTATAGATTTTGAGGTTGTTAAATCATATCAGTTCTTTGCAGACTCAGTCCTGGATAAAGGATTTGTGCTCTAATAAATGTATTCCACAAGCTAAGTACCCTGGGTTACAAAAATCTTCATTTCTTACGAAGTACTAGGTATCGTTGTTGGTTCAACTAAAGAATGCACATAGCCTTTTTGTACCTGCAGATACTAAAAGGTGGTATCTGGCAGACTTTCAGTCATTCAGTAATGTGCATCTGCATTTATAAAATATCAAACTCAGGTAAAATGCAGTCAACACCTTTGTTTTCTGACTTCCAAAGAGAGATTGAAACCATTGAAAGACAAGGAATGTCAAGCCAGTGTTAAGGGTGGCCAACATAGCTATAACTGTAGTTTGACAGTAAGTACGGTATTTACCTGTTACTATTGCAGTTGTGTTCCCTAGTCCTGTTGCCGTGTGTAAATGATTGTGATGTATCGACTAATGAGTAAACGTGTTGTGAGTTGACTGTGAACATTGGCTATGTAAATATTGCTTTTAATTATAATGGATACTGAGGTTACAGGTACATTTATGTCTTTTGTGATTTATTTTACATTCCATTGCAGTAATATATACAAAACATGTTTATACAACTAAAAAAAACAAAAACATTTGTTGTATGAGTGGATTAGGTTGAGGCCTAAACATTAAGGTAATTTAGTTACTTAAACATTCTTTGGATGTCCCTTAGAAATAAAGATTCTTTTGAATAATATGCCATGAATACCATATTTTTATTTTAGGAAGCATGACAAATATATTTATCAACTGTGAACTATGTCAAATGTAATTAGTGATAATGAGATTGTTAAAGGTTGAGATGTAAGATAGTGTTACTATTGTTTAGACTGTGAAATATTTGTGTTTAATGTTATAAATGTAGCCAGTGAGTATAGCTGTTGAAGTGTCATGCATCCTGCAGCACAAATGATACAAGACACTTTTGGGCGCATGGGAGGCACCCATTAGACTGTCACCTTTTCTTCCCTGTATCAGGATATGGGTTATAGGTGATGAAGTGTACTCCTTTTGGACTCTGGAGGAGAATGATGTTAATAGAAGAGCCAAGCAAAATATGACACTAGTGTTTTATTTATGGTCCTGTATATTGTGTCTACAGATATTTAATTGCTATTTATATGTATACATGTGTGACTATTTGAAATGTTTCCGAGAGATCATAATGGTAAATGGGGACATCTCAAATTACAAAATTTTCATATCTCTTTGTTCAGTTAGAAAAATAGAAACGAATTTGCAGTAATCGTAGCTTGAAGAATAAATACACTTGTTCAGGAGTGTTATGAGTCCAATTAAATGAACAAATGAACAAAAGTATTTGCTCAAGATACACCAGGCTTGAGTGATATTCATCCCATTTTTCTCTCAGTAAGAAATTTTCCCAAGATGTTTACTGAGACATGAACCCTGTGGATCCTTTTAGTTGTTCAATCGTTTTCGTTACACTAATGAGAAACAGAAATATACATCAGTTCTGCCTGATATCACATTCCTTAATTAGAACTGCTACAGAAGGAGGGGTTAAGAAAGAAGTGGATGTAGTATTTTGGTATTTTTCGTTTATTGGTGTAAGATTAGTCTCGATACAGTAACAAACTGTCTCTGCTTGACACATAATTGCCCTGAGAAATATAGCGAAAGATTGATATCGCTATCTTGTTTCTCTCAGTAATAGAATAAATAAAATAAATTACATTATCAATAACTTAATAGATAGTAACGTAAACATATTAACAATAAACACTCGAAAACATTCACTCGCTCAAATATCACTCGCTTCATTCCTGACTCGATACAAAAATAATAATCAGTCTGTACAGTGCTATACAATGTCTCTTGCTGCCCACATATTGTACACTATATTACACACGGTGATAGAGATGACTCTTGCCTCGCATAATGAAGCTCTCGGATAGTCGCTGGTTCTGGAGGAACTACCAAGCGATCGCTCTGACCAAGAGTCGTGGGGGTAAGGTGAAGGGAAAGATTAATGACACTCGGTACCACGACCCGCACCCAACAACACAACCTCCACGTGAATGGAAGTCATCACGTTGGTCGTCACAGTAGGAGAGACTGCGCAGAGGGGGGATGGGGAATAACGTTGATAATTTAAGAAAAAAAAATCTCCGCTACTAACACGCCAACATGAGATAGTTGACATTGAAGCCTTCCTCCTCGCGGTCGTTGTTGTCGTCCGAGAACACGCACATGGAGATGGGGCCGGTGGCGTTGGCTGAAAGAACACAGGGACGGTTAGTGGCAGAAAGTGATCGCTTCAAGGGCTGGCCAGAATTGAAGGCTGGCTTTTCTTGTCTGAAGTACGAGAAATGCACGAACGCGATTGAAAGGCACATATATGAGTTCAATCATCTGACACAAGGCTAACTGACCAACAAACATGACAACTATACCTTGGAAAGTTAGAGGACCGAAGTCTCCGCACAACTTTTCGGCGCCAACGGCCAGGTAATCGTTGCCGCAATTTCCGTTGATGTTGCCGTGATCAAGCCTGTTGAAGTTCATGCCGATATCGCAAAAACCGGGATTGTAGCCGAAGCAAATACAGTATTGCTGTGGGGAGGAAGGGGAAATCAAAACTAAAGAATATACCGGATGTTTGTTTAATGCTGTGGTTTTTATACTTAATGTGTCAAGTACTTTGATATGTGTTAAATACTTTGATCAGAATGTATTTTCCTTGTACAAGTCTTTTAATGAATTGATTTCATTATTTTGTATATACACGTGTGTTGTGTGAATGTACGCACTGTCTTTATGTATGCATAGAGGCACTCACCTGATTGGTAAGCATCATTGGTTCAGCACCGAAGTTGAAAGAGGTGATGGCGCCAGAGGTTTCCTTGAAGTACTGAAGGCAACGAGGAGGTGCCTTGCAGGGGTCATGCTCGTCTAAGAAGGTTACCTTGATTTTCCAGTTTCTATTGTAAGGTAAGGCGGAGGTTGTGATGATTCCCTTGTAAGGGCCGGCTGCCTGGTCAACGTCAATGTACACTGGGAGAAGGAAACACAATTACCGTCAGCGGAAGATTGTACACGGATATTTCCACCCATATTCAAAAAACAGCAAAAGTAGATCATAATATAGAGGCAAAAAATTAAACACAGAGACGACAAAATTCCACCAATCGAACGAGAAGGAAAGACCTACTGTGCTGGCCAGTGTTGGCGCCGCAGATGACAGGGATGTTGCTGCCGGCGTTGGCTCCCATAAAGACAAAGGTATCATTATTACAGTCGCCGTTAACTGGGCCCATAAGGTTGAAGCTTTCGAACTCCAGCAAGATTTGGCACGTCTGTGGGATACATCAATTAAAGCGTTTATTTGGTTTCCTTTGGTAGCCATTGGATATAAGCACATCCTTGAAGCACGTGGCAGGTGTTTCCACATATATAAGCTTTTTTTTTTGGATATATAGCAAATGAAAATGTTAAATGACGCGAAAGTTATTAAATCACATGAAGGTTGTGAGGAAGTAAAATTTAAGTGTTAATTAAGGGTCTGCTTTAATTTGATACAAGTTTGATTTATGTCTAGTAATTTTATAGATTAAGCATGCCTGTTATGAGCATTTAACAACAAACTACTTAAGTATACCATTACCAAGCCTTCTGATTATCAAGATGTAGTAATCATTACCAGTGTTGTTGTTGTTATTATTATTATTATTATATATATATATATATATATATATATATATATATA
>NW_028234424.1:4454008-4456508 GCF_977035675.1 Penaeus japonicus
TGGTGCGTATATTGTTGTGTGTGTGTGTGATGAGTGAGTATTTGGTGTGATGTGTGTGTGTGAGAATTTGTGTGTGTGTGTGTGACAGTCTTAGAGATGTGTAGTGTGTGTGTGTGTGTGTGTGTGTGTGAGTGAGTGTGTGTGTTGTTGTGATGTGTGTGTGATATGAGAGTTGTGGTAGTGTGTGTGAGAGTCTTTCCCCAGTCTAGTCTACTGTCAGTAACAGTCTTTCAACAGGAATCTCATGATTCAGCTCACACTCGTCTCTACTCTCTCACCAGCCTCCTCGACTCACACACGACATCAATAGCACGACGTCACACACGACGACCTCCACATCCCACAGCCATCCCGACTGCACAGCTTCCCTCATCCATCCCATACTGCCCACAGCCCACCCTAAGCACTCCCACAGCCCACTGCCAACCCACTTGCCCACCCGTCTGCCTCGGCCCTCGCCACAGCCCACACGCACTGAATCCCCCTGCCCCTCATCCCTCTGCCCACTCACGCACTCCTCACCACGCACACCCCTATCCCCTCCCATCACCCTGCGTACCCATATGCCTCAGCCACTCTCCCACTATTCCTCCTAAACATCACTCTCTTTCTTTACCGTGTGACCTTCACGTTCCTGCCTCTTCCTTATATTGTTTTTGAAAGTGGGTATGTTCAGTCACACAGCTCGGTGCTTTTCTTGAGCCTGTCCCAAGTGGTCACCTTTATCTGTCCATCCCTTAGTCTTTCATGTCCCACAGTCTGGCACTCTCTCCGTGTCTTTTTTCCAGCTCTATTCACCTATTTCAATATTGTGTAATTCTGCTATTCGGTTTCCTAGTCGTTCGTAAGAATACTCGAATACTGTTTTTTTCATGATTGATAGATGGAGGATGAGCTGGCACCAGTCATCTTATTAGCTTCTATAGAAACAGGGATAGTAGGTAAGGATTTTTCTCGTCTCTCTCTCCTCTCTCTCTCTCTCTCATTCTCTCAGTCTCTCTCTCTCTCTCTCTCTGCTCTCTCTTCTCTCTCTCTCTCTCCTCGTCTCCTCTCTCTCTCTCTCTCTCTCTCCTCTCGCTCCCTCTCTCTCTCTCTCTCTCTCAGTCTCTCCAGTCTATCTTCATCTCTCCGTCTCTCCAGTCCTCTCAGTCTCTCAGTCCCTCTCATCTCCAGTCTCTCTCTCTCTCTCTCTCTCTCTCTCTCTCTCTATCTATCTATCTCTAACTCTACATCAAGGAGGGGAATGCAGACATTCGCTACAGTGGCCCAAGTCAACATCGCTCGCGTCTAACATGATGGGTAAAAAAAAAAAAAAAAAAAAAAAAAAAAAAATACCGTTCATAGACATCGAAGATCGCCGGTTACGGTATTTTGCGTGTGTTAGCATTAGGTTTTCCTTTTTCTCTCTCTTTGATTTGGGAAGTTGGTGTTTCTGGAAGACCTGCTGCATCGGCGAAGTAAATTATCTCCCTTGTATTGCGTTCCGAAGTCCTGTGTTATTCCTTTCTCCTAAGAAATTATCAGTCCCTTGCAGTAAACATATCTTCACATCAGAGTTATATCGCGATGGTCCCGGGACGATCATTCCATTTTACAGCATGGATTATTGTAATCATGAATAGTAGATGAGTGTTAAGTTTAGTTAAACATTCACGCTGCGTCGTCTCCACTCTTATTCTTCCTTTTTTTTTTCTCTTTCCTTCGATAAACTCTATAGAACGGCGGCCATTTTTAAAACCCGGACACGAAAGGCAACAGATGGTTTGCCCCAGAGGCCGCCGCTGGTTTGCTCTTCAAATTGTAATACGAATATTTTGCATAAACCTCAAAGACGCGGAACGGCATCCTGATCTGCCATTAATGGTGTCCCCGAGGCCTAATCTTTCCTGTCACCTCTTTCTCCTCAACAGTAAGTTTCGTTTTTGGATAGATAGCGTTTCTGAATGACCCGCTACAGCGCTAAAGGCAGTCTCACCTCATCCACCCTCTTTTGGGACACCGAGGCCAGTGTTGCCCATATCCTTCTCGCAATTTCGTTCATCTCGAGTCTCTTCATCTTCAAAACACTTTGTACTTTGTACATTTCCCTATCATTACATTTCATATCCTTTTTTTTTTCTAAGCAGAACTCCGCTCACCGAAAGAATAAATACTTTGTGGTGATAGGGAACCACGAACATCAATTTCCTCTCTGGCAACTTTCGTAACGGGACCCCGGTACCGGTTCAGCCAGGAACGTATACGTGTCCTCCATAAGCAAGTTGTTATCTCTCATTCCGAAGAATCACTAGCTTTTTTTTTCAAGATCTATATTTTTTTAGTGGTATTATAGATATATTCTTATTTTACCCAATAGTTGGGATGTGTAAACCTATACTACTGGCGTGTGGGCATTATATATCAGTCTTTCGTATGATAAACAATTCTGACTGATTCCAAGTATGCTTATCGTTTTCGGTTCCTCTCTACAAGGAATTAATTAATCCAAATGAATTACGTC
>NW_028234424.1:4469008-4479008 GCF_977035675.1 Penaeus japonicus
AAAGCCTTATAATAATGTAAAACACACACAATGACTAAAAATATGGCTAGTATAATAATGGGTGAATGAAGGAAAGCACAAGAAAACCTGGTGTGCCTTCCAGGTTTCAATGCTGCCTGTTTTGAGGTCCAAACTCAAAAATGGATGCCCCTTATCCCATGGGTTAATATATTTTGAGTCTACATATTTACGTCAATAAAGAGATTGACAAATTATTAAACAGACAAAATTGTTAAGCATTCTAATATTCTTTTCCTGTAAATGATATGGGACTTAAAAAAGGATAATAATAAACAAAGTCTGTTGCAAATAATATTAATAAAAATATCAGAATACACAATGCTACAAAACTTTCATTAAATAATATAAAATATCAATAAAAATGACAGGTGTAAAATGAAGGTGCGATGTGTCTTTCAATGATGAGAATCAGGTAAACACTCATTATTGTCGGTCAACATATATGAAGTGGACATGTTACAGATGAAGTGATGAAATGTGATCCGTGAAAAAAAATCTTTAGGGTACGTACAAAAGATTGTGTGTGAAGACATGAGATATAAGAATATACAGTCCCCTCCACTTCGAAATCCATCAATAAGTGTAACCACCTTGTGAACTACCAGTTTGACACCTGCATCCAAGATATATACCAATATGAGTAGGATACAGCAGACAAAAATGGAGCTTCACACATTTGCAATTAACCCTCTCTGGACGGGTGGTACAGTACTGTACCGCGCATTCAAAAGCCCAGTGGCCGGGCGGCACAGTATTGTGCCAGCCATTTAATTGATTTAGGCCTAATAATTCGAACGCCCCCGGCATTGGGACATTCAAGGCTGGAATGCCCCCGTCGTAAGTGGGTTAAGAGCAGTAAATGTTGAAGTGGGGGGAATGTCTTATCATTTAGAGCTAGTGCATGCCAAACTCAACTACAATATAATTTGGACTTAAAGAGTGCTATTCTTGTAACGAAGGTGGGTCAATGGCACAAAATATGATAACACAATCATACTTATCCTATTGTGGACACGTGGCAACACACTGATGCCATGAGCATTTTTGAATCATATGGGTGCCACTGCCATTTCGACTATTTTGCCAATTAGCACTAGGAGTGAGAAAGGGGAATGGATATAGTTGTAAAAAGTTTGCTTCTTCTTTGTTACACAATAGAAAAATTTGTGATAGTGATGTTACACTGAGCGTACAGTGTACATTCCTTTTTTATGAAGACTGAAAGACTAAACTAAAGGAATTATATGTTCAAACAATGTTAGCCATTACCAGTATCCGATATAGGCTCAAAACATGACGAAGCTCCAAGTGGAGAAGATTATAAGTACTCTAATGTATAAATGAACAGAAGTTGAGCAGGGTGAAGCATAAGTCACCCTCGTTCCACCAAACTTACCAGTGTCAATTACATCAGCTTGTCCTCAATGGGTTAATAAATATAAGAAAGGAAATCTGTTCTAATATTAATTTTGTACAATCAAAATTGGTAAACTAAGGACTAAACAACAATATGAGACTTATTGAGAATTCATTTTGCTTTCACTCTATAAGCATACAATGGCACTTGTGAAGACAATTATTTTGTACTGCTTCACACGTTATACAGGTGAATGTTGCTTGTGATAAAACAACATGGTTTAAGGCCAAAGATAGAATACATCCCATATGGTTAGTATTTAGATAATTGTATAATTATGCAGTCGCCACAAAAAGCACAATCTTGTGAGTATTTACTCTAATGGACGGAATACTTCAACAACTTTCTCTGCACCTACCTTATGCAGTGATTCTTAGCAAGAATAACTTACTGCTTAAAAAAGATATGTGCAAATACTTATTATCACATACTGTATCTAATGCATGATTGTGCTTGCAGGTTCTAGCTATTTCTATACTTGTCTTGAAACCTCAATCCATCTCAAGTTCTTCCATAATCTGATCTGTGAAGTCAGTTGGATTCTTTTTGTACTGGAAGGCAGCACCTATGGCATCCTTGAATAACTGTGAAAAGAACAGAAAGTACAAATCAAAACATCAGAAAAGATAATAAGAAAGGTAACTTGCAAGACATTCCTAATCTTCTAAACTATACATTAATATCAAATATATACAAACCTCTTCTTTTATCTTGATGAAATGACAAACAATCTGCAATAATAACAGCTGGAGAAAGAAAAAAAAATCATAATACGCTTGACCTTCAATAAACCTTTTTTAGGTAGTGCATTTTCCTGCCTTTATCTTTATTTTTTTACCTGCATCAAAATGTAAAAAGAAAAAGAAGAAGAAGAAGAAGAAGAAGAAGAAGAAGAAGAAGAAGAAGAAGAAGAAGAAGAAGAAGAAGAAGAAGAAGAAGAAGAAGAAGAAGAAGAAGAAGAAGAAGAAGAAGAAGAAGAAGAAGAAGAAGAAGAAGAAGAAGAAGAAGAAGAAGAAGAAGAAGAAGAAAGAAGAAGAAGAAGAAGAAGAAGAAGAAGAAGAAGAAGACCAAGAAGAAGAAGAAGAAGAAGAAGAAGAAGAAGAAGAAGAAGAAGAAGAAGAAGAAGAAGAAGAAGAAGAAGAAGAAGAAGAAGAAGAAGAAGAAGAAGAAGTATTGGACAGAAAACTCACCTTGACAACGTTGGTTCCATTTGATGCTGAAACATAGTACATGGGGATATTGTTCTTTTCCGGGAAAGCAAAACTCTTTCCAGCAATGTCTTCATTTTCTGGAAGTAAAGTATACCATAATCAACCTATATTGTCTTATTTCGACTGCATGTATATTTTTGTTACTTAATATTGTTAATGAGAACTCTATGACCTATGATACATGATATTATCCTAGCATACCTGCTTTCCTTTTCTTTGATCTAATGGCACTTATCCTATGTTTTTATGTAGTCTTTTTATTTCAAGCCTAATGAGATTTGCTTCCAACCCATTTTCATGACTAACTATTAATAAATCCAATGAATAACCTAGCATATCTATCAGTCCTTTCTACAGAAAGATAATAAAAACAAAGATAGAATAACATAAAATACTTATTTCTGTTCCTGTATATTTTTTCTAACAAACACTAAATCAAAACTGGCTTTCCCATACTTCATATTTCCTCTCATGTTGATCCCTAAATTGATCATTATGCAGCAGGTTCCTGTGGTATATATCCAAGTTCCATGAAACTTAAACAGTGATATCCCTTTGTAGAACTTTGGTTCATTAGTTCAATCTTCAATGCTTCTTCAAATAAAACAGATATTTACAGTCTAGCCCAAAACCCTATACATCAAGAGAGCAGATGTATAAATCTCTATTTCAGATATATCATTACAAAACTGGAAAAGAAAATTGTCTAAGAAATTATGATTTAACCTATATATACATTATTATATAATCAAAGTAAGTGGTGTGTACATGATGGTTTGATAAAAATTGCATTCAATACACAAATATACAAGAAAAACTGCACATTACAGTCAAATATATCCAAAATGAATTTAGTTATCTAAAATACTGGGAAAGGACTTACCATCTATTTTATTTACAGCACAAAAACAAGGTATCTCAGGTCTGTAGTGACGGAGTTCTTTGTACCAATTGGCTAGATTTTTATAAGTGACTTTACGAGTTCCATCAAATACCAGGATTGCAGCGTGCGCCTAATGGAGGAACCAAGTTAAATGTTATCATTCCTACAAGACAAAGAATTTCTAAACTGGAGTCACTGGATAACAATGGGAGGCCCCATTTATTGAACTTAGGTTGGTAATCCTATTACTAAGAAGCAATTCTGTGGTATTGATGTGTTTTAGGTCATCAGTCGCATCGCAAACACAGAGTTGTGAACTGATAAGATAGAGGTCATGGTTCAATGTGAAATCAATAAATAAAAGTGATATACCATGTTAATGATATACTATGATGAAAATATTTTCAATCTATATTTTCTGGAGTCCTTTCATAAGACAAAGTGACAGATAACAATGAATAAACCCCTTCACTATGAGGGGCAAGACATACATGTCATAGCATCAGTGGTCATGCCATGATTTAAAATAGCCTTGGCAAAAGATGGCAAGATGTTTATTCCATGCAAGGAGTGGTGGGAACATTGCACTTTATTTGTGCTAAGTGTATATGTATCATTAGTGGATAATGATAATGATAAACATAAATATCAACATGCTGAGGCACTTTGGGTTCTTTGGCCAGTATACCTGTGCTGGAGAGTGTCCCTACTGGGGCTGGCCCAATGCCACTGAATGAAAGCAGAGTGTATTTCATCACACCAGTAAAAAAGAACAGATGAAGACTACTATAAGCAGTGAAAGGTCTGGTACGACTGTGGTATAAGAAAATGGAGAAGGACCATATTCTACATGTGGAATGACTTTTAGTCAGTATACCTCCATGTAGCACTACCATATTCTAAAAATGGTTATCTAGCTATCATTACAGATGTTTGTTATAGACTTCAGCAAATGTGATGGCTGCTTTGAAACTTACCCAAGCTCAGATCACATTCACCCAGCCTAAAATTTACATTTTGAGTTGTTGCTCTGAGCCTAACAACACTTGGTGTGCACAAACCTCAAGACTTCTGGACAAAATTTAAAAGCTTAGTCCTCTTTGAATCTTGGCTGAAGCTTTTTAGAATCAGATTCCTTCCTTTTCCTTAACCCATTATCAGCGGATGGCATGATTTGCTGCAAAGGCAGAGTCGGTCATAGACGCGGATGGCATCATGCCAGACATGTAAAACAGCCATCCTACTGCACAGACCTTTTTTTAATACCGCGACCAATGGGTTAATAGGATTTCTTTTCTTTTCCTTTCATGTCATGGTGTATGTAAGACTGACAAAATTATCAAATTAATACTGTATTGCAACTAGTGCTAATGTATGGTGAAAAGTGTTACTGGCAGGACAGAAGGGTGTGTGGACTTGGTCACTGGTTAATGAAAATTCATAATTGTAGTGACAAACCCTTTTTTCTAAAATATCCATACTGAATTTATGACAAAATGTTTACTTCTCATAATGGCAAGTCCTTTAGGATCAGAATTATTTGAGGACAGAATTTATTACATAAAACTTCATGCTGTCACAGCATGATTCTCTGGTAGTTCCTTATTTCATTTAATTTGATTGAAATAATCCTTTTATCTAAGATTGCAGTTACATAAAAAATATGTGTCAGAGGGTAGGCCACATATCACATGGATGCATTAACTCATGACTACCACATCATAGTTTCTCAGGCATAGGGTTACAAACCAAATGATCGATGCTAGGGGAACCTCCTGTAATTACTTTGGTGAATTGAGTACCAGTATATTACACACAAAATTGAACAATCACTTTTTAATCTCATATTATAGAGATAGATAAATAGATATATATATATATATAAAAAAATGGAACTATATAAACCTGATGATAGTACGATGCATGCATTGTCTGAAATCTTTCCTGTCCTGCTGTGTCCCAGAAATCTGGAAAATTGAGAAATTTTATTTAGCATATTGGTGACAAAAAAAGAGGTTAAAGTATTCAAGCAAAACCCCCAAAAAATATTGGTGCATAAGAATAAAGCAAATATCAATCATCTTAACTAATAGTATATATATATATATATATATATATATATATATATATATATATATATATATATATATATATATAATATATATATATATATATATATATATATATATATATATATATATATATATATATATATATATATACATATATATATAAAGAAAAGATGAAGGTGACATCCTTTAACCCACTGCGTATGGGTGTCAAGACATACATGATGCAGGAACTCTGGCATGAAGTCAGGCATCATGACATACATGATGCTCAGTGATTTTGGATTGCTGTGCTATTTTATTGTGCAATGAGTAATGAGTGATGAAGACAATTGTAGTCAAAGTTACTATAATTGCTATAGTATTAACCCATTGCGTACGGGTGTCATGACATACATCACTTAGGAGCTTTGGCCTGACGACGGGCGTCATGACGTACACGACGTTCGGGGATTTTGGATCACTGTGCTATTTTATTTTGCTATGAAAAAGGAATGAGTGATGATGGCTACTGCAGTCCTAATTACTATAATTACCGTAATATCGTGCAAGCTTAACATCCAAAACCTAGATGGCACCACTTTTTTCTAGCCCCAGCAGGTGAGAGAGCCTTGAATGGCACCCATCCACGGTCTCTAGCATGCACTGTCTCTATAGAGCGATGGCACACACTAAGTTGATGAACCCTTGCTCTAAAGTACCGCCGATGAAGGATGTGCAGGCAGAACGAGAAGAGGAAGGTGACTCAATCCATACCCAGTGTCTAAAATGTGCTCCTGTGCCAATATGGATGTCTTTCACTGTGGCACTCACAGTCACAAGCACAGGTTTCATTCCTCTTCCCTACCTCTTCTTGTTATCTTTATTGTAGGTGGTTATATGTTTCGTATTCGTTCATGACAGCACAAAAATACGAAAAAATAAAGTTGCCTTTTGTCCTCCCATAAAACAGCAATACTTCTATCACATTGAGTATAAAGAAAATAATGAGCTAATATGGATAACATACTACAATTTTAGTCAACTGCAGCACTAATAGAGCCGTCATACGGCACATACAAGTCTCTAAACTCAATAAAACACAAAAAAAAATAAAACACAAAAACCGCTCTAGTTTTACAATGAATGACTGAAAGAGATTTGGATGCTTCAAATTATATTGCTTCAAGTTGTCTCTCTCTAAAATAAAACCTATCCTGGAGGCTGGGCAAGCAAATTTATCTCCGTCTGCAATGGGTTAAGCAAAATGGGTTTCACCTAACATCCAAAACCTAAATGGCACCACTTTCTTCTACCACTAGCAGGAGAGAGAGCTTTGAATGGCACCCATCCATGGTCTCTGGCAAGCACTATCTTTATAGAGCAATGGCACACAGCAAGTTGCTGGCCGACCTCTTGCTCTAAAGTACCACTGGTGAAGGATGTGCAGGCAGAACAAGAAGAGGAAGGTGACTCAAACCATGCCCAGTGTCTACAATGTGCCCCTGTGCCAGTAGGGATGCCTTTTACTGTGGCACTCACAGTCATAAGCATAGGTTTCCTTCCTCTTCCCTACCTCCTCATAGTGGATGGTTATATGTTTCATATTCATTCATGACAGTACATGAATATGAAAAAATAAAGTTGTTTTTGTCCTCCCATAAAACAGCAATATTTCTATCACTCTGAATATAAAGAAAATATTGAGGTGATTTGGACCCTATACTACAATTTTAGTCAACTGCAGCACTGATAGAGCCTGTGATATGATACATTAAAGTGACAGAAAGAGAGTCAAGGTATGCTGCATGAAGCTGTCTTGCTCTTAAATAACACCCACCCTGGAGACTGGGCAAGCAAATATATCCCCTGTCTGCAATGGGTTAACCAAAGCTGACTTGGCACCACCAAATGAGACAGAAATAACATGGTTTGATTAACCCAATGATGACGGGGTGTCACACCCGTGTGACATGGCAAAGTGCCTGATGACGGGGCGACACACCAGTGTGATGTCCCTGAGGTGATATCACTTAGGTCTGGCGTAGGGGGATCCCAGTTCTCGCCAGGCCCGTTGGCAATTGTTAAGTGGAAGAGATACTAAAGCTACTCACTGAATCCTTTTCATTTACTTATGAAATATGAGAGTATATTGTAATAATTTTCCTACCCTTTAACCCATTCCCATCAGTTGATGTCCTATCATGGGGTCGAAAATATCCCTGGACCTGGGTGACATCCTGAGACGTGCATTTTCTCACCAAGTTCTGGGAGGGGCAATGTGACATACTGAAACGTCAGCAATAGATCACTAGATTGTTCTCAAATATAATCTTTTTACATAATTTCTTAGACTCTGTTACTTTAGTTTAGGTGTTTGAATGTCATAAAATGAGATATAACGCTAAAAAAAATGATGTCACAGAAAATGTGATATTGATTACATTATGGTAATTTCTGCTACTTGATCTGTTAAATAAAAAGATCTGAGTCGAAAAGCTATTGTAAAATCAAATGTGTTTGGCCAAGAAATATGATAAAGTAAAAAATTACTAATGCAATACTACTTCTAATTTCTTGATTACCCGTGATATCACGTCAGTTCACATCACGAGGTAAATGTACATACTCATATGTGCGTTTATAATTATTCATAGTGCTTTTCTTTTCCTTTTGGTAAAAAGAAAAGAAAAAAAGTATAAAACATGTTTTCTGATGCCCCATTAAGTGATTGCTTCCACTTTCCTTTGGTATTTTCCCATAGAGGTGAAGAATATAGGCAAAGTTCAATAAAATAAAACTAAAAAGGCATTACTGTAATATGTTTTTCAACTAAAATAACACCTCAGAACAATATTTTTATGTGCCTTTACATTGTAGACGCATTCATGAAAAAGCGTAAGATTAAGGCAGGTGAAAAATACTCCGAGAGGATCAGCACAACCCCGCACAGTGAGAAAACACCCCAGCACGAAGCAGCATGTGCTTGTTATCTTCCCGGCGTGAACAAGAGTTGGGGAAAGTACATCCCCTCATGAATGGGTTAAATAATCATGTGATGTTCAATCACTCTAAATGTGTATTTTGTCATTACGTGGGGATGCATCATTGCAAAGTCGTAATATTTAGTGAGAACTTCAACAATCACGTTTACTTCCTATGAAATTCCAATCTCGATGGTCATAAGTATTTGTAATTAACCCATTGCTGACGGGGATAGATTCGCTTGCCCAGTCTCCAGGATAGGTTTTATTTTATAGCGAGGCAGATTGAAGCAACATAATTCAAATCTTCCCATTCTCTTTCAGTTATATTGTGAAACTGGAGCCATTTTTGTGTTTTATTTTTTGTGTGTTTTATTGAGTGTAGACTCTTATGTGCCATATGACAGGCTCTATCAATGATGCAGTTGACTAAAATCTTAGTGTATGATACATATTAGCTCATTTTCTTTATACAGAGTGTGATAGAAGTATTTCTATTTTATGGGAGAACAAAGGGCAACTTTATGTTTACATATTTTTCCGCTGTCATGAACAAATAAGAAAAATATAACCACATACAATGAAGATAACATGAAGAGTTAGGGAAGAGGAAGGAAACCTGTGCTTGTGACTGAGTGCCACAGCGAAAGGCATCGATATTGGCATAGGAGCACATCTTAGACACTGGGTATGGATTGAGTCCCCTTCCTCTTCTTGTTCTGGCTGCACATCCTTCACCAGTGGTACTTTAGAACAAAGAGGTCGTTAACTTGCTGTGTGCCATCACTCTATAAAGATAGTGCTTGCTAGAGACTGTGGATGGATGCCATTCAAGGCTCTCTCTCCTGTTGTGCAAGAAAAAAATGGTGCCATCTAGGTTTTGGACGTTAAGTTAACTTAACCCACTGCGGACGGGTGTCATGACATACATGATGTAGGAGCTTTGGCCTGACGACGGGCGTCATGACGTATATGACGTTTGGGGATTTTGGATCACTGTGCTATTTTATTTTGTTATGAAAAAGGAATGAGTGATGATGGCTACTGCATGTAATATCGTGCTAGCTCAATGTCCAAAACCTAGATGGCACCACTTTTTCCTAGCACTAACAGGAGAGAGAGCCTTGAATGGCACCCATCCACAGTCTCTAGCAAGCACCATCTTTATAGAGCGATGGCATACACTAAGTTGATGAACTTTTGCTCAAAAGTACCGCGGATGAAGGTTGTGCAGGCAGAACGGGAAGAGGAAGATGACTCAATCCATACCCAGTGTCTAAAATGTACTCCTGTGCCAATATGGATGCCTTTCACTGTGGCACTCACAGTCACAAGCACAGGTTTCATTCCTCTTCCCTACCTCTTCTTGTTATCTTTATTGTAGGTGGTTATGTTTCGTATTCGTTCATGACAGCACAAAAATACAAAAAAATAAA
>NW_028234424.1:4484008-4486508 GCF_977035675.1 Penaeus japonicus
TTCACTTTAAAAAGTTCAGGAACCCTCTACTTTCAGGTTTGACCATACAAAGCACTTCCTTTTTTCATCACTGCAAGGATGCATATTTGTCACGGCTCTTCTACCACGAATCATATACACTGGCAAGACAGAGCCTGTTGATCTTGACAATTCATTATCAAAACATGGAAGCAGACACTCATTATTCTTTGCCAATGTACTGAATGCATAAAGGCCACAGCTATCTCTAGACACTGGACAACTGTTGAGGAGGACATCAGAACTTTGGCCTTCTATAAAAGATTAAAAGACTAATTGTAAGTCTCTGGTGGATTTGGATAGAACATAGCTAACATAGTTATAAGAAAAAAGTCCTGATATGAGAGAGAAGCAAATATATTTTGTTGGGAAAGAATTTAGACTGGCTGGATCATAAATTGCCATGGAAATCTACTATCTTAACTTTTCCAGACAATACACATTAGACAATTATTGACCAATACCAGATTTTGAAGTGCATAGGCCACAGCATTAAGTGATACATGGACTCTGATAACTGACTGTGGGCTTTCCTATAAATTGCACAGCTTTTGATTATGACTGCAATTATCATCATTTGTCTTTTTTCTTTTCAACCAACAGATTATTTCTTACTAAATGAACTGTTGCAATTTTGACATATCTGGTGTTGGTGGACTGCTAATGTACACTTTTAATTATCGTAGTTTTAGTCAATACCGACCAACTATAAGATGATGGTTCTGATAGCTTGGGATTGTATGATGTATATATAAGAAATTGCAGGGTTACTTCAATACATAACTACTACAGAGTAATACAATAATATCAAGTAAAAAAAATGCTTACATGCATTATACATGGCCTTCAGCCTGTTATATTCCTTGTTAACCCATCCACGACGGGGGAATTCTAGCCTTGAATGTCCCAATGCCGGGGCGTTCGAATTATTAGGCCTAAATCAATTGAATGGCTGGCACAATACTGTGCCGCCCGGCCACTGGGCTTTTGAATGCGCGGTACAGTACTGTACCACCTGTCCAGTGTGGGTTAACCCAATCCCGACGGGCCCGGCGATAAGTGGAAACCCCCTACGGCGGGCCTATGCAATATTGCATTGGGAACGTCATACATGTATGACGCCCCGGCATCGGGCATTCAGCTGTGTCACACAGGTGTGACGCACTGTCGCCATAGGGTTAAAAGGGGCGCTGCTCCTCCATATCTCCTGCCTTATGTACAATATCTCCACCATGCTATGCTCTGGCAACATAAATTAAGGTAAGTAATCAAACTATAATATTATGGAGTACAAACACTTTTCTTTCAGATACACTTGCAAGAGACAGACCTGACCATTGCAAGTCAAGGAGACTAGTGATGTAGGCAAGACACATTCATATTGAAAGGGCCAGGGTGAGGATGCTACTGCTACTGTTATGAACACATCAACTCCCTGGTTCTGTAAAAGTTCACTCCATGTTTATGTTTATCCAAGTATTCCAGAACCAAAGTTAGTCATGTCCTTTATACCATGGATGGAGGAGATTTTACCTGGACCAAATTTCTGTGAAATGTGATTAACCTCCCAAAAAATGGACTATTTCTCAGCAAAATGCTTATGCTTAGAAGACTGTTAGTGTATAGCTTCCATTTTACTGGCTTAAGAGAGATTGCACCAAGCTGATATTGTAATATATACTCTATATTTTCTATTCATGTGGATCATTTTGGCAGGACAAAAACATTTTTCTAATCTTTTTTATCATTTCATACATCTGATGACAATTACCCGTTATGTATTTTCTATACTCTTCCGACCAATCAGATGTTACATAAACAAGGACATGGCAATTTGTAGTGTACTCAAATGGTTAATTGCTAAATAAAGGACTAGTTGCCAGAATGGAGGATGTATGTTGACCTTTTTGCCATATTGCATAACCAAACACAACTGCTGTGCACAACACAACTTTATCATTCTCACTGACTCATTGTTTCTATGCACTAAAGCATAACTGTATGCATGTAAAAGATGTGGTTTCTTTATAATTTATATATACATATGGTGTGCCATGTAATTGTTGATTGCAGTTGCCTCTGTATCTAATGGTACTATGGAGAAAAGGATGAAGGAGCTACTATGTGTATCATATTTCTAAAGAAAGAAAAGAAAAGGAAAGAGAGAAAAAAATAACATTAAATTTTGGGTGAGTATGATATTTTTTCTCTTAGTTTTCATTGTTTCAAACTAATCCAGCACTCATTCTCACTGTTAATGAAGCTCTACTATGATGTTGGTCCTGATAACTGGAGGAATATGATGGGTATCAGGGAGAGCATTATAAATACACATTCAAAACTGTATGGTATATTTCATGCAGAAACACCCATACTCCATCCTTTTATCTCATCCATACCCCCACCCCACACCATACTTTTACCTAACATACAATAGAGTTCTTATGGTATATCAAGAGCATTTTTACTATTTATGCAATTA